>NC_042300.1:10885846-11255846 GCF_901000725.2 Takifugu rubripes | reverse complement strand
GAGAGCGAGGATGAGTCAGAGATTTTGGAGGAAAGCCCTTGTGGACGCTGGCAGAAACGCAGAGAAGAGGTGAAAAACCAGCCGGGGGGGCTCGTGGGACGCTGTGAACAAAGACACATTATTAACCTGTTTGGTCTCTGAAGGTGAATCAGCGCAACGTTCCTGGCATTGACAACGCGTATTTGGCCATGGACACAGAGGAAGGCGTGGAGGTGGTGTGGAACGAGGTCATGTTCTCAGAAAGGAAGAATTTCAAACTACAGGAGGTGGGTGCAGGACCGGGGGGTGCAGATGGGGGCACAGGCAGGTCTGAACGAAACCTGCATAACAACCAGCATTAAAACCAGCAGTTTTAATGCCACCTGCCAGCGCATTAATAGTTTAAATTCCTCTTTCTGTTTTGGCTTTAAGCTCCTTAGAGCAGTTCCAGAGAAAAGTCTCTGGGGTCTGTAGGGAAAAGAGGTGGATTGGAAGAGTTCAGAAACCGTATCTGTCCGGTTGGATGTGGTTTTGTCCCGCTCGTCTCCCTTTTCAGCCGTCTTTTTCCCTCCTCAGGAAAAAGTCAAAGCAGTTTTTGACAACCTCATCCAGTTGGAGCATTTAAACATCGTGAAGTTCCACAAGTACTGGGCGGATGTGAAGGAGAACCGAGCGAGGGTGGGGGAGCCTTTTTCCACATTAAGTCCTTTTTATTCAAAAACGTCTTCAAGGTCGTGACCTTTGCGCCTTTTGCCCGCAGGTGATTTTCATCACAGAGTACATGTCTTCGGGAAGTCTGAAGCAGTTCCTGAAAAAGACAAAGAAAAACCACAAGACCATGAACGAGAAGGTGCGACTGCCACATCCAGCCGGAGCGAATGACGCCGGCTGGGAGATCTCGTTTTCAAAGCTTTTCCCTTTAATTTCAAACCTGCTTTTGCCTCCCGACAGGCCTGGAAGCGCTGGTGCACACAGATCTTGTCCGCTCTCAGGTGAGTCCACCGTTAATCTCCAGAGTTTATGATCCCCCCCCCCCCCCTTCCAGGCTGACCTGTATCCTTTTCTCCGCAGCTACCTGCACTCCTGCGAGCCCCCCATCATCCACGGCAACCTCACCTGTGACACCATTTTCATCCAGCACAACGGCCTCATTAAGATTGGCTCAGGTGGGAGGGATGGTTACAAAATCAGTGTAAAGGTAGCTTGTGGAGGCTAATGCCCTGCCCCCCCCCCCCATCCTTCCAGTTGCCCCTGACACCATCAATAACCACGTGAAGACGTGCCGGGAGGAGAAGAAGAGCCTTCACTTCTTTGCTCCGGAATACGCAGGTAGGAGCATCTCTGTGGGCAGTGTGGGGTCTGATAGTAACCATAGTAACCAGCTTCGTCTTCTTTCAGCCGTTGCCAACGTCACCACCGCCGTGGATATTTACTCCTTCGGAATGTGCGCCTTAGAGGTGAGCTGCTCCTCAGTGGGGGGGGCGGGAAATACCACTAACCACGAGAGGCGTTGCGCTGAGGTCACTCTTTGTCTAAACTTAGATGGCTGTGTTGGAAATCCAGAGTAATGGAGACTCCTCCTACGTGTCTCAAGAAGCCATAAACAGTGCCATCCAGTCCCTGGAAGACCCGCTGCAGCGGGTGAGTCCGTCACCAGCACGCAGCGCCGCCTTGGAGACCAAAATCCAAATCGCCCGTCTCAGTTTTGTCATTGCGTTTGCACGGTGGCAGGAATTTATCCAGAAGTGTCTGGAGGTGGATCCCAGGAAGCGACCCACCGCCAAGGAGCTGCTGTTTCATCAGGCCTTGTTCGAGGTGCCATTACTGAAGCTGCTGGCGGCCCACTGCATCGTCAGCCACCAGCGTGAGTGGCCACACCCACAGACGTGCACAGACGCGCACAGTTCAGCGGGGGAATCCACGCGGGTGCTTTTATTTTGAAAAACCTAAAAAAAATGGGGCGGTGTCGTGTGTTTCCTGGCAGATATGATCCCAGAGAACGCGTTGGAAGAAATCACCAAGAACATGGACCCCAACTTGGTGATTGTTGAGGCCAAAAATGGCGTGCAGATGAAGTGAGTTGGGCCTCGTGGCGTTTAAAATTGGCGGAGCGGCGGCGCCACCTTTTCACAGCCGTTCACCGTTTTCTCTGCTTCTTCAAGGCTCTCGCAGTTTCCTGCCCTCGAGCTGGACAAGTTCTTGGAAGACGTGAGGTAAGGAAACGCAACGCCGCAGCACAACGGGAACGCCGCGGTTCTCCTGACGCCGCGCATCTTTTGTTCTGACCCCCCAGGAACGGGATCTACCCTCTGACGGCGTTCGGGATACCTTGTCCACAACAACCTCAGCAGGAGGCGGTGAAGTCGCCCATAGTGCCCCCCTCGGTGAAAACGCCCACTCCTGAGCCCGCAGAGCTGGAGACCAGGAAGGTAAGAACCAAGCGGCGCCGTGGAGACGCCCGCAGCCCGTTCCTGTAGTCGCCTGTGGTTCTGACAGAGGTTCTGCTGTGTCCCAGGTCCTGCAGATGCAGTGCAATATTGAGCCCATCGATGAGGGCACCAAGCACCATGTGAGTGGCGCCGCCGCCTCTCCAACACACACACACACACACACACAGGAAGCTTGTGTGACCTCTGAATGACCTTGTTTTCTCTGCCCTGCAGCTGACGCTGCTGCTGAAGCTGGAGGACAAGCTGAACCGGCACCTAAGTTGTGATTTATTACCGAGTGAGTACGTCCGTTTAAGAGCTGACTCGTCGACATCCTCGGCCCCAAAGCATGCTGGGTGCTCGAGGACGTTTAGGAGTTAGCCCGCCGCTAATTAGCTGGTGTGTATCTGCTCAGATGAGAGCGTGCAGGAGCTGGCCGTGGAGCTCGTTCAGCTGGGATTCATCAGTGAGGTAAACGCGGTTCTTCTCGACCCTCCGGCGCGGTGTTTCCCGCTCTTCAGGGGGCAGCTTTTGACCCCCGCTCTCTCTCCACACCAGAGCGATCAGCCCCGACTGGCGTCTGTTCTCGAAGAGGCCTTCTCCAAGTTCTACAGTCGAAACGGTTCCCTCAACCCGGTGACCGTCTCCTCCTAGTAGAGGAACCAGCCTCCTCATCCTCTTCATCAGGACTAGCGTTGTGCTCCGGCTCCGAGGCGAAGCGTTGGCGAGGGCAGAGGGGGAAGCCTTGGTCTGGGCGCAGGTCCCGTTCTTGTATCTTCTGATGGGAAAAGCTGCCACTAAGTGGCCGTTGCTTCTGTTTGTGTGTCCTCCTCCCATCTAATACAGCCATCTGCTTCTCTTTTAAAGAGGAATTCCTTGTGCAACTTGAAGGATAAAACCAATGTTTCCACGTTTGGCCTGTTCTGTTCAGTAAATGCTAAAGGTGTTAGCCGCACACAGGTGAACGGCAGTATTTTCCTAAAGTCAGTATTAAAACTGTATTTTAAGCATTTTTACTTTACTGTCATAGTCGTCTGTGTGAAAATCAACTGTCCCGGCACACTGGAGCGCACGTCTGGCTGTCTGGACGTTCCACAACTTCCTACCCTGTTTTTGTTTGTTTTGTTTTCTAAAATGACTCTTGAATGCATCGTGCTGGTAATGCAACAATGTCACTTTTACTTCAGAACTCTCTCATTTCTGCAGCCTGTTTGTGAAGGATTCAGATATTAGACGGCAGGCTATTTATTTGTGTATCTTTGGAGTGTTTGTGTACTGGGACTCACTGGGACCGGGTGGTGGTTTGAATGTAAAGCTCGTGGTCGCCTCTCTTCCATAGCGGAGGGCGGCCGTGGTCCAGCTGCAGCGTCTGACTGGAGCTGCTCCGTCAGGTGTGTTAAAGGGTTGTGAAAAGGTCGAGGCTGCGTCCTAAATGTTCCCCACGCGCACAGTAACCCGTCTGTCGGCTGTTTGGGGATCTCCGCTGAGTTTGCACTGCCGTACGCCGTCTTTCTCTCCCGCCAGAGGCCCGCGGGGCCCCAACAGAGCGACGCGTCAGTGGCGTCTGGGTGTGACGCGGCCCCGTCTGTCCCCACCGGGCGTGTAGATATCCGGGCGTGACGTTGTTACGCTCTTGTGCACTCTATGCTGTGCTGTTTCTGCAATACATCTACCCCCCTTTTTTCACTTCCTCAAATAAAAATGTACACGTTCAGCACCTCCCTGCTGGTTTTCCTTTGAGTCTCTGCTGCGTGTGAGAACCGGACCTGGCACAGAACCAAGAGCCTGCAGGCGGAAAGAAAAAAACCCAACGACGCCATCCAGATTTCTGAGATATTTATACAAAACATCCAATTCACCTGTATCAGGAGTGTGACTCTACCTAGTCCAAAGATCTGTAGCCCTTGTACAAGTTGGTTCATGTACATACTTGACGTCACAACGTGTGCTCGAAAACGGTGGAACACAACACAATTCATGCTGACAAACACGTTGCTGTACAAAATTACAGCGGTGTAATAAAAGTACAGCGAGACTAAAAAATAGTTCTGATATAAAACACCCTATAAACACTGAATTTAGAAAGAAAAACTACCAAAATGGTGATATCCGGTCTTCCGATGCATTGATTATTTAGGTCTGTACAGAGAGAAATAGAAAAAAAAAACAGTACGTAGCACTTCAAACACATCACTCTCACATTTATAGGTGTTTTACTCCCCGGGGTGAAAGGAGGGGATCTAGGCACAGTAGTCAAACTCCTTCCAAAGCCGTTCTGCCTTCAGCTCATGGCGACATTGGGTTTTGTGCGACCGAACCCCCCCAACGACTGTTGCCGAACATGGAAAACCTGGTCGGAATCCACCTGGTCTGGGATGTTTGACTGCGCCTCTTCGGTGTCGTCGTGTCCCGGCACTGAAAATCATCCAAACGGTTCCTGGGCCGCGGCCAGAAACACTCGTTGGTGGTTTTAAAGAGTGAGTTCAACTGAAACTGCATCTCAGGACGGCTCAAATAACCTTAATTCACTATTTACAGATGCAGACGACAACATCTCCTCTCAAACCTGCTCGAATTTCACTTGAAATGTGTTTTTGCTTGGATGAAATTATAAAATGTCAGTGAATCAAAAGTGTTTGCTCCCCGTTTAAGACCTGATAAAGTCTGTAAACCGCGTAAAACTTTAGAACCAAGCGCCTACAAAACCGGGAGGATTTAAGGAGAATTACTGCACACGAGCAGAACAAGCCACCAAAAATGTTGAGAACAAGGTGGAAATATTTTTTAAAAAGCCTCTGTGGCCCCATTTACACAATATATGTGAGTTTCTGGATAATTGTGTGCTCATGTTTATGGACTACAACACTGTACATGGCACCACAGGTGTAATATGACCCCCCCACCCCTTCTGTTAGCTTTCCTGGTAATTTTAGCTTTTATAATTATGGGATGGGATTTTTGTTTCCATCCACTGCTGCAAACTTAAAAGATGAGGGCTGGATGGTCCCTTTGCATACTGGTTTGATGTCATGGCTTAGCTTTATTCTTGTTTCTTTGTTATTTTTTTTTGTTGTTTAACACCGACTGAAGACCACTGACTTTATTAAAAAATGTTAATCTAACGTTAGTGCCCTGAAGAGGATTTATAGTCACAGCAGGCAGGTTTCCAGGGAAGGTTTTTCATCTGCGATATGAATAAATGTGAACTCATTTTTGGGCTGCAGCTTTCTGGAACAAAGCACTACAAAGAGTTGCTGATCTGTAGAAATAAATCTGCTCGTGTGGAAACCAAGCTGCGGTCTCATTTGGACAAACCTACAGGGCGTAGACCCGAGCGTAGAGGCCGCCTAAATGCTCGATGCCGGGCGAAATCATCGGCACCATCAGTGCAGCAAAAGGCACTGGACTTACAGAGGACGGGTCAGCCTGCGGAGGCTCCGGCGCTCCGGGGAAGGTGAGCACACCTTCACTTCTTCAGACACTGGTACATCAGAGCCCGCGGAGTCAGCATGTAGCGCTCAGAGTTGAGTAACTTGGTCAGATAATGCGGCACCGGTGGGCGGGGGGCCATGTAGGACACGCCGGGGCTGACGGCCATCACCTCTGCGATCTTCTGCTTCATCTCCCTGATCTCCCGGTCCTGCTTCATCACTTTATCTGTCTCACACGCACACAAAAAGCGACATGCATGAGCGGGACGCAAGTGACGTCAATGTATTTTAAATGGAAGTCAAAATAATGGTTAAAGCGCCCCCTGGTGGTCAATACGAAGACTACTCCGAGGACTTAAATATGTTATAAATATATTTATATAATATATATATATATCTTTTCAATACACACACACACACACATATATATATATATATATATATATATATTTATATAAATTAACCAATTAGTGTTTTGGAAACAGACAGAACAGACAGAAGAATTCTTAGCAAAGAAGAGTCGGGGGGGGAGACCTTGAGCGATTTCCAGCTGTCTGCGGGTGTCTCCCAGCGCCGAGAACAGGTCCAGTTTGATGCGGGTCTCGGCACTCAGATTGCACTCCAGGTGCTGTGCTTTCTCCTGCATGGCTGACAGGGTGGACAGCAGCATGTCCGCCTCTTTCTCCACACGCTGGTACTTTCCCAGAGCCTGCGCCCGGACAGAAGCACAAAACTGTGACAACGTGTGGGAGCGTCTCCCCCGACTCCAGCCCCAGTGACCTTCCATTGCCTTTGGTTCCCCACCAAGTTGTTCCCAGACACATGCTCAGGTTTACTCGCTTGGGGAACCAAAGAGGACACGAGCACACAGATGATTTGGCCCTTCAAAAAACATGAAACCTGCAGCTACAGCAGAGATCCTCAGGGGCAGGAGTCCTCCTGTCTGTCCACTCTGGACCGTTTCTGCGTCTTCTACCGCTATGTTTTTATGAAAGACCCAGCTCTCGTGTCGGCATGCTTCATGGAAGATACCAAAATGAAATCAAATACCACAAAGCACCACGACGACAACAAGGACGGCCGCACAGCAACGCCGCAGACTGATGATTTTCACAAAACAGAACACTTCAAAAAATACCATTTAGCCAGTTATAGTTTTTCAGCACACACAGAAGTAAACACAGGAGGAATGAAACAAACAAACATAAAAAAAACCAGCACCATGGAAGGCTCACTAGACATTTACAACTCACAGGTTCATTCCAAGATAGTGTAAAGAGATACCTCTACTTCACTCTCTAGCTCTACCACACGACTCTCTGTCACTTGACACTCCAGCTGTAGTTGTTTGTACTCTGTCTCTAGCTCTTTAACTCTTTTCCTTAACATTTGGCTCTCACAGTGCTCCTGCCTGGTGTCGAGACGGGAGAAAATAACAGTTTGAGATCCGACAGAGGGCCAGTTCACACAGAAACATTTAGCATTTACTTCCCCTGATATTTATGCGGTCCGCATGTAATTAAGCTACGCTGATATTTACATTTATTCAGCGTTAAATTGAGCTTTCTCACTTAGCTTAGCACAAAGCCTTGACTCTCATTGACATTCCATTTCAATCTAGAATAAACAGCACATTACGGTATCACGTTATAGTTGTTTTGTTTATCACACGTATTTAACACCTTTTTCTCTCATTTTCTTTCATTCTCTGTGCTTTAGGGGTTTGGCGTGCTCTGATTCCCAGGATCGACGTAACAACAGTAAAAATTCTACCTGGCGGTTAGACTCCGGGCTGCGTTGGCTGCTTCCTCAGGTTTCTGAGCCTGGAGCTCAGATAGCTGTTTCTCCAGGGAGAGTCTGGCCTCTGTCTCTGCTCTGGTCTTCTTCTCCAGCATGGCGCTGCTCTGTTTGTCCTTCTGCTTGGTTTTAGTCAGGCAGACGATCCTTAAAAAAATATGTCATGATCAGTGCTGCGTTTACGTAAAAGAGCTCACAGACACTTGCTTGTCATCACTTTCTTTAAGCCTTCTACCTAATGTACATGTTATTTAGGTCCTCCTATAAAAACATACTGTATATTCTTAGGGAATGTGGTGTGGTAGTAGATACGGCCAGCAGGGGGCGCCCCACACGAGCGTCAGCCTGACTCACTTGCTCTGCAGCAGCATGTTGGACTGTCTGAGCAGTGACACCTCTGGTCTGAGGCTCCTCTCACTGTTGGTCAGGTTGCAGATGTGACTCCGCAGCTCCTGCTCGCTCTGTCGGCTGGTCTGGAGCTCAGACTTCAGCCTCCTCAGCTCCTGCTCCAGCCTACAAACCACAGGAGAAAAACAACAGAGATCTTTAAGAGGTGGTCGCAGCCTCTGGCGTCAGGTTTGAGACGGAAGGCGGCCATACTTGATCTGTTCTGCGTGGTGATTCTGAGCCGGCGGGGCATTCCTCTCCGTCACATCACAGGGAGGAGCGGCTGTTTTGCAGCTGGATCTCTGCTTCTTCTCTGTCCTCCCTGCGGGGGGCGACGGAGTGTTTGTGCTGCCTCTCCGGGCCTTTGGCGAGGAGCTCTTAGCTGGTCGCGTGGCTTTGCTTCCAAGCTCGTCCTGAGGTAGGTTTTCTGTAGATGCTTCGGCCCTCCCGGACCCACAGGGAAGCACCTCTACAGGCCTGGTGGAAGACGGCCGCCGGTTCGGGTCAGCCGACCGGGCCCCCTGCGTCACCTTGTCCAGCGCTCTGTCCATGCAGCGGATCTGCAGACAGTCCAAAGTGTGCCCGTCCTCCTGGGCCCCCGCAGCACCGTTCTGACACTGATACTCGCTGGAATCGCTTCTCATTTTCCATTTTGAGCCTGTGAGCACAGGGAGGCGGACAGAAATGAACAGAATTCCCCAAATTCAGCCTCATTTCTAACTCTTTACGATTCTGACTTGACTGCCCAACACAAGTGGATCAGAGGACTCACCGCTGCAGCCGTCAGAGCCGCTCTTGGAGTAAACCTGCAGGCCTGGAGGGAGCGAGTGCTGCAGGAGGTGCACGTGGAAGTCATTGTCGCTCTGAACCGCCTTCTGTATCCGCAGCTTAAAGATGTTGGTGAAATAACAGGTGGCGTACAAGCCCAGATAAACCACCGGGTATCCTATGCTGAAGGAGCAACGGAGGGGGGGGCAGAATTAGAGAACTGCCCCGGTGGTTTCAGAACATAAACATGGCGATGAATGTACCAGTGTGCAGCAAACAGATGAGATAAGTTGGTGTAAGAGGTTTTCAGATCTTTGAGCCGAAGCGACGCCTCCGTGTAGACCAGCAGGAGCCACAAAGACACCGTGGATATACACACACCTTTCTCTACAAACCACAATACACACCACAAATCAAAAACCACCATATTGTTACAGTTCAGGCCGCCACACGCTGGTGTAAATGAGGCCAAAAGGGTTCACACGCTCACCTGAGTGCCATATGTAGTTAAATAAGACATATGTGCTGGCAACAAAGAATAGCCAATGTAAAGGAACAAAAATGAGACAAAAGATGTCCAGGGTGAAGGCAGCGCAGACAAAAACGACACAGATAACCTGCAATTAAGGAAAAGGCCATTAGTATAAAATGCAGCATTGATTTAATTGACTCGCTGTTACGAAGAGAAAAGGAAAGCGTTACCAGGCCGTGGCAGTGGAAAGTGGTGTAAACGCTTCCAAAGAAGAGCCAGCACGGCCACAGGTACTCTAATCTGAATTCAAGGATGAAATCAGCCAGCAGCACCAACGTCCACATCATCACGAACTTCAGGACAGTGTAGGCGCTGCGGAAAGAGGAAGGAAGGGTGAAAAAACCCCGGAAAAACCCCAACTCCGGTCAAGACCTTTGGCCTTCACTCTGGACAAAAGTGGCTCGGATCCACATCACAGCTGCTCGCTGTGGCGAAATGAGACAAAATGAGACAAAATGAGTTATGGCGTGAACTCACAAGTGGAGGAAATGAAATTCTTCCGGTAAAAAAACCCCAATTTGAGCAGCTGCATCTTAAACAAGGGGCCCATCCTCCATAAGTGGCGGGCTCACCAACAATGTTCCCTTATTTAAGCTAAACACGGGGCTGTGGTGTCCTCCTTTGTTCTACTCATCCGTAAGCTGCCACCGCATCACCCCTTCTTTGTTTGGTAACCATGGCGATATTTCATCTGGAGGAGAGAGGGAGCTCCACAGCATCTTCTCAGAGTTTGAACTCCCCTTTGTTGCAGCTCTGACCCAAACACGAGCCCAATTTCTCCTTATATCCGAGCGACAACATATATTTACGTTGCTTCAATGAGGATTTGCCAGAAATGTCAAAATAATACAAACAAGTTTGCTGGAAAAACATGGGATGGGAAAAATTCATTAATCATGGGTCTGTTCTTTGTTGACACACTCAGGGCAAAATGTCTTTATTTCAATATAAAGGCAAAGAAATTTACGTTTACGTTTTAAGGAAATTAGGGGCCGAATGGTAAAATTAGGAATTAATTTAAATATAAATGTTTTAGGTTCCCAAATCGGTCGGACAGTTATTTCCTTAAAGCAAAAATCGTCCATACATTAAAAAAAAGGAGAAAAAACACATCACGTTAAATAGTTTTAATGTCACATGTGACGTTAAACAATGAGAGGAGGTTCTTTAACGTCTGGACGCTTCCACATCCCGCATTCCTGCTAAAAACCACCGAACATTTATGCGCCAAGAATCCCAGAGAAACGTTAAAGTTGCCTTTTGTCCCCTCGGAGACGCGCCTGGCACCGAAAGGAGCTGAAAGTGTGAAACAGGCCGACACCAAACTGCCCCTTTCTGCCTTCTGTGTAAACAAACGTCGCTGAAGTAACTCCGGCGACGCTGGGTCGAACCGGAGCCCGAACCGAGCTGGAGGCTGGAGGCTGGAGGATGGAGGCTGGAGGATGGAGGATGGAGGTGATGCGAGCGGGGGCAGACAGGTGACGGCGGCTGGAGACACACAAAAGACGGCCGCCACAACAAAGCGCGGCTGCGCTAGCTCACCTCTCAGACAGCTTCTCCGTCATCTTCCATTTCTTCATTTTCCGTAACCTGTTCGCGTCCACATGACGTTTCTTCATCTTATGGCTTGTGTTCCCTCGGTGGTGCGTTCACACCGCGGCGGCGGCGGCGAGGAGGTGGGGGGGCGGGGGGAAGCGACGGATAAAGGACGGAATCCGCTTTTCTGGAGATGTTCGAGGCGACCTGCGATGATGAGACGGGGAGGCCAGTGCGCATGCGCGCCCCCAATGCGCACCGACGGGAGGTGATCGCAGGAGGGAGGCAGCGCACTGGAAAATGGACAAAGTTTGCACAAATACCCTGCAACGGGGGGGGGCAGAAAACTGGAAATTCTGCTTATCTCCCATGTGCATGGAGCTGCTGCAGGAGGAGTAGAACCGTTGGATGGATGGAATGAGGAAACAAGACCTATTGGTAGTTTATTCATTTAACAGAGTGGAGCCTTGGTAGCCTGTGGAGTTGCCATACGCAGCCAGCCTGGCGCCCTCTACACAGCCTGGATCGACACTGGTTACACCAAATTGCTCCAACCGGCATTCGACCACTGAGGTTCTGTTGGTCACTCTGGAGCAAAAAGCAACCCGAGTCGAGCCCGTCAGTGCTCCTCAGGGTCGGGGTCAAGACTGCTGCAGGCCAGTCTGTCCTCTACACGTACATTACAAGCGTGCTCTGGAACTGATCGTCTTGTCCAAGCTTCCTACCTAAATCTCCATCCAAATGTGTACCGACTGTTTTTTGGGGGGATTTAATGTGCTGAGCAAATAACTTTTGTATTTGATATGACAGCAGACAATTTGAATGGCTTGAATTTCAAATTCTTCCAGTTATTCCTGAGAAACATTTAAGGCAATGGGGAGGATGTTAGGTTCAAACGACCTGAAACACGAGAAAAACAAATGAGGCAAAGACAACAGTTTTGAATTTTACTTGCAAGGAGAACGGAGAGGTGTGCTCAGTTCCAGATCTCCAACACGTTCTGACGCACACCTCCCGCCATCCTTCTTTTATTGAAAATAGGAGGTCCCTAGTTACACTGTTGGCGCAGCCATCATAAAGAGCTGGATAACCGGGTACACATAGTAAGAGACGACACAATCGTGGTCTTTGTTTGACTGGGGAGAAACCGGCACAAAGGAAAGCCATCAGTCATTTATTATGATTTGCTTCACCTGGTGCACTGGTGTCAGCATGAGGGCACATTCAAGAACAGTAGCAGACATTCTGCAACAGTTTAACATACACAGAACTCAAATGTGTCTAAGGGAGGGGGAAACACAAGATAACAGGTCCCAAACAAAGCAAAAGACTGTAAATCATGATGGTGAGATTATACGTAGGTCTTCACTGATTTGATTAGCATAGCTCGCACACAGCACATTCTTCCATATCAGACAGATTAAAAGAACAGCTCCTGTGTCACTTCCCCAGAGCAGCTGCATTTCTGTCGCCCTTGACCAGAGAAGTACGAGTTCGAGAAGTACGAGTTTGTGCAGATCGATAAGATCCACCATGTTAAAAATGTCCTTGAGATTGCATGGCGACGTGTTCCTGCCCGTTCTTATGCGCTGTATAAAACCTTCCCGTGGCCATCAGAGGGATCAAGATCCTGGTCCTCAACCATGTTGGCTCTAAACTTCCTGTGCACCCTCGGCCTCGCTGCTCTTCTCACCTTTTCGGAGGATGTTGCAGTAAGTAACCAAATTTTCTTAGATTTTAAAATGTTTGATTTTTTTTTTAATGGTTTGTCATCTTGAAGTTCTAACTCCACTATTTTGTCTTCTTTTCTGAACAGGGTGACGGTGAGTAACATCTAACATTAACACTGAACAATTACCCTCCTGCAACTTTAACCAGTCTTTAAATATACTTTTTATTTAAGGCTCCATCTTGGTTTCCTCCTCTGAAAAGAGTGAAATTGTGAACAAGCACAACGCTCTGAGAAGATCCGTCCAGCCCAGCGCCAGCAACATGCTGCATATGGTAACGTTTCTCACCGCCAAAGTTTGTTCTTCTGCAGTTTATAGTTCACATCTGTGCCGACGCTGCTCTGTCTTCTGCTCTGTGCAGAGCTGGAACTCAGAAGCTGCAGACAATGCTCAGAAATGGGCCAACACCTGCTCCATGAAGCACAGCCCGGACAGCTCCAGAGAGATCAGCAGTAACTTTGGTTAATGGCTTTGAATCCCGAGCTGGGAAGGGGACACCTCTGAACGATCTCTCTCTCTGACTCTAGCCAGCGGCTGCGGGGAGAACCTGTACATGTCCAGCCAGAAGAACAGCTGGAGCGACGCCATCCAGTTGTGGTACGATGAGGTGAAAGACTGGCGCTACGGCGTGGGGTCGGTGAACGGAGACGTGGTCGGGCATTTCACGCAGGTGAGGCTCCAGCACCAGATCGTATTCTGAGCCGTGATTTGATGCTTCCTCTGCTTTCCACAGGTTGTTTGGCACAGGTCCAACCAAGTGGGCTGTGCTTTGGCCCACTGTCCCAATTCTAAATACAAATACTTCTACGTGTGTCACTACTGCCCACCGTACGTGCACAGCTCTCATTTCTCTTTATTTGAAGCGATTCGTCCTTCTGTTACTCTCAATAACCAATTTCAAATGGCTGCATGACAGAGGGAACTACCAGCTTGCCCATCCCTACAAATCAGGACCCCCCTGTGGTGACTGTTCTCATGCCTGTCAAGACAAACTGTGCAGTAAGTATCAAACACGGTCTGTTTATTATCACTATTATGATTATTACACATTCAAACAATTAAAACGTAAATGAGGCCATCAACTGTAAACATGGAAGAGGCTGGATTGGCGCTAAATCTGGCAGCCGATCGTGCATTTCAACGCGTATCTTCACAGTCTTCTCCTCCTAAACTGACGGCCTTTAACAGGTTTGCTGTCCAGACAAGCTGGCGCCTGCATTAATGTGCCTCTTGCTGTCTGTTGCAGCCAACCCCTGTGGCCACACTGACAAGTACAGCAACTGCCCCGAGCTGAAGCAGCAGTGGGGCTGCAGCAACAGTGACGTCGCCTCCTGGTGTCCTGCCTCCTGCAAGTGCACCAATGAGATTGTTTAAACATCTACGCTGCCGCCGACTCGCTGCCTTAATAAATCTCCTCAGCATTAAAGGGTGCCTACTGAGTTATTAGTTTAAGCAAGACTGAGTGTGCAGCTGGTGAAGATGATCATAAGGGGACTTAACATTCAATTACAAGCTGCACATTTCAATGATGATCCCATTTAGGTACTAAACTTTGTCTCAGGAGGTTCAATGCTTGGACCAATATTGACTTATTTTTCTACGTTCTACCATTACAATATTACTTATAAGGTCCAGACAAACATTACAATTTTGAATTATAATCAAATACATACAGTATATTACACTACCTAACCACATAATTATGGGGGAAAAAATATAAACACACACACACACACACACACATAGCTCTGTGCTCTTTTACCTTGTAATGTATTTAATTTTAACATTTAACATATGACATAGGACATAATAGAAAAGGTGTAACTTGCAAGCCCCTTACACACACACACACACACACATACACACACACATGCTCATATGTATATATATATAAAAACACACGCACGCACACACACACACACACACACACACACACACACACACACACACACACATATATACAGTATATATATACATGTTGGGGTTGTGTGTGTGTTTATATATATAATTTTTTTGACTTTGAACATTATTTGAGCTGTTGGTAATCTACAAGTTCTGTAAATTTTAGTCATTTTGGCATAATTAGTTTGCATGTTCTTCCGCCATTATTGTTATTTATCCCTTTTGCCCTTTTTTTAATGCTGTAGTGAAATTTTAATTGACGAACGTATGAAAAACATACAACGGTCACAGTAAACGGCCATGGTGACCGGTGAGAAGCCATGTGTGTCAGTAGAAGGAGCGGGGGCTCCTTTCAGTTCCAGCGTGGAAAATGTCTCCAGTTAAACCAGCAAACACATTATAATGGCTTTAAATTGGAGCGCTGCAATAAAAGTACAATTTTACAAAGGGGCGTTCTACTCTTCACACCAGACATTATGGCTACAAAATTTTTGTTCCTATTGACTCTGGGTTTATGCAAACAGTGTGTACAAATACGTTAAAACATGCTGCACTATATGCAAACAGCTGCATGTTTGTCTTTGGTGGGAACACACAACGGAAATGGTTCAAACTGGAATTTCCCTTCAGACGCATAACTCAATACATATTAAATCAAGAAGCCAGTCAGGATGGGGTCTTCTGAGGGGTCCCTGGCATCAGGGCCCCCACAGAAACTTAAATAAAAGCTCCACGTGGACGATACAGAAGGACGCCTGTGAAGGCGCGAGGCCTCTGGCCTTTAGTTGGAACTCTTTTGGAGTCATGTTGTGATTAATAAGGTTCTAATCCATCTGTGGCAAACGTCTGTGTCACCATTAGCTTCATTTAACCCACCAGCACAAGATCTACCTCATTTTTAAAAACCTCCAGCTAATGCATATATTGAAATCCCTTGAAATCCCCTGACATGTCCTGAGTAAAGCGATTATAATTGTCTGTTTTATGGTAAAACTGGTGTGTATTTATCATCAAACACAAACGCAAATGAGATCCCCCCCGGGGTTGTGTGTTTGGGAGATTTGAGTGTTCTCTTATATAAGCGCCTGTCTGAACAGCGTCGCCATCGCCCACCACCATGCGGTTCGCTCGCTTCCTCTGTGCGTTGGTCGTTTGTGCTCTTCTGCAGGTGCCGAGCACCTCAGCGTTCTTCGGCGTGAGTAAAATCAGAGGCGCTGTCTCGTCTTCTGCGTGTTTTTCTGTGGCGAACATGCATTTACGGCTTGTTCATTGTGTGTTTTCTTTCCTCACTTTGGTTCCTTCCCCCCCTGAAGTCCTGTAAGTATTACTAACATTAGTGTTGATGTTGTTGCTGTGGTATTGAAATGTGTGTAATGTTTGAAAAGGGAAATTCACGTGGCCCTGGGAATCTTCTGAGGAGGATGTGGGTGAGTATGTGCTTTCGGCTGTTCCAGTATCTGTCTTTGATTGTTTTTGACTGGTTTTGCTGCGTCTCCAGGCACCGGCTCTTCGGGAGGCTCCTCGGGAGGCTCCTCGGGAGGCTCTTCATCCACCGGAGGTTCTGCCGTCACGCCCGCTGAGGAGAACGAGATAGTGGCCAAGCATAACGCACTGAGACGAGGCGTTCAGCCTCCTGCTTCCAACATGTTGAAAATGGTAACACACAGTCATGACCTCAACATTACACACCACAGGCACAGTGTTGAAGGGTGTAACATGCAAACTACACGCTGGTCAATAAATAAAGGTGTTTATTAACTTCCTGCATGTTGGTCACGTAGAAAAGGGAATAAAAACCGAAATGCACTAATTTTACTGGCTGTGCTCATTGTTGCAGAAGCTGAGAAATAGATAATCTAAGAGGAATGTACCTACAAACGGACTAAAATGTTCTGTTGCAGTGGGAAATGTCCCACACGGGCTGACACATGTTCTGCTTTCCACAGAGTTGGAACAATGAGGCTGCAGCCAACGCTCAGGCCTGGGTTAGCAAATGCACCGGGACTCACAGCAAAGACGAGGACAGGAAGATCAGCAGTAAGGACGCCATGCTGCTCGTGTGTGTGTGTGTGTGTGTGTGTGTGTGTGTGTGACTGGAGGCAGCAACCAAAACC
This sequence comes from Takifugu rubripes, assembly GCF_901000725.2. Classification (NCBI taxonomy): domain Eukaryota; kingdom Metazoa; phylum Chordata; class Actinopteri; order Tetraodontiformes; family Tetraodontidae; genus Takifugu; species Takifugu rubripes. The sequence goes on along the minus strand of NC_042300.1, from coordinate 11,239,241 downwards.
AGCTAAATCATCAATTTAAGGCAAAGAAAAAGAATTTAAATGACCTCTGCTGTCTATTTTATCTGCTGCTGAACTGAAGCTAGCGGTTGTGGGGAAAACTGGGCCGGCTCCAGCGCGAAGGAAAGCTGGAGCACCATTATCCAGCGCTGGTATAATGAGGTGAACGACTGGAAATACGGAGTGGGTTCTATCAATGGAAGGAAAGTTGGACACTTTACACAGGTACGCTTACATAGGCAGCTATCTCACCTCACCTCAGAAACATGAGTGTGGTCTGCTAACGTTTGGAAATGTTGGTTTTAGGTTGTTTGGTACAAGTCCTTCTATGTCGGCTGTGCAATGGCCTACTGCCCCAATCACGACTATAAATATCACTATGTGTGCCAGTACTGCCCTCCGTAAGTATAACGTTTCCCCCTTCCCACACTGATATACTGTCCAGTCTAAAGATAATTCTCTCGTTGCTCATATCCATCTAAACAGACCATGATAGTCGATGTCCTGCCTGCTTCTAAAAGTCAAAACAGTCAGAAAAGCTGCTAAGTTTTAACCTTTTGACCTGCCTTACAGAGGAAACTACCAATTCGCTCGTCCTTACAACTCAGGACAGACGTGTGCCAGCTGCAGCAGTGCCTGCGACAACAAGCTGTGCAGTGAGTCTCCAACGGTCCCCTTTATTGTCCTGTTTGCTATTGTTGTTGAACATCCTTCACCTCAGCGCACGTTTCAGCTCTCGAGCTGTCTAGAAACCCTCTCTTTTGCCTGCGTCTGTTGCAGCCAACCCCTGTCGCTACAATGACAAGTACAGCAACTGTCCCAGTCTGACGAATCAATGGGGCTGCCAAAATGACATTGCCTCCTCCTGTCACGCCTCCTGCAAGTGCACCAACAATGAGATCATGTGAAGGTCTTCACCTCTGGACGTGCCCCGAGGCGGAGTTTCAATAAACCTCTTAAGCATTAAAGCTTGGTGCAGAGTTTGTGTCCCACCTGACGACAGAGAGGCTTTTTCCTGTTGCATTCAACACCTTTTCTCTTTTCACGTTAAGCCTGCGTCTAACCCAAAGATTATAAAGGGTCCATAGACGGCGATGTCCGGGGTAGATTACTGGCACGTGTTGAGTGTGGTTCCGCAGACAGGTGAGAGGAGAGAGGAGCTCAAGCAGCCCCGGGGACGCTGCAGGGTCGCACCGGCTACAAAAGCTTCAAAATAGGAACGGCGTTTTCCAATTCCACCAGACGTCTTTCAGTTTGGCCGTGCAGGAAAAAAAGTTTCTCTCACAACACATTTATGGCATCATGGTTGGGAACCCAAAATCCAAATAAATGATTAGCTTTCACGAGTTCAAATATTAATTAACGCTCTCGATTTATTCTGGCGCATTTATTCTTGTTGAAAATAATTTACAGCCGCTGCCTGAAACGCTGCGACACAATATGCGAAAGACAAAAATCGCAATACGTAAGTAATATGATACAAAGGGGAGATTATCTGCTGCTTTTCCATCGCTTTTATAAAGAGCACTGGTTCCGTTCTGTCTTCTCACCACTAGATGTCGCTAAATCCAACAGACTGGGCCTTTCAAAGACCATTTGTGCTGACTGGAGTTTATTTATTTACAATTGATCTCTATTAAATGACAAAAACAATGTCTGGAGCTCATCCTGAATGAACCTGCTTATTCTGTTCACACTCACTTTTCCATTCTTCCACTTTATTCACATTGACTTTGTTTTCATTTTCGGCCAACAAAGTAGCCCCGATGCCTTCAACGCTGTGTTTCCTATACGCCCGTGCGCTCGTGTGCACGGCCATTGTGTTGAAATCAGCTCCTGCTAGCATGAAAACAAACTTCTTACACTGAAAACAAACAGCGCCGCTGTATTTCTCTAATCTCGTCAGCGTGCCAAAAGGGCCTCGTCCTTCGGGGGGTGCTTCGGGCCGGGGCCGTGTCTGCTCTGGCCTGGTTGTTTTAGCCTCAGAGGACCGGCGAGCTCGCCACCTGAGCCGGAGGAGCAGGAAGGAGTGTTTTCCCCCCAGCAAAGAGGAGATAAGGTGCTGAGTTCTTCCTCTGGTGCGGCGATAGCAGAGCTGCTCCTCTGGCTTGGCTGGGCTCGATAAGCCTGCCTGCACCGTCCTGTGGGGCTTGTCTGCTCCGCCAGCAGGCCCCAGAAATTGGTCCCTGGGCCAGAAAATGTTTACAAGTGTGGCGTCAGTTTGTCTCCCTGCAGGGTTTGTCTGTGCAGGATGGAAAAGAGAACGAAGATGCCCCCCGCTCTGCTACAGAAACGAGCAGCGTAAACATGCGACGCTCTCCTCGTCTCCCTGAGGACGGGTCCACGTCAGATACCGGTCCTCGTCGTCCCCGTTCCCACCACAGATGGCTCATCTGTAAACTGGTCAGAGGAACCTTTTGGTGTTCCACAGCAGAGCGAAGTGTTGTTACGCCCCAGATGGGAAGCGTGGAACAGAAAAGTAGCGAGAACTCCCAGGACAAGAAAGTTTGAGTCGGTACAGATGTTGATTTTGGCTGAGGGGGTTCTGTCCACACTGTGGGTCACATGATCAAACGTCTCAGCTTTTTGTTAATAGAGTCATCTTGTTTACTCTTAATTCACATGTAGGAACATTACTAAGAAACATTTATAATAATAATAACAATAACTAATATAATAAAGTAATTATAATTCATTTTATTCATCACAAAACTCTAAATTAATTTAACAACAAGCACAATTAATGAGACTTTCAGCACCCACAGAAGCACAATAATAATCTAATCATGACCCTTCATGTTTAACATGATTATTAAACAGATTATTTAAACCAGATTATTTCTTTGGCCAAATTTAGAAACCCCCCCCCCCCCCCTCCCCCGGGCATCTGTTTGCAATCGGAGGAACCTTACGCAATCCATCCCAAACGTGCACATTCCACACAGACGTTTCACCTGTGGGAACGACCCCATGTTTCGGCAGAAAACCGTATTTGCGCGGCTTCCTTCCTCTCATTGATTGCTTGAGTGCCGCTGCCCAACCAAACCCGCTAACAGGCTCCTCGCCGTGCCTCTTAAGCTTTCATCGGAAGTGCGGTAACATCCGAGGAACCCTCTCAGACCAGCTCCTGATCACAATGGTCCGCTTCCATCAGAGGCCGCAGCACTGACAGATCACTGTCATCGACGAAGGCCCGAGGGATGGGAACTCTGGCAGCAAACGCTCCCGCTAGCTGCTCCTACAGTAACCTCAGACTTCCCTGGATTGTCTGAGAGGCTCATAACCTTTGCGGACGGCCCAGTTCAGGGGCTTTGTGCGTGCATTGTGCTTCCCCCGGCTTCGGTTCACTCTCCGGGCTGAACGAGACCCCGGCTCGGCCATTAGCCAGCGTCTGTTTTTCTTCTTCCATGCCTGCGGCGGGGATGGGCGGTTGTTGGGTCCTCCAGCATATTTACATTAAACAAACAGCGAGAGAGGCTCCTCCCTGCAGCCGCGGAGGAAATGTTTATGATGGGCGTGACCCTGTCTCACGCACAATGTATGTCCAGGAAATAAAAAAAAAAGCACAACTGGAAATCCAATAAGCTGTGGGTGCGTCCTGATGAACGCTGTTTTCCCCAGAGCATCTGAGTTTTTGGGGCTCACAGCTTCCCACGTGCGCCTCACGCTGTCAGTGGCTGTAATGCTGCTCAGATGTTCCGCCGGGCCTGAGATTGACGGGACGCAGGAGACCCGGAGAACATTTCGATATTCTCGGCTCCGCAAATCTGCTAGCCATCAGCGCCAGAGGGGCGGCTCCGATCTGTGAGCATCACTCATTCACGGCTCGGTCACAAACGGGTCACGTGGACGCTGGAATTTATGAAATCTTCTGCCTTTAACTTTGGATATTAATTATATCTTAATGGTTACAGAGGATGATGGATGATCCTCCTATACAGCCCTCCGGGTCGTGTCAGCAGGTTCTCTGGTGTGCATCATGTGAATGTGGGTGTGGAGGCACGAACCCACATCTGATGCCTGTTTGCAACGAGGCCCTTTCACCGTTAATCATTTTTTAGTGACTGACTTTAGGAATCCGCTGTGCACGCTAAGGCCCGAACGGTCGATCCAGGAACCTCCCAGGACTCTGAAGATTCTGCTGGAGGCTTGAATGGCAGTATCAACAGCAGAACCCTGACCCTAACCCAGCTGTGATGAATAATTGAGCCGCCTGTTTTGCGCAACCGAAACGCCATCTGTCGCACTCAGATAAGCTAGTGCTTCCGAGTCGGTTCTCCTCCCAGTTGCGTGGTCCGCCCTCCTGTATGTTTTCTATTTTCCTCCATTTTCTACGCTGCCAACATCCCATCGCTCAGCTCTCCCCATCCTGCGCGTCGCAAGTCCGATACCCATGTAGTTCACCCCCCCCACCACCACCACCTGTTTCTTTCCCTTTTCTAAGGGAAGTCCTGGGCTGTGGCGCAATCATTTTAGTTTTTATTAAGATGTGGAGATAAGGTGGCAGGTTGATTGCCACATGGAGCCGCACGAGGAAAGGGTGCGGCTGAGGTCCTCAATTAGGCTCTGGATAAACAATTACAGCAGGGAGGCTCGACTTAAAAGGCGGCATGACATGAGGATGTCCTATAGAGGAAACATCAGCGCTGGCGGTCCGAAGCTTTTCTCCAACAATAACCAGACAACAATGTCTTTATATTTGGAACTGAAGAGTGTGCACAGACAGTTAGCATGCTAGCTTGTATTTAAAGGTTCATTAAGTCATTTTGCTTTGGTTCTTCTCTGTCGGCTAGAATAAAATATAGCACATATGGTCTCCGGGGTCTGTGAGAACAACTTGCTGGCGTTATCTTTGTATATGAGGAAATGGGGAAGTAAAGCAGCCAATTATCTGTGCGTTAGAGCGAATGGGAGGACACCCGGGGCAGCCCAACGGACCCCCAGCCCAACTCCAGAAGCGTAAAAAGCAGGCTGGAAACGCAGGTGCACGACTGGTCGGAGGTCTCACGTGTGTCCGCTGGAGGCGCAGCTCGACGTTTACGTGCGTTCACCTTGTCGCTGAAAAGCTCGGATCCGAGATTCCTTCTCCGTGATATTTTGCACATGTGCTTTACTCACGAAGTATTTTCCCTCCACTGTCCTCCTCCTCCTGCGCTCTTCCACAGCACATTCCACAGTCGCACGGCAGGCGTGCACCTCTGCACATGTGTGAGCTGTTAGGGTTCGCTCAGTCATCAAAGCCTCCACGTCAGGGCAGTTTTTGTTGCTGCCGTACTGACATGGACGCCTTCCTTTGATCTGGACCCTGTTCATTTGCTTCTCCCGCTCTCTCCCTCTCACCTGAATCCCAACCGACGTGCATCCCCATATAATTAGTCTTCATTTAAGCTGCATTAGCATCAGGCCTCACGAGCACAATGGCAGCTGGTGATTGCGCCTGATTGCCAGCATCTAACAGGCTCATTATGGTTGCATAGGCTTTCCTCCACGCATGCTTATCAGGGTGTACAACTGTTCCCCTCAGCCAGCGCCACAGGAAACAAGGGGTGGGGTGCAGCGAGGGGGATGTAGCGTGCCACGGATGTACACGGGGAGTATTTGTTAACATCAACCCTCGCGTGTCAGAGGTTAGCACACAGCATCCACGAGGAGAACCCTACAACGAGACTCCATCACCTGTACGAGTAACGAGGTACAGAGCCGGAAAAGAGAAACCAGGCACATCATCCGTTGGCACAGGCCGTTCCTCCGCGCAGCCTTTCCAGTCATAAATAAAAACGGTTGCAGCAAACATGGTATCTGACTTTCCAGCGATGTCAACTCCTCTCTTATCTGACCTCATAAATCACAATCCCTGGTCGATAGTGGACGGACCTGGGGTTCGTCTGTGTCTCCAGCGGGCTTCTGATCTCCTCCATGACGGTGTAGGTATTTATCAACACAACTCCAATCACACACGCTCCCCTTTTTTACAAGATTTAGGCAGTCGGCGCTTCTTGACCTTCCAATGAGGAAACAAGCAACAGAAGGAGGAATGTCATACCAGCTGCACGGAGAGGCCTCCCCAACACCCGCAGGACCCCAGAGTGGTGGAGGGGAAAGGAAAAGCAGGTCCTCTTACTGGTTCCTGTGCAGAAGTGATCATTATAAGTACCAACAGCATCGAGTCAAAATAATAGTGATAAATGTTGTATAAAGGCCCAAAGCGAGCCGAGACAAAGGATGCAGCACATTAAAGCCCTGATAGTTTGTTTATTCTCCACAAATGTGCATCAGCAGTGGGGATGTGAGTGAGCACGGATAAATTGCTTAATGGTTTTCCTGGAATGCGGAGTTCACAGAGAGGCTAGATCAAAAGGGATTTGGCTTGATAAGGGCATTAACCCAACAGCCCAGCTGTTCTAATCTCTTCATTGGCATTTAAAGAAGCCAGCGCATTTTTGTTGCAGGCAACAATCGTGGCGGTTGTGATGAAACCGCTCCGTGTCCCTGACTGGGGTCCATAGATAAGATGTTCTGCCCTTGGGTTCCAATAGAATAATTCGATAGAGCGATTTGGAATGGGCAAACAAAAACAAACAACAGTCATTCAGACGTTTTAGTGAGTAAAAAAGTACAAATCAGATGTTAATCTTCATAGTAATCTGGTTAATCTGCTAGTTTTATATCTTTGTAATTTACCATTTGTGCAACATTGATGGCCAATTGTTTTTTTTTACACTTATAGCAATAAAAATGCAACATCAGAATTGTAATTATAGTGCATCTAGATTGGGTTTAATCAGATTAATCCCAGGGATCCTGTGGATCAATCATTTCTAATCACAACGGCCACCACAGGAGACATTTAACAAAACCGCTGTAAAGATGCCGTCCGCCACGATGGGAATCACCTTTTTTTCTCTTGCGATCCACTTGGCAGCGGGCGTTTGGACCGAGGTCGCCCGACTGAGGACCTGGGGTTTTGGCGAGGGTGGTTTGGCTGATGGGTGTTGGCGTGGCACTGATGTGGCGCAGAGGGAAACGACTCCAGGAGCTGGAGGTTGCTCAGAGAGCTCCATCTTTTGAAATATTCTATGCCTGTCCTGATTATTGGGTCTGCAGGTGACTAATGTAGATGCTTTGTGACACTAAGGTCATTGGTTCCATCCCGGGGCCAGCAGCCTTTAGCTTGTTCTCGGCCTCTACTGGATTTTACCGCCAGTTTTAAGATTTGATGAGCTTTTTCTGGGTTCTGCCAGTGAAATGTGACATTTTAATTGTTTCCTGTTAGTGACAGAAAAGCTGTCAGAGGCTGACGCGTTGCAGCTGAGAGGAGGAAGTAAATCTACGTAAATAGCGGCGAGCTCAGAGACCGTTGACTCGGGGTTGCACATGCCCAGATGAAACCACATTTTCTCCAGGATTTTATAAAACGAGGCGCAAAACAAACACACTCGTGAAGAGAAAATAAAGTTGGTTGTTGGCTCCGTTGTGGTGGGGCAACTGGGAATACACTGGGACCACCAATGCCGCAGCTCTCCCTCTCAGCTCGGTCGTCGGCGACGACGGGGTCCGCCCCCACTAGCTTGATAAGGAACGTGCGCTGCTGCATGATTGAATAATAAGTCAGCTTGTGCAAACTTTTATATCTGTCAACATTTGGAAGTAATTTCCCAGAGGCGCTGGGAAAAGCCTCCTTTTGCTCCACTCCAAGACAAACAGAGATGTGTTGCTGGCAGTGATTAACTGCTCCATTTATTCATGAAGCCCTTGGCTCCTAATGAAAGGCCTCCGGCCCCTTGTAATTTGGACGGGGGCCCTCAGATTGACACTGTACGGTGGGAGCCCCTCCATGATGAACCTACAGACCAATCAGAGAAACCAGTCTGGAGAGTTTCCAGTGGGAAAGGAGGCTCTGGCATGCAACGTATGGGCCAGATGGGATGTAAAGTAACATGATCACATCTGCAGGGGTCACAAGTGGGGGCACGGTCAGGCCCCTTCGCTTGGGGCAAATTCACTTCAGCGTTTATTTGACTGTACAGTAGATTCTTTTAGGGCCCTTTCTCCAGCCGTAAGAGATCAGCCATCGACGCTCCGGCGTGACCTTCATCTGCCCTCCAGCTCAGTTTCTTCAGCAGGATGGGGGGGCCAAAACATCGGTGTTCTCACCAAGCTGAATAGGAAGACTGGGCAGAATCACCAGACTTACCTGGCGGATTTATCTTTTTTCATGAGGACTGATTCGTTTCTGACGTAAGCTTGGACATGGTGGTGGATTTAGGCCTCACCTTCACACGCAGGAGGGAAAAACAAAGGAGATCGTGAGCGACGCTAGCTTTCACACATGATACGGACTGACCCTGAAGCTGGGGGCAGATTTGTGATCATTTCCAACAGTCACAACCACCTTATTGCTTCATCAGACGGGGTATGAAGGCATTTACTCTGCAGGTGCCTGAACCGACCCGCTGACGGGAGCATTTCTGGGCACCGGTTCCATCTCTGTGTCGCCCCCCTGCCACACCTAAACCAGGCCTGGACTAGCTGTGCGTCGCTGACTTTCATGCGCGTCAGTTAAACGGCTGCAGCGACTGGGCGTCGAGGGAGCAGCCGGGAGGAAGGAGCGCTCAGCAGCCAGAGGAGACAAACCTCTTGTTTTGCTGCGCGACGTTTCTTCAACTTTAAGTCAACAAATATGAGTCTGACAGTGAATAATGAGCAGGAAGACGCGGCCATTAAGCATTTCTCCCATGTCCGCTCACTGTCTCGATGCCATTACGTGTGTGTTTGCTTTTTCTCCCCTGATGCCCAGAGAGGAAACCCATCCCCGTGCACATAGTGCACAAGGGGGGTGTTCACTGTCCAGGCCCCGGTGCTCTGCTCTGCTATTGGCCGCCGCGCGAAACAGCACCAGTTTAAAACCAGACGCGGCGCTTTTCCCTCCCCTTTTACAGCACAGCTCTTGAATAAAGAGTGAAAAGGAAGCGTGCGTGTGTCCGTCAGCCAGAGATAACCAGCACCAGTCCCAGATGCCTGCCTACGCCACCAACATGAGGCTGAAGTTCCCCATCTTGGCCCTGACCTTGGAGCTCCTCACCATCGTCCTGTTTGCTGTGTTTGTGGTGTACGATGATGGGAAACCCAGCAGCGACCCGCACGACCCGCACGACCCGCACGCCGGTAATCACACCCAGGAAGGGGCGCCCATGGATCTCTACCCCAGTAAGTCCACCTGAAGGATGTTCTGCCACTAGATGTTGGGTCAGTAGAAGCTTCACACTGATGGATCATTTCAGGTCTGGATTTAACATTCTTGGTGCTGAATTTGCTGGAAAAAGAAAAAAAAACCCAGCTTTAAAAAAAACAAAAATGAAGCAAAAATAAAGAAGTCAGATTGACTCCACGTCTTAGTTCTAAGCAAAAATGTAAAAATAGTCCAACTCCTTTATTGGAGTAATGTGACGGCTCCTGTGAGGTGCTGATGATTTCATTACTCACCGCCGGGTGGAAGAATCGGCCCGTTGTTCCCAGACCAGGTCTGATGAATACTGTAAGAGGAGTCACAAGGTCACCAGGCGCCTGCAGGGAACGCCATCGTCACGCGTGCTGTGGTGGATCACATGCCACTTGAATTATGACCCAAACATAGAAACTCCAAAACACCAAAAGACAAAAGTGACGGGTCGGCAAACAAGTGGAGCCAACATTCGGCCTTTTGGCGTCTCGGCGAGATTTACTTTGCGCGGGGGCGCGTCTGGTTTTCCGCACGGGTGGCTGCTGACGGCTGGGTGGGGCAGGTGTAGATTAGCTGCCTCTAAAGCGCGTCTAATGTGCATCTTCCACATCTGATGTGATAACGCAGGCATTTCCACTGTCCGTCTGGAGTCCGTCTGGAGACGTTTCAGCACATAAAGTGAGACCTCGATCTCTCTCAGACAGGAAGAAGCCAGGTGGAATCCTTTCGTTGGAATTGCTGCGTTTCAGGGTGACAACGTGTTGGTTGATACAGATCCTGCAAAAGCTTTTTTTTTTTTTTTTTAAATAAAAAACCCAACAAACTTGTAGCTTGTGCAGTGCAGCGGAATCGCAGCGGATCCCCCAGGGATTCCCTCTCTCATCTCAGCTCTGAAGGTTACCTAACATCTGGGCGTGGTGCCAGCTGTGGCCGCCACATTCCAAATTTACCCCAACCTCCTGAGCGTTCGACGCCCAAAGCAGAGACAGTGAAGACGTTCTCGCTGCACACATCTGTGCTACAGCAAGTGTTGCCCCCTAATCGAGGCTTTTGAGCGTGAGGATACGCCAAAAGTCTTTTTTTTAGCCTATTTAGATGTGTTGAAATGCTATAAATAACAACATCTTTTCATGTACTTACGAGAGATGAGTGCTATACAAATGATGCCATCCTGTCTAATAGTGTGATTCACTGATTGAGGAAATTCAGCACATTAGTGGTTATGAAAACAGTGCCAGAAGATCTCAGCTGAACTTCCCTCTCACTCCTGCAGTGTTTCAGGACGTTCACGTCATGATCTTCATCGGCTTCGGCTTCCTCATGACCTTCCTGAAGCGATACGGGTTCAGCAGCGTGGGCGTCAACCTGCTCCTGGCTGCCTTCGGCCTGCAGTGGGGCCTCCTCATGCAGGGCTTCTGGCACATGGAGGACGGCAAGATCAAAATCAACATCTTCAAGTGTGTCTGACTTCTCCACAAGTGACTGTTTCCTGTAACCAGGAAAAGTGAAGATGTGACCTTTTGCACTTTAACGGCTTTTCTTTCCTGCAGAATAATCAACGCAGACTTCAGCACGGCGACAGTCCTGATCTCCTTTGGGGCCGTCCTGGGTAAAACCAGCCCTGTGCAGCTCCTCATCATGACCATACTGGAGATTACTATCTTCTCCATCAATGAACATCTGGTAGCCACAGTTCTTCATGTAAGCAAACTTCATAATGCATATCTATAGGACTCTGGGAGTATTTCTATTTTTTCCATGGGTTGCATCATCCTGAGTCTGCGTAGGGGAATAATCTTATTCTGAATCTCACTGCTTCTCGCCCAGGCTAACGATGTCGGAGCCTCCATGATCATCCACGCCTTTGGAGCTTACTTTGGCCTGGCCGTGGCACGAGTACTCTATCGCCCTGGGTTGAAAAATGGACACGAGAAAGAAGGATCTGTTTATCACTCTGATATGTTCGCTATGATCGGTAAGATACAGTTAGAGCTGAAAGACCAAGACCAAGTGAAGTAAAAAAAACCCAAAAAAAACCATGTTATTTGGTTCAAATTAGGCAATTCTTCTCATGTTTAGGTCAGGAATTATCTTAGTTCAAACATGTAATTATGAGTCCAAACTGAAAACGATGGCGTTTAATCACAATATAAATTTGAAGTTGATTTATGAGCAAGAAAATTAGAAAAGGGGCAGATTTGATACCAAATAGATACTGTCACGTGCTGCCATCTAGTGGACTTACCTGGCTCTGCAGCGGCTGCGCCGCTAAAATGACAATGACCTCACCAATCTATCAACCGATCTAGCAACCATCTAGCAACATAAATACAAATAAATTAAAGCCACTGCGTGATTATACATCAATTTGGCATGATTGCCATCAGATAACTGTCCTCATGACTCTTGTCTGCAGGAACCGTCTTCCTGTGGATGTTCTGGCCCAGTTTTAACTCCGCCATCGCTGACCCAGGCTTCACTCAGCTCACCGCGGTCATCAACACCTACCTGTCCTTAGCTGCATGCGTGCTCTCTGCCTACGCCGTGTCCAGCCTGGTTGAGCACAAAGGAAAACTGGATATGGTCAGAATACCGACTCACGCTCACAGTGACCCCAGGAAGAATCGATTTGGGGGAGAACAACAACAATAAAGCTTGATTTCCTTCAACGTTCCTGCAGGTGCACATCCAGAACGCCACCTTGGCCGGCGGTGTAGCGGTAGGAACCTGTGCTGACATGAACATCGGACCATTTGGGGCGATGCTGATCGGATTAGTTGCAGGAATCATCTCTACTCTGGGTTTCAAATTCCTAACTGTGAGTCGAACGTCAAAGCCAAGGCTCAAAACGCCACACGTGTCACGAGTCTTCCTCTGTTTTAACCCTCTTTTACTTCTTTTGTTTACGTGAAGCCCATCCTGGCATCCAGCCTGGGCATCCAGGACACCTGTGGAGTCCACAATCTGCACGGCATGCCTGGAATCCTGGGTGGGGTGGCCGGTATTGTAGCCGTGGCTATGGGAAAGAAAGATGGGTAAGGAAACATGAATCAGCAGGCACATACCGACACACACACACACACACACACTGTTCCCTACACTCCTCTTTCCCTTCTCTTCCCGTTCAGAGGGAACGCATCCATGCAAGCTGCGGCCTTGGCTTCTTCTCTCGGCTTCGCTTTGGTCGGTGGTCTGGTTACAGGTGGGTGAGAGACACGTGGGACATGCAAGGTCCTGAGAACTTGATTCAAATGCACGATGAGACAATTTACTTTCCCTGTCAAGGATTTATAATGAAGATTCCACTTTGGGGACAACCTCCTGACCAGAACTGCTATGACGACTCGTTGTACTGGGAGGTAAGAAATCCCGTTACTCATAAATATCACGTCTGCGGTCTGATGATCATCCATGACACGTGGTGAAACTGTGTTTTCTCTGCTGTCTATTAATAAAACCAGACCTGAGGATTTGGGCTCCTGCTTGCTGCTTCAGCACAGAACGATCATCCGAATCATTTGTTTTCCAGGTTCCCGATGAAGAGGAGGAGAGCGGAGAGAGTTTTGCCCACGCCGATCACTCGAAGAACAAAGCAGAAGTCTAAACATCCGCTGTTGTAGCTGGAGATCAAAGATTACTGAAAACCTTTTCAAAGATCAGCGTAGATCAGTGTCTATCACTCCTATCTGCAAGATCTGGTTAAGATAAAATTTGTAAGAATGAAAAGAAAACAGAAGATTGATCACAGTGGATGCTTTTTCACTGACAGTCAAACGCACTGTCAGGACTTCTTCCATTCACTTCTAATTGTCGCATCATCGATTGTAAAAGTATCACATGTGTTTTCCTCTTGTTACACTTTCACCTGTATCTCGTTTGTGGTCTAAAGTGGCCATTTAATCCAACTCTGAGCTGCTGCTTTGCCTGACGTCACTGGAGCCCAGGCCTCACCTGGGACACCAGCGGGGATCCACGGGCCTGGGCAGGGATGGTGGCGCGTTGTAACATTGTTAGAGCTATCATTCATTCTTGTTCTTTTCTATCTGAGGGCAGCTTTTCTCTTACGATAATGCAACAACAGTGCAGCATGTGAGTGGATTTCACAGGAAAAAACAGTTGTGTATTATTATTATGTCATTGTATCCTTGTACATATAGTTTAGCCTTTAGCCACTCTGACATGGTCAATTTTAGTCAAAGCCCTGCAGGGTTGAAAAGAGAGTAACTGGTACAGAAAGCTTCTCTGCAAAGCAGTTTAACAACAGACGGCAAAGATCCTGGCATGTAAACAGACGGAGTTCGAGGTTATCTAAACTGTTTCCATTTTACGTCCTATCAGTTGGATTTAAGCTATGGATTCTGCAGGAGATGACAGGCTCTGCACTGAAAAAGAAGACCAGGGCCAGATTAAACTGACTAAACATGATATTTTAGTTAATCACGTGTTTTATGATGCCCATAAACCTTTAACCCATTTTTGTTAATGTTTTTTTTAATATAATGAGCATGTGATCGTGTTTGTATGGCATACTAATTTGATTAAAACTCTGTGATCAAATCATTATTGTTGTTATTATTATTATTATTGTTATTGTTATTATTATTATTATTATTATTATTATTATTATTATTATTATTATTATTATTATTCGTTGCCCGTCATCCTCACAGTTGCCAGCTGGGGGCGCTGTCGCATTTAAGTTTCAAGAATCGTTTTTACGCGCTATTTGAAGCGGTGCATCATGGGATACAAGATGGCTTCCACGTCCGGCTGCTAATTATCTTTACGACAGAAATTTGTGTTGCAAAAAGCATAAATTTACTTTCGCTGTTGTTTTCCTGTTGGCATATGATTGCCCCCGCTTTTGGAATGGTGAGTAGATTCCTGAATCTCTGGTTCGTCCTGTAGTAGATCATTTTATACCTTTCAGCGTCTTTTAGCATTAGCTTCGTCTGCCCGGCATGTTTATAAATGACAGCAGACTATAACTCCTGGCCTCCAATCAAATAACGTGTCAATAATATTGATTACGACCTGTGCGTCTGATTGAGATTCAGAATGATGAGAAAACGTAAATAAACGGCGGTGAACGTGAACATAATTTCCCCATCTTTTTAACCACAGTCAACTAAAGCGGAATCCAGGATGTCCAGTTCCAAAACAGACGAGAGGAGGAGATCAAGAAGCAGAGGTCAGAATGAGGAAGACAACAAGCTTTGTCCTGTTCCTTTAACACGAAACCTGCCAAGCTGAGAAAAATGATGTTTGAAGTGGCTTGTAGTAATTAGTAGCTCTGAATTAAGAACCGTTTGTTTGGGTGGAAAGATGAATTTTTGCCTCCTCACTTGTCAGGACGAGAAGAAAGAAAGCGGAAACGGAGTCGGAGTCGGACTAGATCCTCTTCCTCCTCTTCCTCGTCATCCTCGTCATCTTCCTCATCTTCGTCTTCTTCTTCGTCCTCTTCATCAAGTTCCTCGTGCTCATCGAGCCACAGCCGCTCCAGCTCTAGCAGTAATGGTAAGTCTAACTTTAAAGTCTGTCGTTAAATGTGGGTACTAATAATACAAAAGTACTAATATTGATATGTTTGTCGTGTTGCTGCTGTTGTTGTTGGAGTTGTTTTTTAGACTCCCGCAGCAAATCCAGAAAACATTCTAAGAAAATGAAAAAGGAGAAACACCCCAAAAAAGTAACCCAATGGATTTTTTGAATTCATGCTCACAATATGGTTTTAATAATGCAGAAAATAGAAATCTCACACCTCTTGTTGCTGCAGAAAGGGAAGAAAGAGAAGCGACATAAACATAAAAAGAACAAAAAAGCAAAAGGGGGAGAAGACGGTTCAGGACCTGTACAGATATCCAAGGTAAAGTTCCATATTAGGGAAGAATGAATCCTTTAACTTATGTTATAGTTCTATTTCCAACCTTTTGTGTTTACAACAGTATTTACAAGATCGGAAAAAAGGCAAGTACAGCATGATTTCAGGGAAAAAGATCAAAATGAAGGTAAAGAAGTCAAAGGAAGACAAAAAGGTAATCCAGTGTTTTCACCATCGAGGATGCAGTCACTCATTATTTCCATTCAGTGTTTCCTAATATTTGACATTTCTGTTTCCAGAGGGATAAAAATCGAGCACAACTTCTTGAATTCTTGAACTCTACCCTGTGAAGTCCAGGAGCACCAACAGAACTCAGGAGACCAAAGGACATCTTGCAGCAACACACAAGAAAGATCAGAAGCCCGAGCTGTGTGTTCCAACCACTATTTATGTGTTCGTCAGCACTCTCGTGACAGGAGCTGCCGGCACCATTCTGGGACTCCTCCCGCTGTCCTGACGGGAGCTGGAGTCTGTTGTTGTTGTTGCTGCTGATGATCCAGGTTTGAGCTGTCGGTTCCGATAAACGCCACTTTTTAAATAATGACGCCGTCTTGCTCGTTGGGAAGCGGTTGCATCAAGAAAAGCCAATGTTTAAATGTTTAGTGACGTCCCTGCTAAAGTCATCATTTTACATTCAGTCAACAATCTTTCTTTTAATCAACACAATTGTGGCTCTGTGGTTGTTGTTTTTTTTTAAAATTTTTTAGGTGCGCTTAATTGTCAGATGCAGGCAGCCAAGATCACCACCCGCCTGAAACATGCTAACAAGCTGTTGATAATTCATTTAAATCCACCGTGTTCCTTCTGCTGCGGCGCTTGTCTAACAAGGGTAAATGCCATCCTCAGTTAAAATGACCTTTTTGAACCCTGAACATTTCCAAAGTGAATAAAGGAAAAGTGTCATCAGTCTTATTTTTGACATTTGTACGAGTTCCAAAGAGAATCAGCTTTTATTTTCAAATCCACTGAGAAAGGTATTAAAATGCAGCTAGTGACTTGGTAGCATTTACATAAACACCTCATGGTTTTCTAGATATTACTGAGCCTTTTGGGGGGTGACAACAATGAAAAGGCCTGTTTCGATCTTGATGAGCTGGTTGCACCAAATCATTCACACGCCGCGCTGCAACCATCATCTTGACAGTTTTGAGCCTCCCGGAAACCAAACGTCGGTCTCTGCACATGTTTCACCTGCTGCTGCATCATCTGAGAAGCTCCAGGAAGAGGATGGGGTTCTCTCTGCCTTTACTGGTGCAAGTCCAGTACAGAATCTGTCCCATCAGACAACTCCACTGCTGCTGCTGCTTCCTTTGTTCCTGAAGTCAGGCATGCTCCACACCCTCTGTGACCTCCCCGTGGCGTCCTCCCCTCTCTCCACGTCCTCCGACACCGTTTTCAGGTCACTCAGCCCCGTCCTGGCCGCCACGGTTGACGTCAATCCGGGCGTGCTTCCGAACGGGTTGATCTTGATGCGGGACCGGAAGTTGACCAGGGACATGCTCGGGGCGGGCTTGTTCCACTGGCGGGCGAGTCGCTGGGTTTCCTGCTCCTCCTTCAACTGATCCAGAACTTCCAGGAGGAGGGAGCGAAACAGGCTGGACACTTCTTGCACCTCGGGCTCGTTGGCCTGCATGACCTCCCGGAACCTGAGCAGCAGGGAACAGGAAGTGGGACAGTTGTATAAGGCAGATCCTTCCAGTTGGAGAAAGAACCCCAGAGTTGGAGCCTAAATCCGTACTAGGCAGGAAAACATCTAATAAGAAGAACAAATGTCATGAAAGGCAGTAACAATGTCACCCCCCCTCCTGCTAATCAGTCCCTGCTGCACTGCTGCTGAGTGCTCAGCAGACCTTTAAATAGGCATCTGTTGGGCAGCAGGCTTCTTGGAGGGTGCTTCTGGTGAACCAATGATTGACTTAATTCCCGCCACTCGTGCACAAACAGGTTAGCCAAGCAGTCTGAGTCACCGCGGGCAACGAGGCCTCAGCTGTGACCAACGGGAGCGCATGTGTTAATCACCCCACAGAAGGCCCATCAACACCAGTCAAATGTGTCGGCGCTCATTACGAGACACCTGCGGCCTGAGCGGAGACCCGAGCGCGGTCAGGCGGTCTGTGGGTGATGCAGATTAAAGGAAGTGTCATCAGCTTCTGTGGTTGCCGGGGGCGATGGTCCCTCACCTGAGTATGACCGCGCCACAGCAGGACGGCGGCACCTTGGAGCAGAGCTCCTCCAGGCCGAGTCTCTGCCCGGTGCTGATGCTGAAGGAGGAGCGCGGCGTCATGGCCAGCCAGCCGTAGTCCACGCCGGTCCTGAGGCGCCGGTACTCGCTCTCTCTCTCCCTCTGCTGCCTCTCGGCCTCCTTCAGCTGCCAGCTCAGCTCCAGCATCAGCGTTTCGGTGACCACCTCGGAGGGATCCCTCCGGGGGGTCCGGTGATACGGCTCATTCCAGCTGAACCAGGAGGCCATGTTCTGCATCACGAGCTCCCCAGGAAGAGAACGTTATTCCGGACGGACGCCTGAGTGAAGTAAATGGAAAATCCATAACTGTTAGAAAGTAAAATCTAAATGGGTTTAATGAGACATTTTGTCTTGAAGGGTCAAAGGTCACCGCCGGTGACACTAATTATGTGCAGGACAAAGAGGAGAGACTGGGACTGTGTTCATCTCTCCAACCATGAGGAACATGGATGATGGGGATCCCTTTAAGATAAACATCTCTCCATCTTTTCCTCTTTTCAATGATCCCTTGTCTGAAAAGGCACCTCGTTCGATCGTGTTGCTGCGATTATTTCGAGGAATTTTGAGGAAATGGCTGGAAACATGGACTCGTTCAGGTTCAGATCACACGAAACACTGCAAAGGCTTTGAGCAGTTTCCCCTCATCACCAATGAATCACACGAAATCGTGGAATGAGGGAATATTTCAGTGCGGTGACCTGAGGAGGCTGCTGATCACTCATCATTTGCCGCAGCCTTCTTTTCTTTTCTTTTCTTTTCTTTTCCTCTTCTCTCCTTTATGGCCATTCAGCTGCTCAGGATGTCCTTCAAACCCCAGCTGCTGTTGTTAGGAAGGCAGAAACCTGAATCAGATTAGTCACCGTGTTGCAGAAATAAACCCTCAAGATGGAGTCAAACACCTCCAGCAAACCTGCTCTTCATGCGCTTGTGCCAGGTCTGTTTGAGTCAGCACTAAATAATCTGTTCACCAGGAATCTGTGATCACATCACGCGAAGGTTTGATCAGCAATTTCACAAAGCTGTTTTTATTTTCCCAGTACAACCACTTTTAACGCAGCGCGACCCCTGGAACCATTTGAACGGAGGTGTTGCAGAAAGACTCACAGAAAGAACGATCCTCCCTTGTTGCTGGTCCCAAGTTTCTTCTCAGGACTTGTTGGGGGAACAAGAACCACAGCGGAGCAAAAGAAGACGATCCGCAGCAGCCAGACAGTTGACTGGCTTTTAAAATGAAAAGAAATGGGTCCTCCCCTCTCTCTCTCTCTCTCCCTCCCTCTCTCTCCCCCTCCCTCTCCCTCTCCCCTCCTTCCTCCCCCGAGCTTCTTTAGCCTGTTTTTACTTGTTGCAGGAGGTTGGCAGCAGCATCTCTAACGAGATCCATTGGATCACGGCCCCCAATGAAATGCTTATGAAGCTTGTAATGATTGGCCGTTGCCATAGTTGCAGGCTCCTAAGCCTATTTGTCCACAATAAGCTCCATCAGCTGAGAGGGAGCTCAAGAGCGACGAAGAGGCTGATAAAGGGGATGTGGTTGGGTCGGGCAGGGATGGGAAAATACGAATGGACTGGATGTTTTTGTCATTGCGAAGGATGGAGCTGGAGGCAGCTGGGCGCAGCCAGCGCAGCATCTGTGCGAGGTCATCTGGCATTAGCGCGGGTTAAATTAGCACGCCAAATGCTAAAAAGAGGACAGGAGGCGGTGTAGCTCGGATGATGACGAGTTCAGATTACCCACGGCTGTTGTGTAGGTGTGTATCAAGGTTCCTTAGTTCACCCGGTGCGTGGGCGCAAGCAGCCAACCGCGGACTGGTTCCGTTTGCAACACGCCGCCAGTCTCCCTCCGCCACAGCAGCTCCCTCCCCATCACCCTCCACCTCCATCCTCCTCTTCAACATCGGCGCAGAAACGCAACTGAAGCACCAACCCAGAGCCGAAGCACAAGAGAGTCCAGAGGGAGGCCGGTTCTGTGTTCTTTAGTCTTTTAAATCTGTCAGATAAACTATTTAGTCCTATTTTAGCTGCATCCTATATAAAAACAACAACAAACAGAAATGTATTGACGTCGTTGTAGAAGCCCCACTGTCTACAATAATCTATTACATTATTATTTTCCTCTGCTATAATCAGAATTTAGGCTGGGACAAAGCCATTCCAGGCTATTTATAGGTGTGAGGATCAACATTCTGTGCTCTTTCGAAAGGTCTGAGCAATTATTTATTGTTTACTTCACTATAAAGCTGCTCTCAAGAGAGTTCCAGAGGTTCGTGGCAGAATTTCTGCATCTTTAATCTTCAAAATTTCACCTCACGCCTCCCCCAAATGGCCGGATGAAGCACATACCTGTCCAGAACTGAATTTCTTTCGTTTTCTAATCTGAATTTCAAACAACCACCGAGTGTGATGTGTGTGTTGGGGGTGTGTGTTAACCTCAGAGAGGAGGTGACAGATGGTTCTATGAGCTGTCCCTATAATCCAGACACATGTCCCTGTTAATCCTCCATTCTGTCCTCTTCACTCGCTCCCTGAGGTTTCCGTGCGCCCCCCCTCCAGCCACAGAAGAGGTCATCGAATGTCCACAGCTGCCTTCAAGTGGTTTCTGTATCTGAGGCGGTAGAACAGCTGGTCGTTGGTTCCAGGCCTCTTTCTGTGCGTGAAAGGGTGAACGCAGACATTCAAATAACAGCAGTAAACACCAACAACGGCGTCTCCTCGGCGGTTTGTCACCTCTCCGTTGCGCCACTAGAGGGTAGTTTCCTACAACTTTAGCCAGATTCTCCAGGCTGCTTTTACCTGCCTTCACTTAAACCTAGAATTGATTCCAGGATGGGTGGAGAACCTTTCTATTTGTTTTTGTAAGTGTGTGTATGGGAAGAAAATCTGAGAAGTGCCACACCTGCACAAATATCCAGGGAATACTTTCTGAACTCAGCTACCCTACAAAACTCCTACACCGGCTTCTGCAACACCTTAAAAAGAGAAATAACACAAGCACAGAAGTGTCATTAGAAGTTTTGGTTCCTGGAAGGTTCCAGCGTTGTGCACTCCATCCTGCAGTGACGCCAGCTGCAGTCACATGACGGGGCCTGCAAAGCGCCAACATTCAGACGCTCCTCCGCTTCTTTTCTTGGCGCTTTGACTCCAATTTATGGGCGATTAGGGAGAACCCCTGTAAAAAGGATGACAATGCTGCTGCGAGGGGCCGCAGCTAGACGCCACGCCACTCTCTTATCAAGTTTAAAAAACGCCAGATTGAAGGTGTGCAAAGACTCTGCACACACACCCAGATTAGTTTAGGTCCGTTTCAGTAAAAGACGACTTCCTCTCCTCCAGAATTATGTTGCCAATAAATAAACTCATGTTGTGTCATGTTATTTTGTTTCCACTGGGAACTGAGAGCTCTGCTCTGTCAGCTGTGGGGTCCATTGAGGAGGAAGTACTGGTCACATGAGCACAGTGGAAAAAAAAAAAGAACTTTGCTGACATCCTCTTTTTTGGCGGTCTTTGTCCTGGTGACCCCGTTTGCTTTCAAAATTGTCCGTGGGCTTTTGGAGGTCAGCGTGGGAGCGGAATCTTCTCGTGGTTGTTCTATCAGGCAAAACAATCAAACGTGACGTTGACGTATTTATCCTGCAGTTTCGACTGATGGATCCCATTTTAGGAGCCCTGGTTTTTTAGGAATAAAGGATAACAGGAAACAAAAGGTCAGTTTCTTGCGACAGATTGCGAACTTGTTTGCACCAGCGCTCCTCTTGTTGTTGTACCAAACCTCCAAGACACGTCCAAGTTCCTCTCCGGTAAACTATCGGCTCCTTGTTCGTCCTGTTCTAGTTCTTGCACCAGGCCGACAAATGAGACGCCAGGATCGTAAATACACAGACTCACC
This sequence comes from Takifugu rubripes, assembly GCF_901000725.2. Lineage (NCBI taxonomy): Eukaryota > Metazoa > Chordata > Actinopteri > Tetraodontiformes > Tetraodontidae > Takifugu > Takifugu rubripes. Next base: position 11,218,018 of record NC_042300.1, on the reverse strand, counting down.
CAGGAAAAGGTCCTTTTCCATCCAGCGTTGCATTTATTTTTCACCAGGATCTTGTATTGATGGTGGGGGAGGATCCCGATCACCATCGTTCAGGATCCACAGCTCTTCCCCACCGTGCTTCCAGTTTTTATTCATGTTTTAGAGACTTCTTCACCAAACATTCTGCAGCCTCCTTCGATGTTTTGTCCGCTCGATGCAGCCAAAGATCTGACCCTTCTCAAACAGACCAGCATCTTTTCCAGGAGCTCAGGATGTTTCAGAAATGAGAAGCTACTCGTGATGACAGCTGGGGTTAGAGAGCTTGTTGCCAGCTGAAAGCTACTGTCCCTTCCAGTGATGATGCAAATGGAGGCTTTTACCTGTTTACTTAGTTCATCCAGGTGGCACCTTTTTGTTGTTGTTTTTGTCTAGGCTGTGGATGAACTCCATAAGCTCTATGAATGCATTAACTTGCATTTAAAATGTAATTAAAATGTATGTGTGCTTGGTTGGTTGGTTGGTTGGTTTAAGAGAGGTTAAGGATAAGGATAAGGATAAAAAACTTTATTGATCCCACATCGGGAAAATTGTACATTACAGCGGTAGCCGGTGGTGTACAATGCAGAAAGGACTAAAAGAAAAAAATAAAAATAAAAAGACTATTATGTACATTGCTATGTACATTGTACAGTATATACAGAAATTAAAATTATGTACAGAAGGAGCGTTGGACAGTGTGAAGAAAAATGAAGGTGCAAATAAGATGTGCAAATAAGACATTCCAGAGGTAGGATGATTAGTTAGCGCAAATATGCCAACCCTGGGTTATTGGTGCTACATTGTTGTGTATGTTTTTGTGAATGTTGAACAATCTGACGGCCGTTGGGATAAATGACCTGCGGTAACGCTCCCTTTTACACCGTGGGTGTAACAGTCTGCTGCTGAAGGAGCTGCTTAAGGCCCCCACAGTTGAGGGGGTGTCCATAATTGATGTCAGCTTGGCTAACATCCTCCTCTCACCCACCTCGTCAATGGAGTCCAGAGAACAGTCCAGGAGTGAGCCAGCCCTTCTGACCAGTTTCTTGGGGGGGGGGGGGGGGGGGCTGAAACCATCCTGTAATATTTGCTCTTGTTGCTGTTTTTCCACTGTTCTTGTCCTCATTTAGCCCGGCGCTAACGCTGCCGCCACCACGCATAAGTTTCCTGAATGCGATTCACCAAATCCGTCAGTTCACTTTACAAAGTCCTTAAAGGTTTTCATCAGTCCAGGAGGGCACCTCTGGCCTGGGGGGTGTCAGAGAAGTGCTGGGGGGGGGGTTGTTTCAAATGACACATGGACACAGAGTCGACTGTACACATTTAAAATTAAAACAAGCGTAACTCTTTAGCATTAATGAATCAGTTCACTCCTGCATTCTTCTGACTGAAACTCCCCCCCCCAGCACTCATCTAGAAACCCATTTTCTCCCTCTCCCATGAAGATGTGACTGATTGAAGCATGCGGCGGCAGCACAGATGCCTCGGTGACCTCCCTCATCCGTGTCTCACCTGCTCACTTGACTGGGTCAAACGCTTCCAACCTCACTGTTTCCCTGAGTCACTCTGAGAATTCTGTACCTTCCTGTCACGTGTCCTCAGGTCATTAAGACCAAATAAATGGAACTGGTCGCCCAGCAAAAGTCCCATGATTACGCAATCAGCCGATGCGACTTATTATATAAATCTGCTTCCTCTTGGCCATGAAATGTTTTCTGTGAGTCCTTGTCCACACGTCTTATCGCCATTGTATTTAAGAAAAAGCAGTAAAAGGCAGAAGCAGCCAGGGAGGATCCTTTTATAGGCACTGTAGATTTGTAATGTATAACTTCCAACCCAGTTATGTTATAACATCCTAGATTTGGACATCCCGGAGTGGAGATAAGACAAGATAACGATGAAGTTGGCACCTCAGCCCGGTCATAGCGAGCCCGGATGGAAACAAAACAAGTCATTAAATGCTGGAATTCGCTGTCTGCAGTCAACAGGAGCATCTCGCTATAAACCAGGCACATTAGATTGGATCAGTGTGTCTTTCCAGTCCTGAGATAAGACGGCGACCTTGTGGTTCAACAGCCAAAGAGAAGACGACAACAAAGACTGTGCTTTGGCTGAAGGTCAGGGCTGTGCCCTTCACGCAGGACGCCGCTCTTTTGCCTGAGCGGGTGCTTTATTGTTGTATCAGGCCCAGAACGGGTGGTGCAGGTAGAATCGGGCCCCTCAGATCCAATTTCGGCCTCCCCACAATCTGAGGAGGGAACGCCGGCGCGGCTGGCATGTGTGTATATCATTATCTGTTGTTATTGTTGCGTTAGAGATGGTCGTTATCAGCTTAGTTCAGCGGGTAAAAGACAAAACGCTCACCAACCGAGCCGCCATAAAGACCCAGAGAACATAGACAACGAGCCTGTTTTTGAGGATTACCAGCCGCCAACAAATGTGGCGTTAGACCGAGCGTGGGAGCCGCATCCAGCGAGCGAACCCTTCGCGTCTCCGGCGTCGAACGTTTCTGAACCTTTTGTTGTTGTGCGTTTCCGATCCTCCCTTGACAGCCGAGGCCTGACCTTGGAACGAGTTCAGAGTGGTCTCTCAGCGCGCCGCTGCAGCCAACACCTCTATTGTTCCAGCTGCACTCGGAGGGCAGCTGAAGCCGCTCGGGCCGCGGCCCGTGTGACCCGGACGACCAGAGGGATCCAGCAGAACACAGAAGCTGGGTTCAGCTCAGCAGTGCTGAATATACCCTTCAGTAATGCTAACTTTCAGAATCATTATTCCTATTAGTACACGTCAATACGCACGTTAGACAGGACAGTTTACAGGAGATAGACCCTTTATCTCACATAAATTAATCACATCATGGGTGTTAAAGTAAATGTAGGACAGATTTTATGTGTCCTTTTATCCTGGAGCTGAGCAACACATCGTAAACATCCTGGGGCGGCGATCATGTGACGGCCATGCAACTGGACAGGAAGTGACGTCTCCAAAATGATGGAGTCACCAGTTCAAAAACCTTAAAAAATAAAGAAGAAAACTCCCCCACCATTAACAGTTTTCTGGATAAATGAAGATAAAACAAATTAAAGGGTAACGCGTTATCAAGTAAAAGAAGCTGTCATGTTTGCTCATTTTTAAATAAGGAATCCACATGGCCAATATAAAATACACAGAACTGCACAGATCTCTGATTAACAAAATAAAAAGCAAACAAACAAGCATATTTTATTCGGGCAAGTTCACAACTTTGTAGTTTGAAACCCTCAAGCAGCCAGAAGATTCGGAGTGTGTGCGAGTGTGGTTAAAATGAGATTAAACTTAATGATTTACAGTTAAATTAGATCTGTAAATTAATGTTCAAGTTGGGGGGGGGGGGCAGTCAGTCAAGGTGCACAGATAAAAAACAATGAATTATCAACCATCCAAATGAAGACGACTTCATTGAAGCCTCGACCCCCCGAGGCCGCTGATAAGGGCCCGTTTATCTCCACTGTATGGGAGAGACTGCGTGGATCGTCTCTGTCCTGTTATCAGCGCTTCAGTTCTGCTGTTGGACCGACCCGACTTCACGATCAAAGTCTGACAGAGATGCAGATGACAGTGAGTGAAACATTAAACCTGCGCCGTTCCCGCACCCCTCATTTTGGGACTTCGGCCCCTCCCTGTCCCTGATTAGGAACGCGTCACCTTTCACATTCCCAGCAAATCCTAAAACGCTGACGCCTAATTTAAAAAAAGCAGAGGAAAGCTGCGGGGACGTCACGCTGATAGAGAACCAAAACACCCTCATAGCTGCGGAACATTCCGGACCTTCTAATCTCTGGGCTCCTGTGTGCGAACTGCCCATGAGGTCAGATTAGATGTTTCTGGGTGTGGGAGAGAAGGAGATGCTCCAGGAGTCCGCAGAGATTCCCGAGCGGGGTCGGGATCTCTGGATCACCGGCGAGTACTGCTGCTCAGCTCCGGGACTGGTGACCCGAGAGACCCCCCCCCCCCCCCCCTCCCCAAAAGTATAAGGTTCACCCTGTCCTCTCACATCCATCGTGCTGTTCCATAATCCCAGGAGACAGATGGCCTCACACCCAGGGTTGAGGACAGGACTTTAAAGGGACCGTACGTCCACTTCCTCCTCTGGCCTTCCATGTGCTGCTGTCAGATCCTTTGAAGGATCAAAGCCTACGGCGGGAATCGATCAAAGGGAAATGAGCTCAGCCCCTTCAGGAGTCTCAGCGCTTTAACGCCAGGTCACGGGATGGTCACATGAACGCTCCCGTCACTGCGCGTCACACCCTGTCAACTTCCCGGCGTTTCCTTTCGACGTCGCTGGAAGCAGGAATTTAGGCCAAGTATAATAAAAGTAAAGCAAATTCCTCACGTTAAACCTATAAACCGCTCTGGTCGCGTTATTAAAACGCCGGCTCGCCGCAGTTTGTACGGCGCACAGAAGCTTTTCAAAGCCATTTCTCACTGGATTAAACAGCATTTACACGGTTCTTTAAGTTCAGAGAGGGAAAAGTCATTTCTACAGTTAACGCCACATCAACAGGCCGGAGGAAGAATGAACGGGGCCTCTTAGTTTCAGCAACTGGAGCAAACAGCCATGTTTTATTTATTTTACAATGACACACCAGACAGATACTGTAGATATATAGTTTATCAAAACACATCAGTTTGGACATGTTATATCTAAAATAAAAAAAAGTTTCGTTTTTTTTTTTTTTAGGTTTTGCACAAGACCTCAAGTCTTAAAATACATAGAATAAAAGTGACCAATCAGTACAAATGAAGAAACACATCGAAACGCATTTCCCAGCATATATTTCTATATTGCATACACAGTAAAATTGGGGCGTGGGAAGGGGGGGGGGGGGGGTCTGAAAATCAGTCTTGTGTGTGTGAAAAATTGTGAAAGCGTCAAGGCCACCATATATATGGGTTTATCTTCAGTGAAGAGACCAGTCGTTCCCTGAAGCCTTACAGGGAATGCTGAGGGATACCAGCAGGTGCTGGTAAGCAGCAACCAGAACTCCGGAAATAAAACAAGAAGTCCAACGCAGGGGATCTGTTTGGTCATGCAGATACACAGAATGTCATACAAGTATAAAAACTCCCTAATGCGACAAGGTGCAGACACATTCATTAGGATTTAGATCTACTACAGCGGCCATCAGGCAGAATAACCTCTCGCTATCCATAATGGCAATCAGTGCTCGTCAGGCATCCAATCAGCAAAGGGACATTTCGTCGCGCCACTCAGACGCCGGCGTGAAGTCCGGATTCAGTCCGTCAGCTAGTTAAGAGGCGAGGTGAGAGGTGTTGAGCGACTGAAATCCAAAGGCTCGAGGCTGGAGGACGAAGTCCCGCAAAGTAGACCCGTTAGAAAAAACATCACTATAACAGAACCTGACTCACTACAGCATAGATGGTCGGGCAGATGAAAACACCACCTAGAAAGAAATGTGGGTCATTGCTAATAACTTATGCTTAAATACTAGGCAATACTTCTTATTTGGTAGCCAGAGACTAAGAAAGTACATCTGCTAATGCCTTAAAAAAAAAAGGTAGGTGCTCTCCCCAAAGGTCCTCATAGGCTAAGGAAAATAACCTACTGTCGTGTGCCCCAAATTTCACGGGTCCCTTCCATGAAAAGCTTTGGCACAGGAATACCATGGAATGACTTAATGCATCACAACATAGTGCTAATGAGGGACACGCATGCAGACCTTGCTCTGGTCCTGGAGGACGTGAGGTCAGTGAACCCCTACGTGCACCACCGACTCTGCCGCCGGTGCAATGTTCAACAGTGGGGACGCCAAGGAGAGTCGGGGGGGGGGGGGGGGGGGGGGGGGGGGGAATGAAAGTGGGCGCAGAAAGATAACTGAAATGGCTCAAACACATCAAAACTGAGCTAGGGGGTTTGTTGCTTTACTTCACAGAGTAATGGATCACATGGTAACAGCGTCCATGACGATGCATTCAGCCTGAACTGGTGGTTCTCTCCGCATTTCTGCGAGGGGCCTCCGGCTCACAGAGACGACTCCAGCTCCCTGGCGGCGACGGCGTCCGCGCTGGGCTGCAGGAGCGTCTGAGCAGCTGCCACCTGCTCTGGGACTTCGGTGATCACTTCCAGGGTTGAGGCGGCGGCGGCGGCGGCGGCCTTGCACTCGGCGTCGGTTTTCTTATCAGCGCCTGCGTTCTGTTTGTCTGCCGTGCCGCAGCAGAGCTTGGGTGCGCACTGAGTCCGACAGGAGAGCTCGCAGAGGGAGTCTCGGGACTCCGAGCTGAAGGTGACAAACTCGGGCTGGATGGTGGTGGCGTGGATGCCCTCGTTGTGGAAGAAGTCCTTGATGCGCTTGGCCACGTCCATGTAGGACGTGGGGTCGTGGCACTTGATGTGGGCGGTGGCGATGATTCGGCTGCCGGCCAGCTGCCAGATGTGCAGGTCGTGAATGGCCAGCACGCCCTCCAGGCCCTGCAGCCGCTCGTTGAGTTGGTGCATGTCGATCTGCTTGGGCACCGTCTGGAGCAGGATGAGGGCCGACTCCTTGAGCAGCGGGTAGGTCGTGTACAGCAGGATCCCCACCATGATGACGCAGAGCGTGGGGTCAAGGTAGAGGACCCAGCAGGGGCCGGCAAAGGTCATGGCAGACATGGAGGGTCCTTCCGTTATACCGACCAGCGTCTGGTTGATGTGCCGGTGGTCCGTGCTGTGGCCGTTGATGCACGGGTTCAGGCACATCTCGTCGGGCGGGCAGGGCTTCCACACGAAGGTGAATATTAAAGCGTTGAGCACCACGATGACAGAGCCCAGAGCGTCACCCAGAACATGGAGGAAGACGCCACGCATGTTGAGCTGGGACGAAGACGCGTGCTCCTCCAGCTCATCATAGAGGGTGTTGCCGTTCATGTGTAAATCTTCACTGTCCTTGCAGATCATTTCTGAGGTGGGGAGGGCGAAAACAAGGATGTTTAAAGATAAACACAATTTTGTGAGATTCTCCGCACGTTCTACCGTCGACGATCACATGACACTGCAAAAACACGGCTTCCAGACTGAGCCAGGAGGTGACTCCACAAAGGAAATATCAGTAACTGATAAAACCTTCAGTTACATCATGTGAGGTCAAAGCACAAGCCCGTTTAAAGACTGAACACTATTTAACCTGAAATTATATAAGGGCACACGAGGTGTTGGAAATTGAGAACAATTGCAGATTAAACTCATTTTATAGGAGCTTCTTTTGGAACCTGTTGACCTGAGATACGTCATGGTTCATTTCGGGAATTTCTAATAAAATTCTGGATAAAACAAAACCAGTAACTGCTGGTAGATTACGCAACAACGGCAGAACACCACGTGAGCCCTGACTCGCTCCCGTACTGGGAGACCGGCGGCTCGTTCATCAGCAGTTAATGGTGTTGTTAGATTTGTCAACTCCATGGTTACGCTGACGTTCGGCCCAGTAACAGTAGCCAGTGGGAAGGGGTGGGGGGGCCATGGGGACTGCGCTGAAACCGGCATTCCACATGCTTGTTTGACTCTTTAAAGACAAAGGACGTGGGACTGGGGCAGTTTTAACTTTGTGTTTGGAGGCGTTAAACCATTATCCCGTCTGGAAACATGAGGATGTGAAGTTTTTGCACATGACTCAATGGGATTACTGGTACTGCATGAACAGAACTTAATCAAAGCAGTTTTTAGGTGTCCACAAGAGCAAATCCGGGGTTAGTAAATGAGAATAGCTCGATACTAACACCAAAACCAGTAAAAAGAGAACATTCAGTACACCAAAGTGCCTCTTACCATTTTTAGGCTTCGTATCACTGGGACTGCTGTGGTTGTCCACCAAAGTGCTGGTCTCTGCGGCTGGAGACCCTTTCCCATCCTTTCCGAGTTTCAGCTTCTTGTTTTTGCCACCGTGGGAATGACCGTGGCCTCCGCCGGCGTGACCGTGGAACAAGCACAGTCCGAGCAGGTTGACCAACAGCCCCGCGGCTCCGACCCCGGCCACCATTTCCGGGCTTTCGATCTCGTGGGGCTCGGTGAAGCGTTCGATGGCTTCCAGGAGGATGGTGAAGCACAGCGCCGTCAGAAACACGGCGTTGACCAGAGCCCCCATCACCTCTGCCCGGATCCATCCGAAGGTGTTCTTTTTGGTCGAATGGGATTTCTCGGCGAACCGCACGGCCACCAGAGCCACGATCAGTGCGATAACGTCTGAAAGCATATGAAACGAGTCCGACAGCATCGACAGAGACGCGGTCATCCGACTGACCACCACTTCGACGATGAAAAACACAAAAGTCAACGTGAGCATGCATAGCAGTCGGGCACGATTAGGTTCACAGGCCATTTTGTCGTTAAGAGTCCGTCGTCTAATCAAATACCGGGGAGAAAATGTTGGAGGTGTCGCCAAAAGAGTCCACCACGATCAGCTAGCTAGCTCTCTAATTTAGTCGAACTCCAAGATAACGAATTAAGGCCAGATAGCTGGTTCCCTGAGACAATACGTCCAATAGTATGTCGTCTTTTCTCAATATTGTTATCCAGCAACGGGAGCATCGCCCGTAATATAACTGTCAGTGCCCGATCCGCACCCGGAACTCGAGCTACTTTATATCACCTCTGCGCATGCGGCAGCAACGGCGCATGCGCATCAATTGATACGACGGTTTTTCCCATTCCAAGCTTTATTTATATTAAACCAAGGAACAAAGACAAAAGACAGCGTAGACGTCAAACAATATGAAGAAGATATTATACTTTTGCAACCAAAGCAAAAGGAGAACTAAATTTGATCAGAACAACTAACTGAAAGAAAGTAGATAAGATGGTGCACAATAAACAATCAATATTTTATTAATCAGATTATAAAAAGGACTAAATAGACGTAAGATTCCATAAAATCTGAAGACATTAAACATCGTGAAGATTTTTAGGAATTATAAGGTTGTTTAAAAAAAAAAAAAAAAAAAATTATAAACTGATTTAAACACTAAAGGATTTCTTGTTTTTACTTGGAAATGTATATTTGATTGTAAGATTAGGCGGAAGGAAAATTGAAGAAAATATACTGTCTTCTGTTATTGTAATTATGAAAGATAAAATTGTCATAAAGTCTGGAAAATACATACAAAAACATATTCCATATAGCTGTAGGGCTGGTGTGGATTAGCTATTATTTTCTATTTATTTTAAAGACTGAAAGATCTTCAGTTCGATAAGTAAATTAAGAATAACGAAACTGGTGAAATTATTTTAGGAGAAGTAGCCATCCAAATATTTTCTCATCAAAGCAATACTTAGTTTTACTTTTGTTGAACAGAAAGTCCAAATTCAAAACGCCACACAAAGAGGATATTTTTTAGAATAGCTAGACAACGCTTTCAGTTTAATTTCCACAAAAACTGCACCCATGCATGAAATGTAAAAAACGGAAGTTGTGAAACAATTTAAAATGTGATCTCTAACGGCATTAGCTAATAATTTAAAGTAAATAATCCCTGCTCTTCCTCAATTTATGCACTCGGTTCGGCAATTCAAAAAAAGAGTCTTGTTTGGTTGGCGCATGCGCAGAAGCAGGAGGCCGCAGTTCTGGTTCCGGGTGCAGATCGGGCACCGAATTCAGAGTCTTGCCGACTGGCTCCGGTTTGCAGACGGCTGAAACTTTGCACCCGAGCCGGTAAACTTTCCACACGGAACAATGCGCGTGAGGACGCCTCGCCGCGCTCCCATTGGCGGAGAAGACAGGAGGCCAGTTTTGATTGGACAGATTTTGTGACCCTTTAATGTGGGCGGAGCCCGCGGCCCGACAACGGGGGTTGCTACACACGCCGAAAGTGACGTGTGGCTGAAGTCATTCCGATGAAAATACATTTATATGGAAACTTACTGACTTCAAGGTCAAGGATTTACGACAATATGTCCCCCTTTCATGTTCAGTGAAAATAGAAAGGATTAATCTTTGAATGAGAAGCAATAAAATTTCTCATCTGCTAACTTTTTAATCAGTTCTCATCTTATCAAGTCATCGTGAACAACCTGGTGTACTTAGGTCAATCTCGGCTGTGGCTTTTTCTTTTAATCAACGACGCAGGTCATCTGTAAACAAGGCGACGATGACCTCTGGTGGAGTCTTAGTGAAGCAGAAAACCGTCTGCGTTTCTTTAAACCAGCCATTACACATATTTCCCCCCTGTATTTTACACAGCGATGCAAAGTGTATATGATATTATTAATGAAATAACTCCAAGACAGGTTTTGCATAACAGAATTTTCAGTTTCTGTACGTGCACTCAGGTTGAAATACCTTTTATTGTTATTTACAGTGCAAATATTTCCACAAAAACACCATTTCCTGAGAGCATCTCGCTCACAAAAATTAAATATGCAAAGAATAATGTAATCACAGTTGTCAGGGCTCTTGGCCTTCACAGCAATCATCTTAAGCCAAGAATGTTCCTGCTCTTTAACGGACACGTCTGTCCTTCCTTCAGAGTTTGATCACATATATTTGCCGCCTGCAGCTTTTTAAAGATCAGTTGTCGGGACATCTCAGTCTGGTGCTCCTTCTCCATCACAAAGTGAACCTTCTTCTTCCCGGAGGAGAGATCCTCATCTAAAACAGTGAAGATCCAGGAATTAAGGAAGAACAATATGCGTATTTGTTGTCAGTTTAAATGGGAAAACGGCTGAATATACCGCTTTATTTTTTCCCCCCCAAGAAAATGCTTTTTAAAGTCTTTATTGGTGGATAAGAATATTTACAGGATTTTAAAATACATCAAAATCTTGACTTAAATAAATCCCATTCTAAAAGATTGAGAGTTTTGAAAATAAATAAACTAAAAAAAAAAAAAAAAAAAAAAAAAAAAAAGCAGCTTGTCCTAATCAGCTGATTAAATCCAGAGGTCTCCGTCCAATTCCCATACCTAGCAGTGCCCAGTGTCTCTGCTGCTGCTGCCGGTTGTGGTTCCACAGTAGAGTCTCTGCTCTAAGAACATTTGGAAAAACTCAGTGTCAGTTTATATATATTCCAGAAGTGTAGACAACTCAATTTCTAACCTCAAAAAGCACTAAATACCTGTCAAGCTTCTCCGTTGCCAGTCGCTCGCGGACAGAAATCTCTTGTTCTCGTTCTGAGGGTTACAAAAAAGGAAAGAATTAAGTGCACGGAGGGGGTGAGCACACATTTTTCTTACATGCAGCGTCACTTCATTTCAAGATCTGGTTAAAAAGAACCTGCAAACAGTTGTGGTTGAGAACTAAAGGTCACTCAGCATTGTGAGGGATGGGATGCAGAAGGCCTTACGTTCCAGCCTCTGCTCACGCTCTTTTAGGGCCTTCTCTCTCTGCTGCAGGGCCTGTTCCCTCAGTCTGAGCTCAGCTGCAGTCACACACGTCGGCTCAGCCGGCTTCTGAGGGGGGGCAGATTCTGCAGACTTCCTTCGAAGTCGCACTTGTGCCTTCTGCTCCTCAGCGACGGCGTCGGCCAACAGCCTGCTCTGCAGGATGGACTCAACGGACGGCCTCAAATAGTCCTGAACAGCGAAGGAGATCAGCTAATGCACCCACATCAGGAGGCAACATCTACTAACAGCATAAAGTCAAGATCTTATTCTCAACCTTCAAGTTTAGCATTTTGCTGAGCAACGTGTTCAGCTCCTCAGAGTATCGGTAAGGGATTCTTCTGTACTTCCCCTCTCTGATCTTCTCTGCCAATTCCTTTTGATTGTACGCCGTAAAAGGGGGGCTAAAAATACATATATATATATATATATTAGAGGTAGTTTATGAATCAGCAGCTTGGAAAGAAAAACAGCTCAATGAAACAAGACTTACAATAAAGCGCACAGTTCGTACAGCAAACATCCCAGAGACCAAATATCCGATTTCTCATTGTAGGACAAGTGGTTGATTTGTTCCTGCATGGACAATAACATCTGAGGAGGTTAGGGTCAAAAGTGCCGAACCAAGGTTAAAAACGTCCCTCAGTACCGGGCCAAACGCGAGGACTCACCGGAGACATGTAGTAAGGTGTCCCTACAAACGTCTTCGCAAAACTGGTTTCATGGTTCAGGATCCTGGCCAAGCCAAAGTCTCCCAGCTTTACGTTCTGTTTGATGTCCAGGAAGATGTTGGCCGGCTTCAGGTCCCGGTGAAGGACGGTGGCCCCCCTGCCATCGCTGCGCCTGTGGCACTCCTTCAGGGCTAGCGTGAGCTGCGCCATGACTCGCAGAACGAACTTCTCCTCCAAAAAACGCCTGGAAAAAAAACAATGAAACACACCCACCCTACTGATACGCACTCATTAAAGGACAGATGGTCACTAGCAGCGTCGGTTGGTCGGTCACTCACCTTTCTTTGATGCACCGTGTAATGAGGCTGGACAGGTCCCCCCCCTCGCAGTACTCCATCACGATGTACAGCGTGGTGCTGGTCCGGTCTATGATGCGATCGTAGTATCGCACGATGTTGGGATGCCTGAGCTCCCTCAGCAGGTTCACCTCGGACACCAGCATCTGCTTCTCACCTTCTGACATGGTGCCATAGTCCAGCTCCTTCCACACCAGGACCTTCAAAATAAAATAAAACACGGTTCGGTTGCCCATGTCTGTGCCAAACATATATTCCAGCAATTGGTTTAAACTTTAACCAAAGAGCACTACGAAAACTGTAGTTTTTATCGTATGAGTTTTAATCTTTCCCTAATTCCTTTAGTGCAGCAGCTGAGAGAAGTTCTGACATTATGGGCTACTTTGGGCTACGATTATCAGCTGACTCGAGTTGACTCACTTTGCCATCCGATTTTCGCCTTATTTTCCGACATCTTCCATAGGATCCCGAACCTATCGTGAACAACACATCGTAGTCCTCCACACGGGACGGCATCGTGCTTCTTGGAGGAAACAGACGTAAAATTGTTCGATTTAACGGTAGCTTTTAGCCTCACACAGGCACCCACGTAACTTAAACTCCGGGGATAATTCAATCCTTCTTCCTCCTTGTCTCTTAACACTGTTTTTTTAGTTTAAAAGGTCGAAATGTTTGACCTGATAAAGTTGTTTTGTTCCACAGGTCGCAGAATGTAAAACAAGGAAGCGCTTGAGCGCTGTTTAAATTGGTTCCCAAATATTCGCTCGTGATTGGTCGGCTCAGCCTCGGTCCTGAGCTCTGATTGGTCGGCTCAGCCTCGGTCCTGAGCTCTGATTGGTCAGCCAGAAGATGCAGCCAGCGCCCGGAAGCCCGCGGAAGCGGAGCGGGAAGTCAGGAACTTCTACACGGTGGTGCTAAAAACACGAGTTAATCACGCTCAGCGAAGATTTATAACTAATTCTAAATAGTTAAACTTTAATCGCATCTAAAATAAAAAAAGAAAAGAAACAATTACCTCTGTTTTACCACAAAACTGCAGGCAAATTTGGATTAAGTTTCTTGCCTTTTTGGCCAAGTACACCTCGTTTTTGTGGTTCTATTGGATACCATTTACTAATATTAGGTGCAAATAAGTAGCAGACATGCTACCCCAAAGCCTTTATCCAGGCACTATCGTTAGGATAGATGACATATAAGGGAGACATCTGTCCAGTGTTTTGCTCACTTCTAAAAACACCATGAAAGATCTCAACAAGTCAGTGGGGTCTGAGGTCAGCAGGTCAGTGCACAGCTATGGGGTCGGAGATACCTGTAGATGGATGCAGGGAGGAGAGAAGCACAAATCTTGTCTCACTTTCCTTCAGGATATACAGCATTAAATCTCTAGTTACCCGCCCTTCTGCTAAAGTTTGCAATAGATTAATTTAACTTGCTCATTCTGTTGTGAAAGGTGAGCAGCAGCGACACCTGCTGGTAGGTGCACGTCTGCTCGCACCCCCACTGAAGTGCTAAGATGGCTCCGTAAGTTTCCCAAAGTAAGAATGCAGAAAATAATTGTAACCTGTTATGCAAGCTCCATTAATGAAATGTATAGTCTCAGGGGCTGTCATGCATCTTATTTAGGTTTCCATGGTAACTCCACTTTTGGTGGCGTCAAATGGAAGTAATTTAAAATAAAAAACAAACTGCAATATTACTCTTCCTTCCAAAACATCTTGGAAACGTTTCCTGAGTGGAACATATTGCTGTAAAACAGCATTCTTCTTCACATATTTGACCATAAAATTGGCAGAAAACGACGCTGCTGTGACCTTTTACATGTTTTATACCAGTACAAGTATTTTGTGCTGTACAATGGCCGTGTAGCAAGGAAGGAAGTAGAAAATGTAAAATTACATACAACTCTTCAGATGAGGGTCCTTTCATCTGTATGGGCCGTCTGTCTCGTTAGGCTTCCTCTCATCAGCCTCTTCCCCTTTAAAGTAACTGATAAATCCTTTAGCTGCATCATCTGAGGTCAAAGCAAGTCCATTTCAAGACTAGGAACCTCAGCTAATTTACTTTGTTCTGATTTTCTTTGTTTTACTAACCACAAACCATTGTGTGTGAAGATTTGCTGTCAGGAGAAATGAAAAATTACTGACTAGAAACAGGTCCCTAATTAAATAGTTGCTCATCAACAAAATGCAGCTTTATTGGTGGATAAAAACATTTACAAGATTTTAAAAATAAATTAAACTTGAATTTAACACAGAGGGTTGTCCAGGTTGTCCTCATCAGCTGATTCTCCACATGAAGGCAACATCAACAACAATAACTCTCCCCATAGATCAACATTTCTATGAATTCTATTCTGATACTATTCCTCTTAAGTTTCCCAGACTTTTAATGTTTTTTTTGTCCAATTTCATGCAACATTTTGCTGTAAAACTCCCACATTCGATAATCTACCTGTTGACAAGGCAGAAAAAGAAAGATCACACTGTTGTGAACTTTAAGATGTTTTATTCCAGCACAAGTATTTTGTGTTGTAAAATGGCTGTGAGCTAGGAATTAAAGGAGAAGTACAAAATGGAAAAAATTACAGACAGTTCTAATAACATTTGTTTGAGCTCATTTCCTAAAATCACATCGAGGAAAGGGTCTTCCTGCCTTCTTTGGAAACACATCAAATAAAAATGAAATAAAATAAAAGACTTCAAGTCACTCTTGATGGAGGGGAATCACATTTACAGCCTGATTTCAAATGTTGTACCTACCCCGTCAGGTAGCCCTTTCCCCCCCACCTTTCCCACCGTCAGCGCCACGCTGGGAGGTCAACATCAACAAAGGCATAATTCTGCATTTGTTCACGATCACTGAGCGTTTCCTCGTGTAAATGACGGCACGAGTACATTCGAGAGAGGAGAGCTGCGTCGGCGTGTGACCCGCGGAGCCGTTCAGGCGGGGTCCTCGGTGGTTACCGGGTTACAGGTGGTGCGACAGGTACGGCGGCACCTGTGGGAAACCCGCTCAGCGCGTCTACAAACGCGTAGACGAAGAGGAGCTCCGTCGCCTCCGAGAGCGCCATTTTATAAAACAAAACACAGTGTAGACGAGTGAAGGCAAACTCAGCTTTCACCTTTAAAAATAAAAATAAAAAATAAAAATCATATTTAAGCAGATCAAGAAAAACGCTGCCGTCGCTCCGACGAGGGAAATTCCTCTTTATGTACAAAGGTGACACGAGTAGCAAAGATTGTGGAATTTAAAATCAAAACTGATGGACCGCGCTCACTCACTCAGGCAGGTTCTGCTGTAACTTACACCTAAAGCTGTGGAGCTCAAAAATCTCTAGAACGCTGAACAAGAGGGAAGCTTCTATCACAGAGGCTGATTCTCCTCCGTCTCCTACCACCCTGACGACACTGAGCATATGGCTTAAATATCTGTGGTGATGAGTTCCACTCCTGGGGCCAGGCAGCTGTGGGGAGATCCGTGCATGTGTACTTCCATGTCTATGTTTGGGAGAACTGACTTGGGCTGCCCACTCTGCAGAAACCTCTTCAGGTTCGGATGTGTGATATGTTTCCCCCCACATTCATTCTGGTTTTTGCAGATATTTGTTAATCAGAACATCCACAGACTGAAGCGTCTGCATGAACAACCATGCAGTTGGGCCTCTAGTCCTACAAACAGTAGTGGGGACAGTTAGCTTGACGCTGTACTGAAGCTACCGTGGAACATTACTTTGTTGCAGGAATGCATACAATAAAGTCCTCACAAATATAGTACAGAAGCACACAGGTGTGGTTGATTTTACAGTGTGAAATCTGGAATTCACAAAAAAGTTTGGGGGGGGTTTCAGCACAACGCCACTGTTTTTTCCCACTTTTAAGAGCAACAGCACCGCTGTTGACACAGAAATGATCCTAAATGAAGCGCTGCGTCATAGCCACCGACCGTTTACGGCTCTCAGCAGGGCCAACACATAAAACCACCATTCTTCCTGTTCTTGTTCTTCCAGTGAGCTCAGAGTCACGACACGACAGATGGACGTGGCGGCGAACTAAAGTCAACCCAAAAAAAGACATCAACGGCGAACGCGAGGACCGCTGTAGGGGAATGAAAACACCGACAGCTAGCACTCAGGGACACTTCCTGGGACAGCTAATAGATAGGGCAGTACGGATCCTTAGTGCAATGGGGGCCGGAAGAGCTGCTCAGCCGCGCTGTTCATACAGCTGCTCACTCTGGGAGGTGGGATCGGCCCACTGATCCTCGGGCTGAAAAAGACAGGTCCAGCGGGCTTCATCGACTCTTGCAGACAAAGAGGATCGAGGGCAAAAGTGATGCTCCTAAAGACACAAACACACGTGTCTGTTCATCCTCTGAACCTACTACAGCTACAGCCAGGAAGGGGGGAGCGGGACTCATGTCCAGAGCGTCCTCTCGAGGAGTCCTGAGCCACACGTCTTGATTTTTGAATAAAAATGTATGCAGGTGGAAGCGTCTGGGTGGATGAGGACATGTAAACATCAAAATGTGGGCTGTGAAAAGTGCGCGAGATTATTCTGCTAGGCCAGTGTGCGGCGTGGACTACAGCTGCGACCGCTTTCACGTCGCATGGGTGGTTGTAATCTGGGTGTTTTGTCGTCCTACATGTTGTGTTATTTCCGCCAAAGTCGCACTACTGTTGAATGTACATTCATCCATCGTAGGGAAGTCGTCATCGGGCCAGGCACCCACCGATCCCGAGGCGTTTCCAGTGGTCCAATAGAAACTTTTGCCTCTTCAGTGCACTCAAAATAAACAGCAGTATAGGTACTGGAGGACTCTGTACCACATGAAACCAGAGGCAAAGGCAAATGACTGGATAGCACACAGCCAGACCGGGTCAAGGGTCATCTGTCGGGAGGCCACTTTCTGTGTCTCATCGTGGGGAAACGACCCTATGAACAGAGACACAAAAATTACATTTGTTCCTCGGACCTGCGTTAAAAATGCAATGATTTCTGCTGCGGGTTAAAATCGGCGCCATGGCCGAAATCCGTTGCCACGGGAAACAGCACAGTTGTGCTGAGGTGATGCACACTGCAGAATCATTCTGCTTACAGGTGTTTTGACCCAAAACGAGTGAGGCTGGGATATATGGGATGTACCTGTGTCATAGAAGTGGGCCAGCAGCTCTTCTTTCTCCACAAACCTCTGATACAACCAGTCACCCAGGGCCTCGGACTCCACTGGAACCTCCTTTATCGGGTACATCCTGACAAAAGGGTGAAATGAGGCACAATTCAGATCACTCAAACTGTCCACACTCGCCTGTAACGATAACTGGAATGACTGTTTCACCATCTTGGAAGGATCTAAGCCTAAGGAAATGCCCGATCATATCGGATTAACATCTTACAACGCACCGTCCAGCCGCTTCCTTCGTTGCAACCACCTGTTTGAAGGGCCATCGAATGCCCTCCTCTACTTCTGACATAAATGAACACGTTACTGGCCTGTACCATCAGTCAGCACTGGGAAACCCGGAGGACGCTTACATGTTAGTCTCATTTACGGCCACACGAGGGCGGAAATCAGCCGCACGCCCACGCAGCCAGCCCCTGGTCACCTTCAAATGGAGGTTACAGTCTCCTCCCTTGGACACAACGAGTCCTCTGCACTCAACATTTGCTCAATATTCCTGACTGGATAACAGCGGCAGTAAAAGTGCATCCCTTCCTCTGAGATAAGCTGCTGGAAGATGGACTTAATAAGTATTGACGACCAAAGTGATCAATCTATAAAAGCGCTTTAGACAAATGGAGCACCACTCCTGTCAGTTCGAGATCCTGTCATGTTTTAAAGAGCACATGCATGCTCCTCTGTTCGGGCGGACTTGACCATGGTTCGAAACATAAACCAGAATGAAGCCCGAGGGACTGTTTGTTTACCCTCAGCCAGTTTAACCTGTAAAATGCAGAGAAAACAGACTCGCCGCACACTTTATTGTGGGAAACGTAAAATTCAGCTCGAAACACTGAGGGTGGAAAATTGAGGAGAAAGTGAAACAATTAATCGCCATGACAGCAGAGAGCAGACCAGCTCTGAAAAGGCCAGATAAACAGAGGAGAGCGGGAAAAGCATCTGGCCCACCGCGTGAACGCTGTGGAACCCTATTGGACAGCCTGCTGCCACTATTTAATCAGGCCTGTTCACAAGTTCCGGTCAAAAATAAACTTACCATAATAAAATTCAAGAGATTAATAAAAACAACTTCGAATGATTTAGTGCTTTATTATTATAAAGCACTTTAATTCTCCCCAAGCCCCCCCATTAAGCTCTAATAAAGAGCACTCAAAAAAAGAAAACGGCAATTTCACAACAGCAGCGACTGGCAGATAAACTCCCTGGGCAACATGAGAGGGGACTGAAGCGGGGCGATTGCTGAAGCCTTTCCTCGTGTGTCTGTGGGTGTCAGATATCGGAGGTGTGGGGAGAACCGGCCATGCCTGCGCTCACGCGCGGGGAGAAATTAGCTGAAAAACCAATCAAGCGCACCTCCGGGATCATCGTGGACAGCCGTTATAGCAGAGGATATTAAACCGGTGAAGGGCGAGCTCAGCGGCGCCACTGTCATATATCCACACGCGCCTCCAGTTCTGACCATTTCCACACAGGCAACGGGCTGGCTTCTATTTCCAGGGGTCTAAAACTCTAATATTCTACAGGGTGGAAGCAGTATGGACACATTTGCTGTGCCAGGAGCTGCGCTAGCACGGGTCTCTGGGGGTGGCGAGGAACCAGCAACGACGTGCTGGCCTGTGGCCACGGCCTCACCCTGATTTCAACCATAACCCAGTTGGCACCAGTATGCTTGATAACCTGACACCCCGGTGCACAGACAGCTGAGCTGCAGATTTGTTTTCCGTCTGTGACCTTAAACGTCAGACATTCACTGCAGGCTGACCTCTGACCCCACCAGCAGACGGATTTGCTTCAGTACACAGAAGTCCGATTGATTCTGGGTTTGTCCCCCTCGTTCCAGTCTGACAGATAATAAATACAAATGTAGCTTCTGTTTCTACTTTATTCATTAGAAGAAAGACAAAGTGGAATTATAGACAAGGGAAAATGGGAAGCTTCCGATTCCTTTTCAGAGGCTTTTGAACCTTTCGGCTTCTGTAGCCCTCTTATCCTCCAGATACTGTTCCCATCGCTAACAACATCAGGAAGCTAATTAAATTGGACGTTTGCTGGAAAACTCTGCTCATTCCACAAGGCTCTTTGGAGGGGAGCCATTCATTGTCCAGGGACTCAACTGGGCCCTAACTCTCTCCGGTTGGGAAAACTTGAGAAACAAAGAGGCGCCCTGAGACTCCTGCTGTTGAGTGAAGTGATACAAGAGGTGAATATTGAGATCAGCAGCTGAAGGAACTTGGGGACTCCAATCAAGTCTCCCGTCCTTCTCCCATCATTTGCTGCTCAAGATAAGGCCTCATCTGTGTGCACCAAAGCCCAAAATCCTAAATTGCTGCCTTTCAGTACTTTTTCTTAATCAGCCTATAAAGTGAAGGTCAGTTAAAATAATTGCCTAAACAGAGAATCAGTTAAGTGTAATAAAGAATTAATGAAGTTCTCCGCTGATGTGCATGTCAATACGATACATGTGACACCACGGGTGCAGGACTCCTTAATTGCTCCCATCTTAGAGGAAAGAGCTCTTGTGAAACAACGGACACACTCGCATTTTCACCAATAAGAAAGAAAAAGGGTTAAAAATTCAAAACTTGAGGAAACAAGTAAATCAGCCCTGAAGTTGAGTGCACAAATATTGCTAAAATACTGAGAGGTGGAGAACGTAACTCAATGCAAGAGGAGCGCCGGAGTGAACCAGGCCTGGATATTTGGTGATCTTTGACCCCTCGCCTGGATATTTGGTGATCTTTGACCCCTCGCCTGGATATTTGGTGATCTTTGACCCCTCGCCTGGTCAGCGTGACGTTGACCAGGTGAGGGGACGCATCCTCGGGGACAGTTGCTTGGAATATGAAGGCAACAGCCTCGCACGGGCGCATCAACCTCGCATTACTGCGGAGGTCAAAACAAAAGGCCAATGAAACAACAGTCACGGCTGGATTGAGTCCATGACCTGAACCGAGACACACAGACTTGACACCAGACCAGGGTTTGGGTCATGTTATCAGCCAGTAAAAGAGCTTTCCTGGTAAACAAGAATGTGCACACAAACAAGTACACCAAGACGCATCCGGGTGTTTAAACTGCAGAGTTGGCCAAGTGTGTACTTCCTCTTCCTCTGTGGTAGCCTACAAAAACACCAGCCGCACACCTCTGCCAACTTGTGTAATTCACGCGAATGCCTTGTAGCTTTAATAAAGGGCAGTAACATATTACATAGAGCTGGACTCAGGGACGGCCAGTGACTCGCAGATAATGCGAAGATATCTCAGCAATAATGTTTAGGTCAAAGGTTTTTTATATTGAATTATTAACAGAGTTTTACAGATAGTGATTACACTGTACACATGCAGTACGTTTATACAGGTGACATTTTAAAGTTCAGAGTTGAGAACCATAACGTGTCGAAGGGTTTTATTACACAATTAGAGTTTAACGGGCAATGGCTGCAGATTGTGGAAACGCTTCAGCTGCAAGTTCGACCGCTCGTCCCGAGTCGCTTCGCCGGGTGAAACCGCTGCGTGCGCGGCTTGAATGTGTGTGTGCGATGAGCGAGCAAAGTCAAGACTGCACAATTCACGTCACCTTTCAGGTACTTAAAGGGGGAATAAAAATCCCTGCTTTCGTAAGAGCACAGCGCAGCAGAAAACAAGAAAAAGGCGATTTAGAAAGACATTTACATTTTAATGTAATTTACACCAGTCTAACTCTCCTCCGGTCCCTGTACACCCGATCTGCCATTCATAGCTAGGGTTTATTAGGCTGCAATCTGGAAGCCTGAGATTATGGGGGAGAGGGCAGAAAACACTGAGAGCAAGGGTGAGGTTGAGGGGTGAGGAAAGGTATTGGGAAAAAGGGAGAGATGGGCGGATTAGGATGTGCCACGGCTCATTGAGGATATTACTTAAAGATGACTGTTGAAAAGCAGCGATTCAGAAGCAGAAGTAACCTCCACTGCCTCCAGACAAGCCTGGATCTCCACAGTCAGTTCAAACAGAGGCAACACTGAAATAAACGACGACCTTTGCAGCTACATGTTAACGACCCGCTTCATAAAGATTGCCTCTGTACGACTGTCATATGGCGCTTTAAATTGCTGCTACCCTCCCAGTGCTTAAACTTAGCATCGGTGAATGGGCTCCGACACGTGTTCTAATATTCTGAATCTGTCCTGGTCAAAAATTCTAGGCTTCACTCAGCTGAGAATATACCCTACGGCCCAACAGGACCATAGAACTCTGGACGTCCCAGCCTCACCAGCAGTGTAAGCCTACCTTCTTTGCCATTATCATCGCTTTTATAGCTGTGCACAGACTTGTGAAGTGAACAATGGCGGCCTGTTCTTGGTCGGTGCCTCCCTGCCCATCCCCAGGCCTCGGTGCTGCTGAGCACATCAGCGTGGCCACGTCCCAGAGGTGGGAAGGGACAAGTGTATACTCTGTCTAATTACAGCCTTAACGAGGCCCCAGGTTTACTCTGAGCATGCAAAGGAGCCTCCAGGGCAGGCTGCACGCCAGGAGTCTATAAATCACCTTTAGCCTTTAACCTTTTCTGCCATAAACCCCAAGCTGGCAGCGTGTTTTTCAAAAAGCACAACAGGGCATTTTTGACTATTGCTGGTACTTGATGAGTGCTGCTGATGATCTACTCTGTCACCAGAGGGCCGCATTTATCTTCAACCTATTGTACAGAAAATCTAATCCTGGCACACGCTCGTCATACGGCTGACTGGATGGATTAGTGTTGCTGGAGATCTGGAGGCTACCACCAGCACGGAGGAGCAAACGTATTTCCTTCACACGAGAAGACACAATACTCGGTGATGACTGCTTTCACATTTGCTTATTTTTAAACAACCCCGTTTAGCCTGTCATCCAAACCAAATTGTGTAAAAAGACAATTGAACAGATACTTTTTCCAGCTCTGACAACTATGAGTTGTGAGCAGCAGCAATAATGAGTGCAAAAGGAAGGTTAAGTGCACGAGACGACATGATGAGACGGCGCTATCCTTTAACTCCACAGTAAACCAGTCATTGTTGGTCCAATGTGGAGCTTAACAGCTGCCACATTGTACAAATTACAGGTGTCAGAGCAGCTAAAACATGGCTAGACCACGACTGTTGTGTGTTTCTACCATTCTTGGCACAATAACCATACAGTGCTTGGAAGTCTTTTGCATACTTGCTGAGAAATCTTTTGCATATTAAAAATTCCAGCGCTGTTCCCCTCACATTACCATGATACACAAACATAGGCAGCTATTTTAGAAGAAGCGACAAAGGACAATACTGTTATTACCTGTAGTGCACGTGCGTGATTGTAGGAGGCCTGTAGCCAAAGATCCAGGTCTGGATGTCCATGGGTCTGGCTTTTGGGTAAGCTATTGTCACATCTATTACCCACTGCAGGCCTTTACGCTTGTTACCTGTGGAGTTAAAAGGTAAAAATCAGGACGGGGTCAGAAGGCCTTGAAAAGAAGGTTAAAAGTGAATTGTAAAATTTCTGTATTTGTGCAAATGTTATTACAGGTGAGGAAAATTCACATTAATTTGTTCCTTGATGAAATTCAAATGGTTTCATTAAAATAATGCACGTTCTCTACATGAAATCTCCAACCTGCGTGCAGTGGGATGTGATGTCAAAATCAGCACATTTCACTTTTTTCCCCTGATAAAAAATGATCTCAATATTATTTGATCAACACCCAAAAATAGGCTTTTCCAGTCACAGCACAGCGGTGTCTATTTAGCAGGTGTAAAAGTGGATTTTTAACTTGTTGGCCACATAATGTGCATGAAGTGATCGACGTGTGAGCTACAGTAATAAGCAAGGAAACTTATATAGTTGTTAAAAGGAAGAATAAGACCAAAAAAATGGTGAAAGACCTGGTGTTTCAGTCATCTTAGTATTTCAGAGACAAAACAATAAAGCTAAATGAAGCTAATGGAGGAAAAATCACACGAGAAGTAGCTCGCCAATTTAGTCGACATTAAAATGAGTTATTGGCATCTTGGAATTGATGTGACTGGATACCAGTTCAGCTATCCCCGTGTGGGTAATTAGATCCAGATCTCTGTCCAAGTGTGCTGAGAGGCAGCCATAATATCTCGTGAAACGCTGGCTGAAGACCAGGGCGCCGAGCCAAGGTGTCTTATACACTGCGACAAACAATACTGTACAGCAGTCACGGTCATTTAAACTGACATCAGACACGCTGCGTCCTCTTGCGAGGAGCTGGAGGTAAAGACAACAAGATGGACGATATTTGGCTCCATATCAGACCGCTCTTTGGTCCAATTACTGCCTTTCAAGGACGCACCAGACATTCCCACTGAAAAGTGGGTGACGCCTCCCTCTCGTCGGTGCTCTCCAACACATTTGTGTTCACGCCCAGCCTGAATCGCCCAATTTTGTGCTGCTTGCAATGCTCAAAACTGTTTCGTAACACACGGACCTCATCAGTCCAGTAGACAGACTCGTGACTGGCGACCTGTGTGTCTGTGTTCATCTTTGCCTTTGAGCCCGGGTGACACCGCGTGCATGAAATGCAGCAGCACCCACATTTACATCAAATCTCATTTTCTCCAAGTGGCTCATTTGTCTGTGAGTGAGTCAGCAGGCTCCAGGCCCCTCTGCAGAGCATCACAGAGGGTCACAGGGAGACAGCACAGAGCCTTTTGATCAGCCAGACACATGCTAACCCCCAAAGGAGTGGGAGGGGGGGGGGGCGCTCTACAGTATTATTCTGTAGCAAGATTCACATGGACAGAGAGAGATTTAAGCAGAGATGAACAGTGAAAGGCAAATGTGATGTTCACTTCACCCAAGCCAAAAAAACCTCATTAGTGCATTTAAATAAACTGATTACATGAGCAACATATCTATTTAAATAGCTGCATATGCTTGAGTATCAAAAAAAGCGTTTTTCCGCCTTGTTGCCATTGTTTGAAAATGATTGCCCCAATCTGACTGAGATGAAAAGGTTAAACATCCAAGACTGGCCAGACACAGAGACCTGCCGTCTGTGAATTAAGACAGTACGGACGGTCATACAGATTGCTTAAAATTACGGTAGAAATAACGGCCGATCTATTTAGCGGGAAAGCCTAATTGTGAATAAAGCTGGGCTTGTTTTAATGGTATAATAGTATAATAGGAGACAGTGTGCAGGGCAGGCTGGAGGACAGATTTTAGCAGATGTGTGGAGGACCCGAGTCCCTGCGCATCATCTGTAGGCCAAATGTCTTTGCTAATTTATTGTAAACACAAACCATCCTGAAAACGGATTCCTGAGCCAGTGGGAGTCTGGACTGCAGTCAGGAGGAACAGAGAGACGACATCTCTCTCCACACAGGTTCTTTTAGCTCTCCAACTGCAGTTTATAGGATGGGCAGATAAGCTTTAATCTGCTGATTTATGTCAGAGTCATCCTGAGAAACATGACCCATCAGTAGCCTCAATTAATATGTGTATGCTAAACTCTACGACCCAGACTGTAATGAACATTGATACTGGTGTCATTTTACAGTGACTGACAAATTCATATGGAGAGTTTGAATACTATAAGTACTGTGGTCTTCCACGCTGTGACAGCTGAACCTGTCTCCAAAATAAAAAATACATTTTCCCAACAATTAATTGCTGTGTTCCACTGAATTCCTGCTAACTGGATGTAGAGCTGGTCTCTCAGGGAATGGGGGGGGGGGGGGGGGACACGTTAATATGACTCTCCTGCAAATGCACACTGGAGTTGATGCAATTTTTGGCACCTCCACACACATCAAGCCTTTCTACTTCTGCCAGGCTCCAGCAAAAGTCACCTTTCATTTCAAAACAGGACACCCAGAGGACAAAGGGGCACAAATAAAAAGATGTGACATGTCACGCAAACCTAAGGTCACATCAGAACTAGCAGCCTAGAACTAGCCGACAGCACACATTTAAGGACAGATCAGCACCTGGTGAACAGGAACAATATTGTGCTCTTATATTAGCGTGTGTGTGTTACCCGTCTGATTAGGGGTCCCGCTCTCACTGCCCACGCTGCCGTTCTCCTGCTGGGCAGACAGGGTTTTCAGGATAACGTGGGTGGCTCCGAGGCGAGGCAGTGTGACGTGAGTCAGGTGGGGAAGAGAGTGCTTTTTCGCAAACACCTGGCTGGTTTCTCGCCGCTTGCGCAGGAATCCGCCTTCAGGAAATAGCACTACCCATTTCCTGTCACGGCTGTGGTAGTATTTTTCTAGATGATCTTTCAGATAGACCAGCTGCTTGTCTCTGTGGGCTTTACCCTGCAGGATCAAAAGAGCTTCTGGTTATTCTAGTATGTATAGACAGAACAGGTCAAGGGTCATGGTACAGATCACAGACCAGTTGCTGCATTGAGGATTAAAAAGAGTCCCAAAGACAATTGGTTATATTCAGTTTCTTTGTTGCACCTTGGTTATTTGCCTGAAAGCGACGTATTTTTGATTAGATGTTAGTTTGCAAGCGCACACACAACCAAACAAGTGAGTGCGAGCTAATTTACATTTTTGTGTTTCCAAATAGATAGCCTGTACGAATAAACACACTTATCTCACTCAACTCAGCCTGTGAAAAGACTCACGTTCCCAAGATAAGATTTTCTCCAGCATGGAAGGGACGCGAGGTCACATTGGACCATCAGCCCAAACAAACCATTAAAATAGTTTTCAAGGGCTCAAATCCTGTTTTACTTGGCAATCAGCATGTTGCTGCCGCATGCCGACACTGAGACAACACTGAGGTATGACTTTAATTAGGAGCGTCTCCTGGGAGTTAGGAAAGCAACTCGGGGGAAAATATAGTTCTGGAGTAAATATAAATGTGTAACAGCAATCAAAGCCTCCTCTGTTGCTCTGTGCATAATGATCTGGAAGACGTGTCGTCAGCCTGAGTGGACAGCAGCTGCTTGGAGGACCAAAGCAGATGCTGGCAGAGCTGTGTGTGGGATTCTGGTGAAGCATTTAAAGAAAGCGCACACAAGTAAGCCAGAGGGGAGTCGCACCGAAGAGCAGAAATGGCTAAATTTGCTGCTTCACGTCAGGCTGTTAGATGGGTAGTTTCGCTCTCAGCATAGTGCCAGATGTGAAATTCCATGGCAATGCATTTGTGTAACCTCAAAAAAATTGTAATTCCCTTGCAGGGCATGGTAAGTTTCTGCCGCTTGGGCAGCGAGAGAGGACTGTGAAGGTTTTATTCAAATTATTTAACAGTCAAGCAAGTAGGGAGAGGAAACTGATCAATTTCAGACTGTAATAAAAAGGTCCACATTAAGGCAGTTTGATGATATGAAAATACTACTAAAAAAACATATTTCATGATGTATCCTGGCATGAGGCAGTAAAAATGACAAATATTTGAATAATTTACATAGGAATTAGAAATATTTCTAGATTACATACAACTGTGTGGTTTGAGACAGACTATAATAACAATAGGAATAATTTAACAGGAGGGGTAAATGGGTAAAGAGAATACAGATTAAAAAACAAAATAAACAAAAAATGAATGTAAATTATGAGAAGGTGGTGAAATGTGAGGGAAAAGTCACTAACAGGCGTAGGGCGAGTGGTTTGAGTAGCAGAAAGGATGCCAGAACCTGCCGTGTTTCTCACCTGTCTGATGAAAAAGTCACCGTGGATCAGAGACACTAGGCCAAAGTTAGTGTATTTAAAAACGTGGTCCATCAACCACATCATTTTTCGTACAACCTGAAACGGGAAAAAGAAACAATGAAAATCTCTGACAAAAACACAACTGCACATCAGGCGAGGCCACAACCCCTCTGATCTTTCCAAAGGTGACCACCTGCCCTGCTGCTGCTCCTTTTACTGCCACGGGGACAAACTGAGCAGGGATGCTCTTTATTAGCATCGGGAAGAATAACAATGACGACAGCGTTAGAAATGTCCTGCACTGATCAGGTACAGCATGACCGCTGACAGGGACAGGGGTGAACCAGCGACGCAGTAACGGGGCCCCATCTTACTGATGAGCTGCTGTAGCTTCACCAGTTGATACTGGTTCTGATCGAAAGATGTCAGCAAACACAATGCATCAACATTTCGGTTACATGGGGCGTATAGAAGCAGACCACGAGGGTGCCGCTCACAAAATGAGCACGCAAGCGCAGACTGGACCAAAGTGTGCAGACCTAGAGGTCTAGCAGAGTCCGGGTCGGGAATGACCTTGGCCCAACAAATAGGTTTTGACTACGTGCAACCAAAGAAGTGGCAGCCAAAAAGCCTTGTGGGAGTTCCCGATTCTGAGAGGAGAACAGTGGCCCGACCACAGAACCTCATCCGTTCAAGCTGGATCCACGAATAAACCCGCGGGTTAATTCAGAGGAGTTTCTGCAGAAGCTTTGTTGAGGCGTCGCCCTCACAAATGATGAAATCTCAGCAGTACACAGCGGTGCTCGGCATGAAGAAATTCCCTCCAGCTTTTGCTCAGAACCTGCGTTTACAGTAATGGAACAGACGTCGACGCCTCCGGCAGCGAAGAAAACGAAAATAGCGGTTAAAAAATAGAAGAGAAGAAGAAAAGCCAATCTCCATAACAACATGCACAGGGGGCAAGACTGGGAGGTGCACCTCCACAACTGTTTAAGGACAAACAAGCAGTCTAATTTTCCTTTACACCTCTTGTTGCCTCTGATATACAGTATTGCAGATAGAACATGGAGTTAAAAGGAGTATTACATAATAATCCATCTGTTTACACGCACAAAAATACTTTTGCCCCAATTACACCCCCCCCCCCCTCAACCAATGACAGTAAATGCTTGATTATCTTATGTCTTATAAGAACGTCCTATCAGATCATCCTGTAGTCTGAGGTGTGATAAGAGTGAATTTGTCCCGATAATGACCTCTGAAAATGGCCACAATCTTAAATTTTAATCTTGTTTTATATTTATGACCAAAACCCTCCGTGTGCGGGGAAAGCCGTCCAGGTCTCCGGGAATTGTGACAGAATGTAGCCACACAAGAGCCAAGCTGACTGGGGAACAAGGAATGTGGCATAAATAAGGCAGTCTTTTCATTTTATTTTTTTTGTTGGAGATTTTTCCGTTAAAAATAGCTCCAAGGCCACCATTTCTGGTTTGGAGGACAAGATTCCAGATCGGTGGTGGGACAGAATCGTGTTGAGTGCTGCGGTGAGAATATTGGAGCACAATCAGAACTTTTTAATGCCTGTTTTTTATCTTCATGTGTGAGGTCCAACAGATAAAATAAATGAACCTTTATACAAAGATAATAACAATAACCTTTGTGGCAAAGGCAGGCTTCACTGCCAATGTTTTGTAAAATATTGCCCACCATCTGGTCTTCATAGTCCCCATCATAGTCCCTCTATGACAGATTTGGATTTTACATGATGTCTGTTGAACCTGGCCACCATCATCAGTCTCACGTGCTCTGGTGTTATCAATGGCCTGGACATACGGGAATAACCACCATCTCCTAGGATACAATAACCCTGGGGTGGGTCCAGCCCCTGAACATAGAGCTGTGCTTCAGGCCTTGAGTTGTGGTCAGAGACTATCTAGTGCACATGTCCACAAACAGACACCGGTGCCCACACAAAGCTTGCAGCTTAATAGAATAAAACAGTTTTCTGTTAAAGTAACACTCAGCAGCTGCAGCGGAGGGCTTGATCCTGAGGTGGCATCCATCTACACTGCCCACCACTTTGGCAGAAGCTGGTGATCCAACCAGGTGCTGAAAGCCTGCAGCAATTCTTTTCAGCTTCTCCAGCTTAGAAAATATAATTGGACATTTTTTTCAGGGCCAGTACTTTATCTGAGAGCCGTTGACTGATGTCACTGGCTGTGGAGCGTGGAAGTGAGAAGGCTGTTGACCCCATAGAGTTGGAGGTTGCACCTGCCAGCCTGAAGATGATTAAAGCCTCCACCTCCAGACCCCAGCCTCAAAAGAATCTTTTAAAAAGGTGACAAACAGATGAAGAAGCATTTTTCGATCAAAAACTGGTTTAAATTTTTAAAGACTTCGACCAAACGACCAATGAATGTGTTTGTTTTTTTTGACGGGCTTAAATAATTAAATGGGCCTGGCTGCTTTCGTCTGCAACCAGGTTCATAGTCATTATGTGACACTATGACATCAAATGACTACATAGTGCACTCAGTCCAACTCCCCTCTGTAGTGAGTAGGGAATAGGGAGCGAGTGAGAATCCTCAGGTGCGTACCCCGAGGTATAAAGGCCATTTTCTGATGAAAGCGGCATAACACATTCCTGTGCACTGATGCTTCAGGGCGTTTTGATTCCTTGGCTTGAAAAGGATGTCCTGTCCTGTCCACGCCCAAAACACACGGTGTAATTTCCCACTTCCATCCAATTACAAACTAGCTGATATGGTCTGAGCCAGTTACTGCCCGCTGGCCTTACCGTGCCCTTGTCTTGGAGACACATCATCAGGGTGCACACATCTCCTGTGGATTGGTGGTTTACTATGACCATGGCTTCCTCTTCCGAGATCGGTCGCACGTCATCACCCCACTCAGTTACTGCGGGCGAAAAATAACAGAAAAGCCTTGGTTAGAAACATTCGCCAAATGGGTCATTGTTAGAATGTCCTCTTGTTCTTACAGTGTTTGGAGGCCGTATGTTTTTACTTTTTTTTTTGACTCCATCTGTGCTGCCAGGATTTTACGTGCACGTCTTTGATGCTAATGCAAACCGTCAACAGTCATATTAGCTCTGTAGCAGCTGGCAGATCACAACATATGGCTAAGCTGCTCCGCAAGACAATAAAGGCGTATTAAACAGGCGTTTTAGAGAAGTGAGCACCACTATAACAAAACCTGCGCAACAGGTTTTTGAGTGTAACTGCAATCTGGTTTGTTGTCTAGGAGATCTGCTTCCCCTGTACACCCATAGTGACCCGTAGCTACGGAGAGACTTGGGTCCACGGTGTGGTTCTGTGAGCAGGAAACTGCTTTATTTATTTTTTCCAGTTCTGACTCTACCATTTGTTGAAGACGCGCTCCAAGGCTGCTGGGCAGATGTCTGTTTCAATGCTGGGACTATATAGACTGGCAACAGATTCTACACTAAATCTACATTAAACATCGAGGCAGACGCAGAAATGGAATCAATAATGTCTGAATTAATTATTCTGTAGCTCTTAGTAGATTTAAATCCAGATGTAGCTGTTGGGGAAAACATTGAAACAGCTCGTTGCCACAAGTGAACTAAATCAATGAAAGGTTTCTCATTAATTAATCCATAAATTTACCAACGCTGGCTCTCTCGTACGGTCCAGATATGCTATTACATTGCTATTTAATGTCATTCACTTATTCAGTTATTAATGTTGCTGCTAATCACATTTTTCCGACATGGAATAAAGGGAGTGAAGTATCACGTAGGATATGAAATATTCACGACTTACAAACTGCACTTGAGCACTTTGCTTTAATTATTCGATCACAGAGGATAGTTTAGAGGTTTCGGACGAGATCCTGCCGTATTTACAGAACATCTGTCATAGACGCTCATCCAGAAACCCCCTTTTTTAAACTACACAAAGATTAGCCTGTAAACCACATCGCCTCAAAGTGCAACATTACAGCGGGTTAAAGAAGAACATTTTTGAGTCAATCTGGATCAAGACAGAGGAATTCGGTGGGAAAAATGAGTCGGTTTTGCCAGCAGAAGGTACAGTAGATCATTAACAAACAGCCATAAAGGAGCCGTCCATCTGAATTCATAACGCAAACATTAACTTCCTGTTTCCCGGGTGAACCAAGAATGTCCACACGCTGGCGCAGACGCCGATCCCTCGCAGAGGG
This sequence comes from Takifugu rubripes, assembly GCF_901000725.2. Classification (NCBI taxonomy): domain Eukaryota; kingdom Metazoa; phylum Chordata; class Actinopteri; order Tetraodontiformes; family Tetraodontidae; genus Takifugu; species Takifugu rubripes. Next base: position 11,186,621 of record NC_042300.1, on the reverse strand, counting down.
GTTGACTAATTGCCCAAAATAAACAGAAGACAAATGACTCGGGACGAGAAATGACACATTAGCTACACTTCATGAGGTCGGACGGCGCCTGGAATGGGCGACAGACATGGTGCGATAAAGAATCATGTCGTCATGTGTGCTGAACTCCCCATTGTTGCCTCACAAGTTGAATAGATGGGTCAACTGGAAGAATACATTAGGGAGATTGTCTTTGAGATGACACAGTTAGCGCTGCAGAGTGACAGCCATGCTGCGGGCGCGCTGGCTAATCTGCTATTTGTGGTCACCTTATAGTGTACAGCTGACCTTGCCATTCATCTACAGCCTCTCTGGAGGAGGAGAGCAGTGAGACACGGGGGGGGGGGGGGGGGGGGGGGGGGGGGTGAAGAGTGAGTGCTTGTGTATTTGAAATGAGTTCCAGAAACTGTGGGCAAACCCCGTATGAACCTCGGTCACCTTTAAAAACACACATGCCTTTAATCGCGTAAGCGGCCGGGTCGATACAGGGCTTACTGAAGAGGGAGAGGAAGTTGTTTGTAGAGCATCATAAAAAGAGTGGATTAGGTGCTTCTTCAATATCTCATTGGAACAACAGCAATTTAAAACACAAAGACACGATGTTAATGTGCTAGAAAGCAAACAAACCGACTTCTCAGCTCATCCCTGATCTGCTCCAAAGGAAACATAGGGGGCAAGAGCGCACTGCATACCAGTCTGTATCTTCTGATCAATTAGGGTGGAGATAATTATAAAGCAACACCATTAGCATGACCAGTCAGGTCTAATTAGCTGTCACCTAAAGTAAGCCATCAGAGTCAGTGGAATCTGCTGAGCAGGGTGAGCAGCATTTAAACATAAAACTGTCCACGCGATCATTTAGGTTTCCTGCTAAGATTTCCGGCTTTACATCTGTAACTAACGCCATGTTGGCACAAAGTGTAAAAAAAACCCACAGTGGATTCTCAGCCAAGGCCGACAACATTCCAACAAAGACCATTTTCAGATGAGCCTGGGAGATGTCCATCAAAAGTGGTGTGTGCATACTCACACCGTCCAGAGAACAAATCTTATCAGCCAAGAAGCAGATAACACTTGTGTGGGTGCAGCGCGGCTATAAAGTATCTTTGACAAATCAAAGGGCGTTCGGTTATAGCACCAGAGCGACGTGACTCATGCCGAATTCTCTGCTGCTTAGGACATCTTAAACCCGATCGATCTAGAAGAGGGAAATCCACGAACAAATCTCATTATGACTCGCTGAAATCCGACATTTGGGTTTTCTGACATGTGTGCCGACAACGTGTGAGTTTCGAACTCCCCGACCTCTGCACTGAAACGCCCTCACGCTGAAATCACAGCATCTGCTACGCTCCTCACAGAACTCGACTCCTGTTGCCAAACCCGATGTGCGAACATTTCCAAACAACACAAGATTATTCAACAGAGGCCAACTTCCTGTTGACTTATGCGGCTTCCTGCACCTGTTTGGAAACGGTTTGACAGAGGTGCAGAGGTAAATTTAATAAAGTTACGTTGCAACAGGCTCATGCTAAAGAGCTGACTCGCCATTATAGCGGCACAGTGGGGATGAGTGTGAGCATAAGGGTGACTAATTGGACGAAACAGAGTCAAGCAAACAGAGCTCTGGCTGTTGTCATGATTCTGGATGAGTAGGGGACAAAGGTCAAAGGGGGATTCCCGACCCTTTACAGTGAACGCTTGTGAAACCATCTTTCGTGCTGTGTTTTCACCGTCGGCTCTTCAAATCTTAAATCCTCTGACATCCACTACTTGGAGCGGCGTCTTCGAACGGTGCGTTCGAGGAAAACAGTCCCGTGCTCTGTGCTCAGGTAACAAAGAGACCTCGTGTTATGGTGCTCTTCCTATGGAAATGCGTCTCTCCCGACCTCCTGGCTGAGTTAATCATCTATTTTCCAACCCTCCCCAAGACTCAATGTCTTCAGCGCAAAAGACGGAAACGCCCAAAACCATTATGTGGACACTCCATCGTACAGCAGCGGAGCGCGGTGCTCCATCGGAAAACAATGTTCCGTCAGAAGCGACAAGTCTCAGGGACGGAACCGAAACAGATCCATATCAACAGATTTCAACACGCGGCTTCCTGTCAAACATTGGACGCGTGGTCAGCTGTGCAAGTGCAAACGCTGAGAGTAATGAATAGTTTTTTTAAAAAAAAGTCTGCAATAAAACTGCAAAACTGGCCGAATATCAGCACAGACAACGCGATGAGGTGTTGAGACTGTTGTGTGTTGCAGTGATGAGAGGAAAGCCCCTTTTCAGGAGTGGTGCAAGACAGATTCCGCGGCCTGATGTTGCCTTCAACCCCAGTTATAAATGAAAATGTTAAATAACTGCATATTATCTCTAAACAACCTTTGTTATGGGTCTGATGTTGTTATACATGTGTTATAGGCCAGCTATTGGGGAGTCCAGGGGAGACTTTGAGGGTAGGATGTAGCTAATCCATGCTTTTTTTAAAACCACCCCTGATAATTCAGCCCTCGTATTCTTTTTAAAATATGACCTCCTATCAGGGCGGGCAGACCCCTGTGGGCTCAGCCACGCGTGTCGGACAGCACCGAAGGCTTCAAGTTGGACCTCTCCTGCAGAGGCACACAGGTGAAGGCGGCCGTTTTAAACGCCTCAACCCCCGCGGCATCATTTTCATTCCCGGAAATGAAAACGGCGCGTTTGAAAAGGGAACCAACCGTGACACGTTTTAGAAAAAGGGGTCCACAGCCTTGGCAGCGTTGCGCTGTTTCACTTCCACATTCTGTCAATCAAAGGCATACATATTTCCCCACGCACGCCCAGGTGTTACATAGGCTGAAAGCGTTGCATTATTAATAAGCATGCCTTGTTGCTCCCCTTGTTCACCACTTAGCAGTTTGTAAGCATTTTGCTCGCAGCTCTGTGCAACCAAACACCATCGACTGCTTCAATCACTTCAAATATTTAGTCAGCTGAGAGGAAGTTGTGACGCGCGGCAGCTCTTGTGGTCGCATGAAAACTTACTAAATTCTGGCTGTGTAAACAGGCCAAACTTCCCCTGCCAACGTTTGCGTATGCACGATGCATCACTTTAAGCGAACCACCCCCTCACTGGATATAATTGGAGTCGCCTCATTGATATTGCATCTTATGTGCAAATAAGAGAGAGAAATAAGCTCCTGGCAGAAAGGTGGCCAGAGGTGACCTTTGTTTTGGAGTCAGATTGTGTGTTGACTCGTGAGTAAGCCTTCACTATTGAATCAAGCGTGTAAATGAGTAGCAGGAAAAGCTGCAAATGGACAGACCTGGGACTCTCTTACCTGTGTAACCTGCAATCCAGCCCCATGACGACACCATGGCCAACAGCCACTTGAACATAATTCCTTCAATGTGCCAAAAAGCAGAGCGGTCCCATATTCTGAGTGGCTGCAGGAGCAGCAGGTATAAGCAGTAGGATGGGATGGCTACACAGTTGTTGATGAACATGAACACGAAGCGGACCACAGCCCTGAGCAGAACCCAGCCCAGCTTGCCGGCACCGTCCAGGAGCTGTGCCATCCTGACGCACACCGTCTGAAACAGAAATAACGAAGCGTTATGGGGCTTTGGTGAGAAATTCAATTCCCCCCGGCATTAAATCGTGCAGGGTTGGGGGTTACGGTTATTTATGGTGTCCTACCGACCAGTGTTAGCTGTAGCGGTGATACAGGGGACCTTATAAGGACCAGACGCCCGGGATGTACCGGAGCACTTAAGAAATGCTAGCTGCTGTAGCAGCGGGGCGAGTTAGCATCCAGGGTGCAAACGTGTCAAGAAAGGCTCACGAATTACAAACAAAAGGGTGGACCAATATCAGGTACACCGTGAGGGACACCAGACACGTCCCATACCTACGAGCTTTATCAGTGCATAGAATAAATTTGATTGGATATGGCGAAAATGAACTCGGGATGTGGATCACAGTATGATATCGGTGCCCTCAGAATATACTTCGACTCTGTAATTTACAGTAAGCTCGGCAGCACATGTAACTCACCCGATTAATGTCGCTGAAGGACACCCGGAGACGTAGAGGTTTGTTGGAAGGAGATAAATAGCTTCACGTGTGGCTAAACCAAACGCTCAGGTTAGCATTTTTTGCTGACTGATTTGGCCGGTCACTTTATCAATTCGGGGGGCAGCGGTGGGAATGTCTGCTACCAGTAATACAAACCCCGGGCGACGAATCCAAAGACGAACCCATTTAGCTCACGTTCGGAGGGCTAGTCTGGCGAAATAAATCCAAGCGAGGGCTGCTAGCTCGCTAACTGGCTAGCGAGCAACTCCAATTGAGCATCGCTGGCTCCATCTCACCGACAGATACTGGGATAATTCCACGGATGCATCATCATTATCGTCATCAACTTAGCTAACGTTAGCTACCAAGCTCTCGCCCGCAAATATTGACAAAAGGCGGATCGGGCCTGCGATCAACGCCTCTATTTCAACAAACGGTACGCAAACTGTGAACGACACATGCACTTTAACTACGAAGGAGGGCGAATTTTCACGGCTTGGCTTGCGCCTCCCGTTATCTTTTTACGAAGCAAAAGTTAACGGAAATAGTAAGGTCAAAAACGGAAGTACCTTCTTTACTTTCATAATAAAATAAATACGTTCAATAAATGTTCCTACGCGGGTCCGGTATTCAAATTATTAAATACTATTAGGTGAGGCGTTTTGTTGCTTTCAATTTCTTGGAATTCAATTTCGACACTTTCATAATAACCTGAGCCAATAACTGATGGAAAGCTGTTTAGAGAACTTTTATTTTGAAAAACTGTAAATTGTGGTTTGGCTCAACGACTGCTGACACTTACACACGTAAAAACAGTTAGAAACATTAGCAAACCGGTGTTGTAAATTCTTCTTAGGTGTGCATTTTAGGAATAATTCCACAGTAATAGTTTTTTTTTTTTTTTTAAACACGTTTCAAACGCGCCTGGAATTGACAACGGAATGGTGTTTCGAATAACTACTAATGATTAATGAGCCTGTTGCGCCCCCTGCTGGCAACGGCTGCACAGTGAATTCAAGGGCATCTTCTGAAACTACGGTACATCGCTTAAGAACATCAATGATTGTCCATCATCGAACATTTGGTAAATATTGATGCAAGACTATGTACCAAATTAAATTACTGTCATTTCTTGTATCCCGCAATCTTAAATCTAGCCGGGTAGGTTAGAGGACATATTTCATTGAGAGGATCAAGCTGAGATTTTGAAATCAGAAAACATATGTTCTTATATTCAGTCTCTTCACACAAAAAAAGCTGCGTTATGGATGCCGAAGCTGTGTGTACCACTGCAATAAGTTAAAAGCGTGCGTATGCACCCCTCTGTGGAGCAGGCTGAGCTCCGCCCTGCTGCAGCTGATGGCGGAGCTGCTGAGAATAAGGATCTTCAAGTGATTTCACAGATACTGTGGTCTTGGGTCCAGTCTTCCACTCAATGCCATCGTCATCCACCACAGAGGCCTCCACCGTAACGGTGTGAGTGCCCAAGATGGAGAAATTCAGTAGGAACTGGGTGCTGAAGTAGTCGTTGTGGGGTTCTACACGCTGCTCGATCTCATTGGTTTTAGTGTCCAGTGCGATCTAAAAAAAAATAAAAAAAAGACAGGCAAATATTGAAATGATATCAATTCGGATGTCAATGTAGAAAAAAAAAAATCATGCAGCAAACATGAGCTACCTTGTAATCAGGTCCTGTCTTGCTCTGGAGAACCGAGGTGACATTTAGACACACGGACTGGATCTTTCTGAAGAGTCCTGGTGTTGAACCATGTTGCACGACCCCCTCCACCTTCAGAGTCAACTGCTGGGTGTTCTGCACTGGAATGGCTTCACTTGGCGTGCGTGGGGAAGGAGATAAGGCAAGCTGGAACAATCCGAAACACACCAGGTCAGCACAAGTATGTCGCTAAAATCACACGGTAAAAAAGAAACAACAAATGTACCTTTATGCTCGTTGACTGCAGCTTTTGGAAGAAATATCTTTGGAAAGACAGCGGCACCTTGAGCAAGGCTATGACAGCATCGCAAAGACAACCTGTGTGCTGTAAAACAAAAGAACGTTGTCACTACTGGAAGTGTGTTTAGCTTTCAGTTCATACGAGACTAACAGTGGGCCTAAACTAGGTTTACTACATGTTTCGTCTTGATCTCACCAGGAATGAGACAGGAGGGTGCTTCTTAGTGAGGCCCTCCACTTCCTCCAACACATGACTGAAGACTGACATCATGCGTCTCTCATATTCACTGTGTGTCTGCACAGACCCCAGGGGGCCGTACTCCTGAAAGCTGGATTAGAAAGAGAAACGCCCAGTTAAAGCTCATTTTCACTGTCATGTGTCATAATAAACACAAGTCGCTGTTGTACAGCCACAGTATGGCACCATCACATCACCTTTTGTCCACTTAAACAGGTTTGCAATGGTAAGAAATAAGGACGCCTTCGTCAAAACTCACCTGGCTGTATGTGGGTCGAGTATTAGTGCTTCTACTACATGGGACACAAGCAAACAGCTCTGTTGTTGACTGAGCCAACAGTTAGGAAGGAACAACTGAAACTATAAACACATTCCAACAAATAAGACAGGCCGTTGGACAAATACCGGTACTTGAGGATACAGCTCCACGTTGCGAAGCGTGGCGTAATCGGCATCAAAAGAGGCCTGGTGTAAATCAGCATAGCGAGCTGCAAGACTTCGGAACTCATCCATGCACAGCTTCATCTGGAAAAAGAGAATACTCACACTTTGTTTGTTGTGAGACACAATCAGCCCACTGCTGGTGGGTACCTCTAGAAACACGACTACAGTCGTACCTGCACGGCGATGCGACCGCAGCGCTGCAGGTCATTGCCAGAGTTGAGGGCGATTGTGGTTGCAATTGCGGGAGGAGGGCTGGTTTTCAAGCTGTTGCAGGTGCAAATCAGCTGAGACAGCGCTTGTAGCGTGTCGATGCGCAGCTTGATGAACTCACACTGGAATGTGAGCGGGCTAAGAGGAGTGCTGGCCGCCTAGAGAAGCAGTTGAACCAGATAACATCACATAAAAACTGCAGCGTCACAAATGTGGCCCGTATTGGCCACTTCATACACCAGCAGTCTGAAATGCCACGCAATCACTCGGCAGCTTTAGTCGCTTATGCGCTGGCACGAGTTGAAATGTTTTCATTATGCAGTAAACCGACCGTGAGGGAAGCGATGCCCTTTTGGTAGGAGCGCAGGGCCTCGGCGATGGCGCTCATGGCTCCGCTGTAGTCTCCATCTGTCACAAGACTCAGGCACTGCTCTGCCTGGGAAAACTCCCTCAGGCTGTTCAGCCAGAAGTAGAAGTGCTCAGATGCCACACGGGTTCGCAGACTCTGGTACAGTTCACTGGAGAACTCATGACAACCCTGCAGAGTTAGCACAAAACATTATCATCACTGAACAAAAACACTCATTATATACATTGTTTTCCCTCCAATTAACTTAAAATAAATTAAATCCTGTTTTTCCAAACAGTGTATTGCCTAATGGTCATAGCAGCATCAGCGGAACAGCAGCAACAACAGATTAGGGGCTGGGTTTAGTAAAAAGTTTATTTAATGTTTTATTCATTTATTTAAATCAGATTTAATCGTTATGACCTCTGAAATAGAGGTACCAGACACTAAGACTGTACACAGTTTTATATCTATTTATACAACGCTGCTGAGATGTGAGATCATAGTTTTGTATATCCAGAAGAATGCGTTACCATGCGTGAGGCTTGCCGCGCGATCCGGTACACCGTCCAGCCATTAGCAACATTTTCCAGTTGCTCTTTAATGACAGACTGAACCTCAGCTGACAGAGAAGACTGGCTAGCTACAAAAATCACTGTTGCTAAGGAAACCTGTGACAAACAGAGAGTCTGAATCAAAACGCAAACCGAAAAAGCAAAGGTGAGGCCTGAGCCCGGCGCAGTCACTCACCAGAAGCTCCTGCTGCTTGTCAGTGGATGAATGACTGGCCACTTTGTACAAGTCCACCAAATCTCCCAGCATGCCATCGCCTAACACTGGCAGGTGGGTGGCAATGGCAGCCAGGCTGTGGCACATGAGAACGCGAGAGGAGTCACATGATAAGTGGAGTTGGCCAAGGAGGAACTCCACGGCCGGTTGGCTGAGATGGGGTCGGCTTTTCAACAGTTTAACCAATGAGGTGAGGCCTGTCTGGAGTCGACACAGCAGGACAGTAACGATTGCTAAATCCGGTACAATAACAGTAAAACGGCAAAGCATTAACTGTTTATCTGCTGTGATTGCATCTTACTTTAAGAGCAGCCTGAGCACTCGGGCTGTTGTCCTGGCTACAAAGCATCAGAAGAGACTCCACACCAAGAACCGTGTCCTGCTCCAACTGAACTATGTCTGGAAAACAAATTGTATAAATAAATCCGTCCGCACTGTGCCTCACAACGTCGGAAGCTTCTTTCACAAACCTTTTTCCGGACAGGAAATGACAATGTTCGAGAGAACTATGACCCCATGAGCAGCAACTGCCAGGTTGCTGTGGTAACAGCATTCTTGTGCCAGTTTAACCAGGTCGCTAAGGCGAGGGGGAATTGAAGGGCTACCTGAGTAAAAAAGAATCATGTAATAACAGCGTTATAGGCTAATCTGCACACCATGTCTCATCCTTATGTAGTTTAGTGGGAAAACAAACAAAATAAAATCACGATACTCAGATGGAAAAAAACGTTAGTATAACCTGTCATATTGCTGAGGTACTGCTTGATTGCAATTGTTCCAGAGAGGGTGGAGAGCACTGCCATCATTCCCAGTTTTAAGATAATATAAGGGCTGGCCAAGGCACATTCACACAGGGTCTGCGAAGATACAACATCAGATCACACGGAGATCAGCGATCCTACAAAGGCCGCGGCGACGTGAGCAAGTCTACCTGGGTGTTTTCTCTGGTCCAAAGGTGAGGCGCCTTCTTAGCAAGCAACTTTAGGTCGTTAATTGCAAGTCTCTTCACAGCTTTCCTGGGGTCATCTTTCAGATACTGGAGGAGAAGCTGCAGCTGTAATGAAAACATAATGAAAACCACAGTCCAACATTTTAACCAGTAGCAATGACATTAGGCTCATTTAGATTTTGACTCATTTCTGTGCCGTTAATAAATGCTTATTGCTGACATCTCTATAATGTGTTGTTGGCTCCTTCAGGTATAGAGCTACCTGGTAATCTGACTAAAACCTAAGTCCCAATCACATAATGTAGTCTTGTTAGTGAATTTGCTGTTAAAACATACCTGTTTTGGGATATCAATGAGGGAGGAGGCAGCCAGCTGGGTGAAGGTGTGCAGGGTGACAATAACCATTGGGGTGGAGGGGTACGAGCTGACCAAATGCTGCAGGAGATCTCTGCTGCTCGAGGCCAAGCTGGCATCATGGTGCATGTGTTGCAGCATGGGGATCAACTTTAGCTTCAGATCCACTGGAGTATCCAAACCTGGAAAACACAATATAAGCAAAATAAAATGCTAAAATAAATGCTCTCTAACTATAAAATCTCAACTAGTTTGTGGAAACTTTCACATTTAGTTACTAGTTTAGGTCTTCACTTCTTTTTATGGGTGTAATGTATGAAAAGAAATGTTACAACCTGGTTGAAAAGTTAACAGCTTAAAGCAATAACAAGTGGAGACTTTACCTTGGATCATCTCGCTGACTTTGTTACAAATCCCAGCAGCAAAATCTCTAAAAGAAAAGAAAAGAAAACAAATAAAGCGCTTCTTCCAGTGTTCTGTCGTGTAACTACAGAAGCAAAGTTAAAAAGGTTACGTGTACTTGGACTGTGCAGAAAAGCTTGCAGCAGCAAATATGGCAGCTTCTACTTCTATGTTGTCATGAGAGTCCAGACTTTGGCGTATACTGTGGTGGGCGTTCTTCCTTTCAGGGATGATAGAGGCCAGACTTCCAAGCATCCTGATCGGGAGTAGCAACAGTAATCAAAAACCTACTGCAAACCTCTGCCCAACAGAGTCCACTAATGGATAATACAAGGTAATAAAACCTCAGAGTGATGGCTCGAGCCACGGGGTCATTGCTGTGGATGACTATAAACACCCTTTTGACAAATTCATCCACGTTGAGGATCTTTTCCAGATGCTTCTCACTCTGTTGTGTTACTTTCAGCACGCACAGACGCAGAAAGTTGTTCCTGAAATCGCAACACACTTTTTTGACACTTTTCAGGTACGATAATGTGATTCACAAACAACCTAGTTGTGTACAGTTGATATCCAATATATTTAAGCATTAGGATGTTCCAAAATTAGGCAATGATATAATGGAAAACAACAACAAAGCTTTTAATGGCGTTAATATTAGATTATAAAGTATCCATACCCGAGTCTGAATATGTCTGCTAGTTTCAGAAATGCAGAGTTGATCAGAATTGGGAAGGGGTATTTCTGGAAGAGTTTAGGGAACAGCACTACAGCCTCACACTGCTCCCCCAGTTTACCCGACCGCAAACCTGGGGAAAATGGCAACGTGCTGGTCAAAAATGTGGTCAGTCACAAACAACACAAAACACAGGAGATGTCACAGCAACCGCTTGGCGGTGTGCTAAGTGGCTAACAAGCTAGCTGGCGCACCTTTGTCCAGCTCCATTAACGCAGAATTGGCGTCAAGCTCTTGTTCGCCATAACACGCCTCTGACAGGAATGAGCGAGCGGTTGAAGTCGACATCGCAGCTTCTTTGTGGTGCTAAAGTCATAAAAACCCACACACAAGGAGAGGAACCATGAGCTGTTGCTATTTTATTGTAGAATTCGGCTCGAGCCGGAAGTTTGAGAACACCATTTCCAGAACATTTTCCTTTTCAAAATAACAGTCGCGGTTCCAAAACACGACATTTAAGCTCTACATCCGTCGTCCTTATATTTATTCGAAAAATAATTTTGTTCTCCGATCCTAATAAATACGTATTGACGAGAGTGAGTGCGTTGGAGCGTGTTCTCCGTCAACGCCTTCGACGTGAGAACAGTTTGTTTTGAAAGGATCAGACAACGGCCGGAAATTGGGTCAGTGTTACACAGGAAGTGGTCGCCTGCAGCCAATGGTGGCGTGGAACGCAACTTTAGCGCGTAATTCAGTCCGTGCGTTAAGAGGATCTGTACGCGGGAAAGCAAAGCAACTGTAATGTGCCGAAAGAAGGGGCTTACTGCTCAGTGTTCCTCAAAAACAAAACAGTTTTGCTGCCGGAGACCTGGGATGCTTTTCCGATCTATTGTTGAGCGGGGAGTGGGCAGCCGGAGACAGAATGGTGAGAAATCAAATGGGTTCGGGAATATTGGGGAGGTTTCGTTGTTGTTCCGTGCAGATCGCCCTTATTAGCTCAGAATTACGATGGATATAACTTAATCTTCATGTTTCATGTCTGAAATTTTTTAACGAGCTACAAAAAAATCAATGAGAAACAGCTTTTAGAAAGAAAAAAACTAGTCAGACTGGATCACTAGATCACCAAAGACATCATTCGTTTGCAAATGGCTGAAACAGTATGGCTGGATAAGTTAGATAAACCACACTGAATGCAGTACTTTCAGTGTTATTTTGGAGTAACTGCTAAAACAGCAAAAATCCTGGTTGACTGGCAGTTGTACCAGTATATTAAAACTTTAAATGTGTGTTTAATAATATCTGTCCAAATAAGATTAAATCATTTTTTTGTACATTTTGTGCAAAATTGCCAGCTCTCTCTGCAGATACCTGGCACCAGTATCCCTTGACCTCTCTCCTAGGAGGCTACAAGTGCATCCGGCAGGATGAACACGTTTCCTACGGCAACCTGGGAGACTCTGTGCCACCATTTGGGCTGGCTTTCTCCTCTGGTAATCATTTATCCCACACAATCTCCAGATGAAGGAGACTTTAGCTGTTGCTTTTTATCAATCTAAACTGATGCGTCCCATCTCCTCCCATCTCTCAACAGCCCAGAATCTGCAGAATGTTCTTGCAGCAGCCAATGAAGAAGGGATCGTTCGCATCTACAACACAGACCGTTGTGAAAGCCCTCTACTTAAAGGTATGTGCAGAAGCTGTTTTTCTATAGATATATATGTACAGTATGCTGTCTGTGTCCACATTTGGGAAGTATCAGAAGCTGAGAGGCTGAACATGTCTGCAGAATGGCTGGCTCATGAGAATGCTGTGTTTGATATTGCCTGGGTACCAGGAGAGGCTCAGTTAGTAAGTATCATTCATTATCTCATAATACCTTCATATTGGATAAGGATATGGATAAAAAACTTTGTTGATCCCACATCTGTGAAATTACACGTTACAGCGGTAGCCCGTGGTGTACAATACAGAAAAGTAGTAAAAGAAAAAAAAAAGACTCTTATATTATGTACATTATGCAGTATATACAGAAATTAAAAATTATGTACAAAAGGAGTGTCGGACAGTGTGAAGAAAAATGAAGGTGCAAATAAGATGTGCAAATAAGACATTCCAGAGGTAGGATGATTAGTTAGTGCAAATATGCCAACCCTGGGTTATTGGTGCTACATTAAGAATTGTGAATGTTGAACAATCTGACGGCAGTTGGGATAAATGACCTGCGGTAACGCTCCCTTTTACACTGTGGGTGTAACAGTCTGCTGCTGAAGGAGCTGCTTAAGGCCCCCACATTGGTAACATTTAATATGTAAAGTAGTAGTGTTTAAGACTTAAAAGCCTGCCTAAGAATCAAAATGAAATGTTGCTTGTATCATCTAATTAACTGTCTTTGGAGCGTGTAGAAAAGGAGAAATTTGACTTTATCTTGGCACTTGGATACAAACAAAAGACAAAAAGCAGAATAGTAAGGGGTGAATTAATAATGCACGGAACAGATACAATCTGTACTGTTTTAATGTGGCATTTATGTTGTTGCCATCTTGCACTCATAATTTCAGCGCCTGTAAATGTTTTTTCTTCTTTATTTAGGTGACTGCTGCAGGTGATCAGATGGCTAGATTGTGGGATGTAAAGTCAGGGGAGCTGCTAGGCAGCTTCAAGGGTCACCTCTGTAGCCTCAAATCTGTGGCATTCACACCTGAGGAAAAAGGTAACATATCGCCTCCACAGACTCTACATGTTTTAAGGGTAAAAGCATACATTGTTTACAAGATAGAAAAAAAAGTCAGGTTTTAATAAATACAAGCAGCTATTTGTATTTATGAAAAACATTGCCTGGTTGATTCTCATTATAAGTTCTGTCTCATTTAACAGCTGTGTTTTGTACTGGGGCAAGAGATGGGAATATTATGGTTTGGGATACCAGATGCAGCAAAAAAGGTATCTATTTAACACTGAATTAGAGCAGAATTGGGGGATTTTTAAGGGTATAGACACCCCCAGTTTTTACATTCTGAAAACTTCCAAACATTTGTGACCGCTTTATGTTTCCTCATAGATGGTTACTACAGACAGGTCAAGCAGATCAGCGGCGCTCACAACAAGGCTGAGACAAACCCCTCAGCTAAAGCAAAGAAAAGACGGAGCATTTCACGCGGCATGGCCCCCAGTGTGGTGAGTTTCTTCAGTCGCTGCCCTTTTTCCCCCCCCCAAAAAATACTACAACGTGGTAGAAGCTGATTTTTAACAAGCACGTTAAACTTGCAGGATACCCTGCAGAGCGTCACCGTCGTTCTGTTTCAGGATCAGCACACCCTTATCTCCTCCGGAGCGGTCGACGGGTGAGGATCCATTGCTTTTCACATTCAGAAATTCAGAATGGCAACATGAAATGTTACGCGCAGGGTAAACAGGTATGCGCCATCGTTCATTTTGTTTCATATGTTTCAAACAGAGTGATTAAGCTGTGGGATCTGAGGAAGAGCTACACTGCGCACTATCATGACCCTGTCCCACTGCAGATATACCCTTACCCAGGATCTTGCACACGCATGCGGCTCGGTTAGTATTGACAATCCTGGACATCATGTAGAACCCACACACTAACAGTAAGTTATAAATAACATCTGTTTATGCATTTCTTTTAGGTTACTCTGGACTTGTCCTGGACTCTACGAGATCCAACATCATCTGTAATTGTACTGATGATAATATCTACATGTTCAATGTGAGCGGGGTTAAAACGTCGCCAGGTAAGGGAGGACTCCCCTCTGGCTGCTGTACACATCTGACATCTTTGCCAGTGCATCAACAGCTGGAACTACAGGCAAATTATGTTTGTTAGTTTTACTATAGGACGGGTAACACAGATGTATTAAAGCACCCTTTAAGTCAGCGTTTTTGGTCTGTGAAAGTCGTGGATCTCGTATTGGCCAAACAATCTGCGCCTAATCTGGCCTAATACTCTTGGACTGGAAGTCAGATAGGCATTTTGAATCCTAAAAGTCTCACAATATTGAAGTATTCTTGGCATTTAATGTCTTGTTCAGGCATTTTATACAAACATTCTTTATTTATTCTTTTGTCGCTGGATTATAATGGATCATAATCATGCTGCTTAATGTTCCTCCACAGTGTCAGTTTTCAGTGGTCACCAGAACTCCTCATTCTATATAAAATCCACTATTAGCCCAGATGACCAGTTCCTGGCTAGCGGTTCAAGCGACAATCACACATATATCTGGAAGGTATGTCCTGTGTTTTTTTTTTTTTTTAGCAAATAAAATAATCATTGTATTTCACCCATTCGTATTGAAAATGTTTGCATTGCAGATTGCTGACCCCAAGCATCCCCCCATGACACTCCAAGGCCACAGCGAAGAAGTGACTTCTGTTGTGTGGTGCCCTACAGATTTCACAAAGGTATGTGTACGACCCTGCACGGTTCATTCATGGAGATCACCTTCAGCATAACCTCCGCTGCTCTGCTGCTAGATCGCTTCCTGTTCTGATGACCACACGGTGCGGATCTGGAGGCTTCACCGAGAAACGGATGGAGAACAGTCATCTGTTGGTCAGGCTAACCTGGTGGGCTGGGCGCAGCCAACGTCTCCTCCAAGTAAGCTGTGCCACCATTAAATAACCTGACTATAACCTGACTAACCTGGCTATACTACACTTCCTGTTTTTAACTTGTATTGTATGACGTAAGATGTGCGATTGCGATAAACTAACATGCACTTCTGGTTCTGTAAAGGCGTTTTAGTGAAGGCTGAAACAACCCCTGCCAAGTCCCAGAGGACGGAGAGTCATGGCGGCGTAGCATCTCCCCAGCTTGCTGCCTGTGCTCCCAGTGGTGCTGCTCTGCCTCAGTCCTCCAGTACCACCTCACCTGTACCTTCTAAGAAGGCGGCTGTTCACCAGAAAACACCATCCTCTATCAAACAATGGCTATCACCAAGCCCAGGGTCTCCCAGCCAGGGCAGCCCTCCCCAGCGTCAGGTGCTGTGTTTGGCAGGCAACAGTTTTCCCACAGAAAGACGGGTCAAGCGCAGGCTGGAGACCGTTGTACCTGCAGCCGATCGCTGCTGCGGAGCGGACCAATGCGACGGTGTCACCGACCTTTACCCCGCAGCCAAGAGAAGTCGGACCCTGCCTGAACTCTGCTGCCCTGATCAAAAGAGTCAGGTCCACGTCGATTGTGACACCAAGGATAAAAAACAGGCACCGTTCAGACAGAATGGAAAGGAGAATTTCTCTCCAAAGCAAAGTGACTGGTTGTCAGCGATGGCCCAGAACATGAGGAAAGGTCAAGGTCCGGGTACACCCTGCAGCCCCAGTGCCTCAAAGAAAATGGAGGGAAAGGCTCCTGCTTCACCAGTACGTACAAAAATATGGACTTTCTATAAAAAACAGACTTTTTTCTTTGGAGTAGCACCATGTGTTTAAAAATTCTTACTGTCCCTATTTAGGCAACAGGGTAATTTTATTTCTCAAAAAGCAAAACACGCACACTCATAGTATTATAACCACACTGCAAATCAAATTGAATCCAAAACAACATTCAAAATTATTATGAAAGACACAGGCAATAGAGAACACATTCACGACTTCTCCTGTGGTGACTGAGGTAATTACCCGTTTCTCCTCTGCATCAATGGTCCGTTTGAAATGCACGGAATGTTTCCAGGCTGGAAATTCTAGCTCAACTATCTTCACTAGGACTCACTGCAGGAGTTTTTAAAATGACCCCAATGCACAGTTGTTTACTATGGCATGACCTGCAATTTTCCGAGCCATTATCTTGAATCTTGATGTGGATTTGATCTTTTTTTGCAGACCACGCGCTCCCCTCAGAACATGAAGAAGATCTCAATGTATTTCAAAAGAAGACCTCTGGAGTAATCAGTTATGTCATTCTTATTATTATATTTTTGACTTGTTCTTCTTCCACCTGCCAATAATCCCCCCCCTTCCTGAAAGAAATGCCAGACAAAAGTACACAACTCTGGCCTGTCAAAAATGAAAACTGTCTGAGTATTAATTTCCTTTGTTTTCCCGTCCCAGGAGGCAGAATCATTAAAACAGTTTTTGCATTTGCCGCCTACACAGTTTGCTGGTGTTGGGTACAAAATGTGCGCAACACTTAAAATGCATGTTTTTGTCTTTTTAAGCCACAGCAGCTCTGATTTGTTGCCTCAATCAGTCTAATATAAAGGACAGTTTCCGGAGCAACAATTAGAACTCGGATCCACATATTTGAGCATTTTTATGACGTCTGAGATGTAATGCTTCCTTCCTATGTTCTTTTTTTTTTTTTTTAAAGTGTCTTGGCCAAATGCTTTAGTTGTTTTCATATGTACAGAATAACCATTGTATTGTGAATCATTGCTTTGTATTTAACTGACAAAATGTTACTGTGGTCTGGTGTTTGCATGGTATTGCAACATTTCAGTTGTTTTGGTTAATGGCACAAAAGAGAGTAAAATTCATAACCATTTACTTTACTGGTCTCAAAGTTTATCTTTATCAGTAGCAACGTCTCTGTGTGGACTTTTGCCCTTCAGGTGAAAGCCATTAATACACTTAAAGCTGTAAACAGTTGTTTTTTTTCTTCCTAAGCTTTGGTAGAAGAAACACAGGTTTCCAAATGAGCATACCCCACATTTACCCGCATTTTTCTTTTTTATTTCCTTACAAAAGTCGGATCCCGGTTTGACCTAAAGTTATGTTGCGACTCTGCTGCCTTCCGGCATTTGTTTTCACGTGTCCCGTTCACTAGTCCCGTTTTCAGCGTCTCCTGATTGGCTGAAAGAAGTTTAACGCGTGGGTCGCCTCGGCCTGTGATTGGCTGTTACAGACGTCAGTCAATGACGCAACACTGTCAGGCCGCGGAGTCTCACTGAACCGTCAAGTCAGACGGAGATGAAGCGAAATGTCTGCGCCTCGGTGGAATAAACGGCCGCACGGCGTCCAGTAATTACTTCTACAAATGACTGCTCGTTTTAAAAAAGGCGCCGTGAACGCATGCGACGCTGTTTGGAAGTCGAGGAGCGTGGCCGAGTAACGGCGGATCGTCGGCAAACTTTTAAATGTTTCCCTTTCGGGCGACATTAAACTTCGTCGTAATTATTTGATCAAACTCCACGGCGAAGGGAGGCGAGGATCCCGAAGCAGCGTCGGAAGGCAAGGACTTGGCGTTTAAAGGAGGAGCGACAGAAACTTGACCAAGAAACTGAGGGGATTTTTTTTTTCCCCCTTTTTTGCAGCTGTTCAACTTTAACAATGGGTCAGAGTTGCGCTGTAATTTACTGTCGGGACATTTTAACCAACTAGCTACGCGCATTAGCCGACGCTGCTAATTGATTTATCGTGAGCATGCCTCTCGTTTACTTTGCAACAGGTCCAGCAAACACATCTAGGTGCTGAGTGGTGGCCTTTTACATCGCTCAAATAAGCTCGCTTTATACTACTGGCAACGCCATGAGCTGCAGGTCGGTTGGTTTTAAAGAGATTTGACGCGCCTGTGGGAACGAACATTCCTATAACAATCCACATTTTGGACACCAGCATCGTGTGACCATGTCGGAAAATCCAGAGCAATAAAGGACTTGGACCAGAGCCGAGCTCCGAGACGCGCAGCTGGCTTCGTGTTTTGGTGTTGATGCGACCCGAAGAGGAAACCTTGAATCTATCCTGGGGGATATATTAGCTCATCTGAAGTCTTCGGCACTTTGAGCATCAAAATGTCGGCCATCTCCGCATCGGAGAAAGTGGACGGGTTTACCAGAAAGTCCATGAGGAAGGCCCAGAAGCAGAGAAAATCCCAAGGCTCTTCCCAGTACCGCACACAGAGCGCCCCAGTTGAGCTTTCGCCGCTACCGCAGCTCAAAGGTAGGCTTAAGAGGATGAAGGTGTCTGCTGCTTAAAATAGACCATTGTGACGAGGGTGGAATGAGTATTCAGACTGTGCATAAGCAGCATTTGGTCCAAGCGTGCGTGATTTGTGCTCCAAAACGGCAAATATTTCATGCATTTGCGTGAACCAACCTGCAAAATATGGACGCATCTCCGTTCAGTCCCTCTGGTTATTTCAACACAAACTGATGCCCAAATATCAAGGCTGCAGCAGCGCAACCTCCGGAGTTTTGTCAATAGTGGAATTTCCTTTTCATTGTCTTTCAAGTGTGCAACTATAACAGTATTTCAGTTTCTACACGGGCTTACAAAGAGGTGATACTAGTGGGAAAAGCAAAAATGGAATGATCTGAGGGCGAGGAGCCTTTTGGAGATGCTGGAGAAGGACTGAGATGCGTTATTTCAATCACGTAACATGCTTTTTATTTATTTCAGCACCGAGCCGCTTCCTTCCCTCTTAAACATTCTGTGTTGGTCAAAACAAAACTAAAGCCAGCAGCAGGTTTGGGGCCAGCCTGTGCACTGGGGAGGTGTGTGCGGAAGATTGCACAATGAAAGTATGTCACCAGCCTCGAGTGAGCTTTTGAGTACACACAGCCCAGAGAAACATCAAGTAAACCAGGAGTGTGTGGGATAATGTGAGTGACGACTGTTGGCAGGCCACACACTTCTCCGCTGGAGGTTTTCCCCTCTTGTGAATTAGGCCGTGCGTTTTGTCGACCGACCATCCGTCCGTCCGTTGGGCTCCTCGTATCCCGCGTAAGGCCGGTGGAACGTGTCTCAGCCCAGCAGCAACGGTGCGCACGCTTGCCCCGCATCGTGTCTGGCTCTGAAGTGCTTCGCCCCTTCCAAACCTGCCAAATTCTTGAAAAAGAAATGGCTTCACCAAAACTTCCACCGTACTAGACACCTGTTGTTGGTTGTCTTTCAGTAACCAGTGGTACATTTGTGGATGCTGTGTGTATTTAGTCAGCAAACACAACGGTGTGTTTTTCCATTGTGTACTCATGCAGCATGTTTACACAAACTGTTTTACCTCGTACATTAAAAGCTGTTGTATCGATTGACAGCGTTGTTCTTGTTTAGCTAAGATGCCAGAATAGTCCACCATGCTCATTAAGATAGTATTATTCATCTCTGTTCTTGGTATGGTCATGAGGTTATTTCCTTTTTAAACTGATAAATCACACAGCAACAAGTCAACACATGGCTTCGCCGCCTCCATTTAATGGAGGGCAAAGTTGAACTTACAAGACTTGCCTGGTCAAGTTGCCTAGAACGAGGTGAGGTAAAATGATTCAGCACGATGGCCGCCCCATTTACAAGGTTCTAAGCAGGGAACTATCTGAAATATGTATTTGGAGCGTGTGGTTGGTTTGTTTTGGGCAGCATTATTTCCCAAAATGGCTGAGTGTCTCACATCGTAGGACATGTTTAAAGACTCTTCCCAAGTTGTTCATTTCATTGCTTGGAAGTCTGTGTGTGTGTGAGCGAGTGAGAGAGTCGTAAGTTATTATTGGCAACACTCAAGTGTTGACTGTGAAAGAGTTGCTGGCAGAAAACCGCTCAATTAAAGTCCGACACATATAGCTTTAGGGGCATCTGTGTCCGTGAAAACACTAAAATATAGCTCCTCTATATAGACGGTGAGGGGGAGCAGAAATCGTAGGTTAAATCTCAAGTTAAACAGAACCTACAGTAACCAGTGGTTTCTAGTTAATCCTTTATTGTCGTTCCCACTGGACCGTGGACAGGGTAATAATTGCCCATCATACCAAACATGCCTCAAGTTATGCACATGTGCATTTTAAGATGGCACACAGGGTGTGTCATTTACTATAGTTAGAATTCTGGAAACACACATATGCTATAATGTTGGTCCCCCCAACCCCCAAAAAAGGTCCCCCCCAGATCGCTCCACCATGATAAACTGCTTTGTGCTGTGATTGGGCTCCAATTGTTCAATGGTCAGACTATCTATTCATTAGCTTGTGCTTCCGGCGGCACCTTTGCTCGATTCCTACTCGTCCTAGCAGCCGTTGCATTCTGGATGCGCCGCGTGTGCAGGTGTTTAATCCTCTGTTTCGTCTGTTTTTAGCAAGGAATCGTCTCTGGTTTTAAAAGTGCAGGCAGGGAAACGTGCATTTGTGGAGAGGTGAGAGTGCTTATAGCTCGCTCCCCGTGATAGACACGAAAGATGAGTCACGCAGCCATCACCCTTGTTGCCGTGGTAACCTGAAGCCTGAGAGTAAAGTGTTTTAACTCGTTTATGCTTTTCTTTACTGCACTACATTTCTCCGTTAAATAAAGCTGCACCCGAGTTGGTGCTGGTGAAGTCATCATTTAGCCTAAAACGTATTGATTTTCGTGGACACGACTTGTTCCACCCCCTAAAGTCCTCTGCTAACGGTCTATTTCAGTATTTCTTGGACAGCCTGTTTTATTTTTACATGATGTTTTGACTTGTTTGAGGAGCGAAAAATCCAAATCTATTCAACGTGCAACCATAACGGCTTGGACTTTTAGCCAGTTTTGACCAACCTTGATGCCCCCCCACTGTGTGTTCATGGAAAACCTGTCAGTTGCATTGGTGTAACGACTGTGTGCCAGAGGTTGTTTCCACCGCATTTGCCAGCATGCAATCAATAAATAAGTTTCCATCAAAAAAGGGGGTAAAGATTTAGTGATGTAACGCAGGCGGCGTTGGTCACCATCTGCCTGCTGATGTCAGCCGTGACCATGGCCTCCGGCAGGCTTCAGTCTACCTCCAGCTTTGTATCCAAACCTGCTGCATCCACTGTAATTGCACCGTCTGCCATCTGAAGACAGGTTGCACCAGGCACCTTCTCATAATAAGCATCTGTAACCAAGGCCGACGCTCACAAGGAGAAAACACACACGGTTCGGTGTAATATCTATAATTTCCTCATGTCTGTGTTTCATACGAAGGTAAACAGTGCCTGTGTGGTATCAACATATTGTCTTCACACACAACAATTCTTAAACAATCTGCTTTGAAAACACAGTTTTTCTTTCTTAATGATGCCTTATATAATGTTATAGTTTTATAATGTGCTCTCACCTCTGGCTTTTCCTTGTACAACAATGACACGGTGAGAAAGAACATCCAAAAACATGTATGATGTGTCGTTTTCTCATCAAGTTGCTCTTTGTTCCTTTTAGGAATGGGAAACCAGCATTAATGCAAGACTAATGTTGACATTTCGGAGCATAAAACCTCATGTTTAGCTTCCCTTTGCCTCCGAAGTGCAAGCTTAAACTCGGCAGGCAGATGTGCTGAGATCTTTGAGTGAGGTGCGGGTAGGACGGTGGCAGCCTTGGGCCTTGCGAGGGTTATTGCAGCACCGTCCCGACCCCCCCCTTTGGGCAGATCACCTGACATACTGCTTTCTCAGAGAGTGCAGCAAATGTTCAAATGGGAGAAGAGCACACAGAGGCGGTGTAAGTGAAAGGCCGCCGGTGGCTCGTGTTTCAGGGGATTAATACTCCTGAATCCACTGCGTAGTTCTAATACTCTCAGTCGCGCAGGATGATTGTTATTTATGAAACTACTTCCGCAGCTCCACGAGGTTACCGCCCATTTTAGGCCTGAGCTCGAGGTTTTACGTCTGTTTTCACGCAGGCTTGTGTAGATGTTTTGCTCTTAATCAGCAACACGCTTACAGATGTCGCTAAAACCCATGTGTTGACCGCGTGTTGTGTTCCGCGCGCGCATGCTCGCACTAAAACTTTAAAGTGAACGCTAAGAGACTTTAGAGTTGCGTGTTTTCTCTTTCCTTCCCTTTTCTTTACCTTCTTAATGTCTTATTTGTTCTGCAAACATGTCCTCCCTCCCTCGCTATCACAGTTCATATCAATCCCTGAACATCTGAGTTACAGGGCCCTTATTTGTACTTTGCATTCACTATTTCACGTATAAACTGTTCCAGTCATTTCCTAATTGTTTGGTTGGGGTTCTGATGTATTTTGCCAGCATCATTTTAATGTGCACTCCAAACAAATGGGCAGCTAATGCTATACATGTGTTGCTCCTCTTATCTAACCAGTTTAGCAGCTACGGCCTGACCTTCTCACTCTTATGCTAGTCATGTATTAACCGTCATATTTGGTCCACAGTCACTCCTATTTTTTTGTCACTCGCTGCCTCAAAACATCGCACATGTTTGCAGAATTAGCACACACATCAGTGTCCGTGTTCAACTCCAGCATAAACGGCTAAAGACAACAGTGTGACTAAACTACTACACACTTTGTACCGCTCTCAAAGGGCCACGCTAGAGCTCCAGTGCACCAATAATCTGTCACAGTTCGGTGGTCACATGACCTGCATACTTTCTTTCCTTTGTTTTGGTACTTGAGGTGCTTGTCCTATAGTTCCAGGAATTGTTGATGCGTGTGAAGTTCTTCTTGCTTCACCTGGTGACAAAGCTTGTTGGTTGGTTTTACGAGCTGCCCCCTGCCGCTACGCAACATTTTTAAATTACTTAAAAAGTTAGTGAATTTTACTTCACTACTTAAATGGGCAAAGCGTACCTATAATGCTGTATCTTACTCCTTTTTTGTGTTTGGACTGCTATTGACAGCAGATTGCATTGTTTTAATGTTGAAATTTGATTTATTTCATCACTCTAAATATGTGTAGATTTGGAAACGACGCCGATGGGTGGGATAAAAACCTTCTCCGCGGGTATGAAATGAAACGGGAGGACAGGCTGTGACTAAATGTTTGAGCTACCTACAGCAGTTTCGGGGGTTTGTTGTTATTCACCCTGAACACATCAGCTGCTGTGATTCTGATCCCGAAGACAAACCCGCAGCATATTCTGAGACTTTTGCAGAAGCCTGCGAGTCACTCGTTATCAAAAAGACCTTTTGAGTGTTAAAAATAAGTGCTGGTTTGTTAGTTTCCAAATGCTTCTGCTGTTGAAAGCGCTTTGTCTGCTTTTAAAGCTCATCTGATTTCTACAGTCTCTCAGATGAACAGTTTCATAACCCGCCATTTTGAACGTGATGATAGAAATGTGTTGTAGGGTTTTATGGACGTTGCTCTTACGCAGACATCATCCCTGTCCCGTACTGGTGCATTCTGGGTAAGTTTTAGTAGGTGCAGAACATCACTGGATGAGATACATCCCCTCATCTCTCTCCTCTCTGTCTGTTTTACCAACACAATACGTCACTAACTAAAGTCTGGCTAACTGTCCTGTCCTCTGAGCATGGACGTCTATACACGTCTATATTTGCAAAACCTTTTGACCTTTGGAGCAGTCATAGCGTGGCCTTCTGTTACCAGCTTTACAGAGAGGATCCTGTGTCTTCAGTGATGGGTTCCGCTGCCTGGGAATAGAACATCCCTGAACATGGTGTTTAGCATCAGATGGTGTGTCATTGCATTTCTGAATGGCTGCTACGGGCTTTTTATAGCTTTGCTGGGGTCAGGTTTGACAGCTCTAACAACCCCGGACGCACTCTGTCTAATCTGTACAAGGCTTCACAATCAAAGCTGAAAATGACCGAGCTGCTGGGCGTCCGGGACAGGTGTGCGATAAGATCATTGGTAGGAAGTCATAATAGATGCACAACTCTCTAAGAAGGTGCTGCGGTACCGTGTGTGCACTGCTGTGTTGGGACTACACCCCGAAAGGCTTAATGCATCAACTGGTCTCTAATTTATATCATTCACATCATGTCACCATAGAAAGTGCAGAAGGAGGTTTTTGACTTGAATGCTTTGGCTTGTGTCCTTCCAGATGCCCCCTCTACAGAACAGCAGGAACTGTTCACCCAGAAACTCCAGCAATGCTGCGTCATCTTTGACTTCCTGGACTCGGTCACAGACCTGAAGAGCAAGGAGATCAAGAGGGCCACGCTCAATGAACTTGTGGACTATGTCTCTACCAACAGAGGCGTGCTGGTGGAGTCTGCATACCCGGAGATCACCGACATGGTGAGCACGCTCGCTGTTCTAGCCTAGTGGAGAGGCAGCCGCTTTGAAACCCAGCGTAGGGCATCTTTGATGCTGTGTATTTGTAGTGATGGTGCAACTGCCCCCAACAGCCTCCCACGGTGTTTGAATGACTCACGGACAACATTTAGCACACAACAGTCACTACTACAGTACAGCGGTGATTCACAGCAGATCTTCGCCGGTGGAGAGGAGCACATCCACAGTTGCCCTCAGGCCTCCCGTGGAATCTAATAACTCATGACCTTTTTATTACTAAAGTTGATTCAGATCAATACTCGGTTTGGGTAGACGATGGCATGTGGCAGTTAAAACGGGTCACCAGAGCTCCTTTTACCCCTCATTCGCACGTGCAGCCGTTCCTCAAAGCATCTGTGTGGACTTCTTGCATGTCAGAGCCAGGATTGATTTTCTGCTACATTTGCAGCCGCAGTTGTGGTCACGCTTCTCGGAGCTTGCCGAGATGGCTGGCTGATAAACGACGGCCATATTGGCTCCGTTGGGACCTTAAAACAGTATTGGGATAGCTGTTGATTTATGCCGCCAAATGCCGAATGGAGCTTTGAATCTTTGACTTCAGGCTATTTCAGCAGCCTTTCGGGCCTTTCTCTTGGGGAGGGCGGGTGTTTTGTGTTGCTACTTGCCTGTTGCACCACACCCAACAGGTTAGGTCACCAGTGTTATCGCCTGTGCCGCTTGTGTCAGCTATTTCCATCCAGTAACCAAAACCTGCAGTCAGCTTAATTTAAACCTTTTAAATGTTGAATTTGAAAGAGACTAAACAGGCGTTCGTTAGGTGATCTGGTGACCTTAAGTGCAGTGGAGGCTGCTTAAAAGCTCTTTTAGATATTCTGGTCTTGGCCTCACGTGATGAGCAGGAGGTGAAAGGTCGACCCATCCACCGAAGGTTTGGGTTTGGGGAATGTCTTCCTCATCGGGGTCACGGAGGACATGCGTGACTTTCCTATACGAATTCTGTTAAATAGCTTTTTTCTTCACTAGAGAGTAAATTAATTACTTCCAGATATAAATTTTTGCCTTTTATTTGTCTCATTTTGCCAGAGAGACGCGAAGCCTTAATGTAAACGGAACAGCTCCCACGTGCGTCTGCGGGTGTGTGCGGATGATTTACATTCAGCCTCACATCCTGTCCTCTCTGGGCCCTTTAGCACAAACAGACAGTCCCCTGGAAGAGGGAATCACTTTGTATTTGTCAGGAAAAGGCAGTTCAGCGGGTCGGTTGTCGTTAACCGATGGAGTGGAGGTGTCGGAGGCTGCAGGTTTGAACATCACACAGTTGTTTTCTTTTCCTTTTCACGTCAGTACAGCCGCACTTTGGGCTCAGACTTCTCTAAAATCACAGGAAATGCACAAACAAGCGGACGCCAGCGTAGAACAGCAGTGTTGAGCTGACGGGCATTTCTGAACAGCTCAGTCAAGCTTGAAGAGAACAGCCTACAACAGCACCGCGCTAGAAAATAAAGCAAAGTCATCTGTTGTTCGGGGGAGGGGGGCTGAACATCTGCTGTCAACATTTGATTCAAAGACGAGCGTTTGCATTTGACACCCGTCGAAGGTCCGAGTATCCAAGTTTCATTCCGCTTTCTCTTCTCGAGATGTCACTTTGCACTAGTGGGGGTCCAGGCCTGCACCGTCTTCCCGGGCTTCCCTCATTGCACTTGCAGCCAGCTCAGATAGCGCCCTGCAGAGCGCCGCTCTGTCAGTATTTGGGCCTCTGACAGGTTTTAAATATCCTCGCTACCTTAATCTGTTGCGGTCATTTGGATGTTTCCAGATGCCAATAAGTAATTTGATGTTGTCTTTATCACTTCAGCATTCATCCAGCCACATAATACCAGATTTTCCAGCTCCCTGCAGCTCTGTGCCACACTCAAATTTACCCCTGCTAAAAATAACAGTGGGGTGGAGGCGGCGGGCACCCGTGTTCAGTGATTGTCTTTGGCATAGAATGTTAAAAGGGGACTAATGAAGGACCTCTAATGGGTTTTGGAGGCAGCGGTAAAGATCAACAGTTAAATAATAGCGTGGTCAGACAACTGCAGCCAGCTTGTAGCCTTCAGATGCCAGTTTTAATCTATTAGAAAACGCTCAGAATGTCAAATTCTCTTTTCCAGGCCAATAATTAAAGCCCCACCAACATCAGCTTTTCCCAATAAATCAAGCCACGGGATCTGGAGAAGCAAGCTTGCACATTATCTTTTACACTTTTGAGTTTTTACACTCTTTAAACACACGCGTGCCCACACAGCACAAGGGCATGGGAAGAATCGAACCAATAGTATCTTGTTTCTGAGAGCAAAAATCAGGATTTAAGAGAGCCAAGCTGCAGCATTAGTCACTGATGCTCATTTTCTGCCCCTTGGGGGTATGATGGCAGGCTTACAGCCACGATAATAAAACAGCCATTAAGAGCTCACTCCCAAGTGAGCTTGTTTTGTGTATGAAATGGTAATCATTTTTCCTCCCTCATTCAGATCACCACCAACATATTCCGGACTCTTCCACCAAGTGAAAACCCGGATTTTGACCCAGAGGAGGATGAACCTACCCTAGAGGCCTCCTGGCCTCATATTCAAGTATTCATCCTCTTCCACTCCTCCACCATTGTGCACATTGGTTGTGTAAAACGTGTTTACATCTGTTTAAAGATGGAATTTGCTCTGTCTTCCAGCTGGTCTACGAGTTTCTTCTACGCTTTCTAGAGAATCCAGACTTCCAGCCCAGCATCGCCAAGCGCTACATTGATCAGAAATTTGTTTTGCAGGTTTGTGTCTTCTTGTTTTATCGCCAAGTTTGGTTATCAAAGGAGAAAGCTCCGCCCCTTTAAAATGGGTAACACAGGGGGGAAAAAGAAAAAGTGGGCCAGAGAATAGCTGAGGTTTCTTTCCCAGCACATCATGGGGTGTTTTGGGTGTGCAGGAGCCGGGCTGCCTCTCTGCTAACTGCAGTTCTCTCTTGAGAAGCCACACTGATGCTGTTAATGGTGGACCACAGGACCTGGAATGTTGGCTGGGCCGCATCTGAGGTGCCTGAACCAACTTTCCATGATGCGAGTGTGTCGTAGGAGAGCTTTAAATAGCTGTATGCTCCTGCTTACTCCTCAGGTCCAGAGGACTGTAGCCGCAGAATGAGATGCAGACACAAAAGCTCCCATTTTATGTACATCTACAAACAGCTTGTGTCTGAATGATTTCGCCTTGGGGTTATTTTCCTGGTACATCTATTATCTATAATGACATGCTTTAGTAATGCTCATCCTGACTGCTGCTGCCAGACCAGCAGCCCAGGCAGAAAACAGCCTCCGACACACTTCAACAGCTCCACGTGGAGCAACGAGCAGAACATGTGGTTGGACACAGGGCTGAGGTGCCTTTAAGGTGGTTTTAGGATTACCACTGGACTCTTAATGCCAGCGTATTTCTGCCAGTGATCTGGTGTTTACACCCTAAACACCAACCCGAATGTCCGTCTGTACGTCGGGACACAAGTTTTGTGAATCTGGTTAGTAACTCTCGGTAGTCAGGATCTAAAATTGTTTTCCCTGAAATAAAATCAACTGAAAGTGCAGCTGAACCAAGTGCCAACGGGCTGCGTTGTCACACCAGTGTCAGGTGGAACCTGAGGCCGTGCGGGAAATAAAACCTGTGGTTAGCTTCACCGCCATGCTAGCTGAGAGCTGTTGCTGCGCTCACATGGTTGCGATTGTTGCTCCTTTATCTCCCTGCGAATAAAGTCGGAATCTCTGATTATTTTTTTTTCTCTGCTGCCTTTAAAGACTTTTTTTGTTGAGGAATATCTATAAATACTTAGTCAATAACCTTTTTCATGGGTCTAAAATCCACATGATAATGTCTGTGTGATGTGTTTGTTACTTACTTTCTTCTCTTGTCCAGTTTATTTAAGAAGCCCGTTCGACTTCTTAGATGCTGGGATATTCTGGGAACTACCAGCCACAGTCGTCAGCACATCACTTTTTTCTATACAGCACATCTTCACTGATCCATAGAGCTACGACAAGTGAAAATCCAAATATTTTGAAGGAAAAAAAGGGTCTCTTTGTAACCTAAGATGTGTTTTATGTATTAATGTCTGTTCTCGCAATTTTAACTGAAATCTCTGATAATTACCTGCTGTTACGGTGCCTTTTTTTTGATTCACTGCTTTAAAATAACCTTTAGTTGACCCTGCTGTGTTCACTTACTGTGGCAGTTAGCTGTGAAGACATGAAAAGAAGCTCCAATCCATTATCATTCCTCTTTTCTCTTATTTTCAGCTGCTGGAGCTGTTTGACAGCGAGGACCCAAGAGAGAGGGATTTTCTCAAGACCATTCTGCATCGGATATACGGAAAGTTCCTGGGGCTGCGGGCCTTCATCAGGAAGCAGATCAACAACATTTTCTTGCGGTGAGCAAAATCATTGACATCTGCTTCACATGTAGACTTTAATAAAGAGTTCAGAATAGTTATTACAGTCTGGAGTGAACAGCTGTTGTTAGCAAACCCGGAGGATGGCGAACACGGAGGCCTCAGATGTTCAGTGGGCTTTAGGTGAAATGGCGAGGAGGGGCTCTCGATGTCATTTCCAACAGGCAAGGTGGCAAAACGGTGCGCCCACTTTGGCCATCTGTCACCCAGGGTAAAAATAGCACCACGGTTGTCAGGCGCCACAAACCACATGTGCGTGGCGACACCGACCAAACAAAGGAGATGAATAATGCTCCTCGTTAAATCGGTGCAGTCAATTACTGTCACCTCACCAGCGTAAATGGCGCTTAAACGAGCGGTCAGTGAAGGCACCGGTGGACGGCAGTTATCCCTGAGTGAGAGCTTCCCGTTGGCGGAAACAGGAAACTGTTAGGACATGAGGCGGATGGGAAACGACTTAGATTCCCAAAGCAGCGCAGCAAAGCTTTGAGGCACGGCTGCGGTTTGAATGAAAAGCTTTGAGTTCACCTTTTTAAGCGTTTCTCTTCCGCCGCAGGTTCATTTATGAAACCGAGCACTTCAACGGCGTGGCTGAGCTGCTGGAAATCCTGGGAAGGTGAGAAACGCTTGGATCGTTTGGGCCCGACGGTCCGGATTTTCTATTAGACGTATCAAGTCACATCCTGCTTCCATTTTGAAGTCATTAAAAACAATCTTATTCCTTCAAGGCAAAATCTAACGGGAGTAATTGATGTGTTTTTCTGTGTAAAACTTCCTTTGCTTTACTCGGCTCTCAACATGTCACGTGTTCATGAGGCCTGCCTGACTTGGGAACCATAGAATCTGATCTCGGCATCATCGATTTGTGCTCTTTGATTTAGTTTTGTCTCTCCCTGTCGTGTTTGTTGTCTGTTTGCAGTATCATTAACGGGTTCGCGTTGCCTCTGAAGGCAGAGCACAAGCAGTTCCTCATGAAGGTGCTCATTCCGTTACACACGGCTAAATCTCTGTCCCTTTTTCACGCACAGGTATGTGGAATGCTCTTTACTGTCATTTACACACGCTTGAGATTAGCTCTGAAGCTGCACTGAACATTTGACACAGAAAATAGAGCCCTGAGGAGATATTTACATTTATCGCCTGTGCTCTGGCGCCCCTGGTGGCGTTCAGGGGGAAATGCACCAGTTCAGCGGTTAATGTGGATCAGTTTTTAGTATATTTGTATATTTTTATGTCAAGTACAGTATATATTAAAAATGAATTGATGTCCTTTGCACAATATTCACACCTTTTATATTTTCTTCTTCCTCAGCTAGCCTACTGTGTCGTTCAGTTTCTTGAGAAGGATCCTACGCTCACTGAGCCGGTATTTGTTTTTCTTTATCACTCCTACTCAAAGCACAGGGCCTCAAGCTCTAAATTTGTATATGGTGTATAGAAATACTGCTGAGAGCCACCCACAGAAACACTGCAGCAAGGTTTAAAATGGACTTCCTGTCATCTGTGCAGGTGATCCGCGGGCTTCTTAAGTTTTGGCCTAAAACCTGCAGTCAGAAAGAGGTAATCTTCCATCTGTCGCTACGCTATGCATCAGCGAGCCGCTCCTCACTCTGCCTCTCGCATCGCTTTGCTTATCGTTAGGTCATGTTCCTGGGGGAAATCGAGGAGATTCTCGACGTCATCGAGCCGTCGCAGTTCAAGAAAATCCAGGAGCCGCTGTTTAAGCAGATCTCTAAATGTGTGGGCAGTCCACATTTTCAGGTACTCACATGACACACCCATCACACCACTTCTAGGTGGTTCTCGTTAGAGTGCTGGAACGAAGGACTTTGTTTCCTATTACTGTGACTGAAGAATTCAAAGTGTCTATTATTGGTTGGACTTCTTCATGTCAGCAGTGTCACTTTTCTGGTAGGTTGCAGAAAGAGCTCTGTACTTCTGGAATAATGAGTACATACTCAGCCTCATCGAGGAGAACATTGACAAGATCCTTCCGATTATGTTTGGGAGCCTGTACAGGATCTCTAAAGAACACTGGAACCCGTGAGTACCTTTTGGTTCAGGCGGTATGTTTGACTTGCTAAATTGCTTTGATTTCTTGGTTTCAACACACAAACTACGTCGGGGCGTTGCCACAGATTTGACCCAGTTCACACATTTAAATCAGGAAATCCAGATTCGTGACACACAATTCTGCTCCCGCAGCATTTCAAACAGGACTGAACCCTTTTGTTCATTTAAAGAAAATATAAAACCTTTAATAGTGATCCTAATGGGTTGATGGAAGGATCCTGTCGCACGGGACGTGCAGGTGACCTGGACATTTATCATTCTGTAAACGTCTGCAGTCACCGGCTGTGGTGTAAATAAAAGTCAAGAATTACTGTAGAATAAGTTTCTTTTTGTTTTATTATGCTACACTTTGTGTATGTCCAGTGATATTCACGTATGCTGTGTGGGTGTTTAGTGACAACTGTGTGTGTGTGTGTGTGTGTGTGTGTGTGCGTGTGTGTGTGTGTGTGTGTGTGTGTTTCAGGGAAATACTAGGCCTACATTTGGTGTTTTTTAAATAGACCTCTAATGCAGGCAGGCTAATAACATTCAACTAGATACTTTTAGGTTATTTACCTAATTTAATCATGCTAGACATGAATGCGCTGTGTTTGTATGAACAATTATTGGCCTTTGAGGGTTTTCCCATCATTTACTAATTTGTTTGTATTCAGGCTTGATTTTCATCACCTAATTGTCTCCCGCTGTTTCGCAGGACCATCGTCGCTCTGGTCTACAACGTGCTGAAGACGTTGATGGAGATGAACTGCACGCTGTTCGACGGGCTGACGTCCTCCTACAAAGCAGACAGGCAGCGGTGAGGGACACTGGACCCACTGTCCAACTGCACACGTCACACTTTCACTCTCGTTATTCGGCAAACAGTGACACCTAGCGGTGGGACGGCAGCACGCGTTTTCAAATGTCAGGCCTGTCCTGTGATTGTGTGAGCCCTGCTGAGGATCAGTGTGCGGTCAGTGTTTATGTGTGAACTGTGACCTGGACAGGGAGAAGAAGAAGGAGCAGGAGAGGGACGAGCTGTGGAAGAAGCTGGAGGAGCTGAAGCTGGACGGCTCCACACTGTTCCAGAACAACAGTCACCGACTTCTGAGCGCGCAGAACAACAGCAACAACAGTAATAACAACGACAGCGGCACACAGGAGAGGTGCCCGCCTGCTGCCGCCGTGGACAGAGACGCCGATCGGCCCGACGGCAGCGCGGTAGCCGGCGAGAGTCCCTGTGCCAAATGACAGCAGGCGTCAGCGTTTTATTCCCTCACCCACAGAGAGACGTATTGCACTCAGCAAGACTATTAAAGCTTCTTAGAGTGGCCTAAAACTCCAGCATTGCTTTGGCAGGAAGAAGAATATTTCATCTTCAAATTATTTTTGGATGTTCTAGTGCAAAATGTATGATAAATCTATTGTCTGTCTGAGCAAAGCTATACCCTCTCACATTTAGATTCTTAACTGAAAACAGTGTTTGGTTTTATTCCTTTTATGATCCAAGGGGAGGAAATGAAAAGACTTAATTTTCTGACTGTACAAGCCCAATAGCTATTTAGATAAGCATTATTTAAATATGCTATCTCCTGTGGCTGTAAACGCTGGACCTTATTGAAGTTTGTGTGGCAGATGGGACCACCATTGTGTAGATATTTAATGTTCACATCGCGGACAGAGCGGGAGCAGATCGGAGGGGCTAGAGGCCGCGAGGTGCTTAGATAAATAAAGGAAAATTAAAGGAGACCTAAAAATGATCTGATGTGGACTGAGATGACTGTCTGAGCCTCCATTAGTGTCATATTACAGACACCGGATTTATGCGTCGGGTGTAGCACGTTCATCCAGCATCTAGAAGAGGGAAACCAGGTAGAGAAGCTGATTTTATTGTTCCATTCAATCCACAGACACGTGATTCTAGCCAGCTACAGAATGAAATATAGAGCACAACACACATTTTTGAAAAGACGTCTAGTGGAATTTTTTTTTTTTTACCTGGATGACAGTGAAAATTCAAAGGCACTTGTGCGTCCACCTTTAGAGGACCGTATGTCATTAATACTTTTGAACATAAATATAACATGGAACTATGAATTGAATGCATGCTGTGAACACTGTTTCCCAGTCATGGAGCTAACGTTACTACCCACCACCTCCATTTAAAAATCTTTCACCCAGGACGGACAAGTTTGAGACGGGACCACCAAAAATAAACCAAACCCAAAACCTGCAACCCAAGCCTCTTAAAAAGTAAAATTGTAGCAGGAGAAATTGTTCAGGTTTCTGTTTAGTTGGTTGTTTATCCATATTTGAAAGCCACGAATGTTGACACAAAGTATAAAGCACAGTGTTAAAGGAAATTTTTCATTTTTAAAAGTGACAATTTCCCCATTTTTCCAGTTTAGACTACAGGATAAGCTATTTGATACAGTCTCCATACAATAAATGAGTGGTTGTATTTAGGGGAGCACTGATTCTGGGAGTTACCATGTTTATGTTGAGGCTGTTATAGCGACAGTGTTGCAGCTCTGCTGCCACCTTGTGGTGTTTACTGAGCCGTGCAGCTGCGCGTCGCTGCTGATCTCTGAGTAGCTCCACCGGCCTTAATAGTGACTCCTGCTCAACACAATGCAAAATACTTCAAATATAATGAACCTTCGGGTATTTGCAAGAAAGCCACATGTATTTATTATATAGCGTATTTATTCGAGAGCTCTGGGCGGTGACTAAATAAATATATTAAAATAATAGTTTGGGACAGCTGGATTAAACCATTCGAAACATCAAGATCTTGAAAATGCTGTTTATTACGTGCAGGAACCATGTCTTTCTCACCTAAATTTAAAATGTTGGTGATCCTGATGCCTCTGCAGGCCGCTGCAGTGTTACTGAAGGGTTCCTTAAAGTCTGCAAAAGAGCAACTCAAATTAGGAACCGGGCGCGCACGCACACACACATGCACAGGCTTGATTCTCAGTCTGGACGTCTGTGTTTACACTAACACGGGGGAACAATTTAATTTTTACGCTGATTAACTACTAAAATCGACACGCTGATTCCAAAATGGAGGTCAGTTTATTTTTCTAGCACCTTTTTTTTTTTTTTCTCCACAGCTTCCCCTTCAGATAAGCAACATTCCCCAGATTAGCGGAAGTCCAGTTGTTGATTACAAATGGACTCACCTGCAGTCACACTTGAGAGGTGTGTGCAGCTCCTAGGAGCTCAGTTCTGTCTCGGGGAAACTTCGAACTCTGGGGGATCCTGGAGTTCAAAAAAACTTGACGTGATAGAGAAAAACTGAGATCAGTTTTGGGCTCCTCGCCCAAAAATTTTAAAAAGTAAAATGAGTTAAAAACAGCTGTTAAACCGCACCCAACAAACATTGTTATCCTTTACCCGCATAGCGCCGCCTGCCGGTAACAGGACAGAAATTCTAAGGATCCGATCCGCGCACGAGCTGACCTCTGGGGGGTCAATCGGTGCTCCCTCAGCCCAATTTAAGGGATTTATCCAATTTGAAACATTCCAAGAGCGCAATCCGTCTCTCCAGTGTCTCCACCTCACACACGCACTCACTCGCGCGTGCGCTCGCACGTTTTGATCTGGGCCCAGCGTCACCATGACAACACATCTGCCCGTATATAAGTGCGCACATCTCGCTTCGGATCGCGCAGAACAATGAACTGCTGTGGAGACAACCGCACCGTGTCGGCGTTCGCTTCCAAACTGACCCCGGCTGCTGACATCTGTGTGGGACTCACCATCCTCACCGTCGGTATGTTCTCCCCTCTGCTCTCTTTACTCTTTTAACTATTAAACTAATTACCAGATGTTCCCAATGAAGGGAAACCCTAACGGGGTCAGGTGGCCCTGGAAGCTGCGGTTAGAGAAGTGTTGATTAAGAAAAATAAGGGAAGCAAGGGAATGTCCGCTTCTTTAATTCTTTTTAACTAAACCAAGGGAGGATTTCATTCAGCGGAGAGAAGAAACCCTGCACGCCTGTTTTCTTTTGCCCTTCCTCCATTAGTTTGTACTGTTGGCAAAGTCTTAGAATTAGGATCAAAGTAAACAGTTTTCTTCAATTTTTAGTATTTATTGTCAGATATTTATAGTGTTCAGATATTTGAATTGGAATTTTTTTTATAGGAGAGCCCCTTGAGATGCAACATCACATTTTCAAAGGGGTTCCAAGAGCCACATACAGCATTATAAAGGAACAGGCACTACATAATAAGACATTCAAACATTACCATATAGAGCACAATAAAGACAAAATATACTGTTAAAACAAAATACAGACAACTCACTCACCCTCACCCATCCCACCCTCATAGCTCAGATATTCCAGTATGACACTCGCTGTGGACTGTGAGTAATTTAAAGACATGAGCAGTTTGTGTTGAGATGCTTGTAAAGAAATGTGTGAAAGGATGAGATAGATCAGAGAGCGGGAGATTTCCAGTCAGATGGAGCTTTCAAATGTGTCACAGCCACTCCCTTTGGAGATGTTGGGTACAGAATAGAAGGGATTTTGCATATTTCTCAGTGAATATGATGATCTGAAGGGAATCAAAAGTGACTTTAAATAGGTAGCACAATTAAAGGAAATACATTTAAAAATAAAAAGAACCCAGTGGAAACATATTGAATTAAAAACAACATTCAGTGGCTTGAGCTCGTAGTGAAGGTGTTCTGATAAAGGATGTCTATGGTGGTTAATAGCTGCTGGGTGATAATCCTTTTTCTGATTGGGAGTATAAAGCTGTTATTATAGGGGGGAATTGTTGAGGAACACAGATGTTTAACCTGAGTTGTAACATTTTTATGAGCTCTGTTTAAAACACTGCTCCTAAAATTGCCCAGAGTCATGGAAATCCTGCGAAGGCTCTCTTGATAATAGTTGGATTTGGAATTTTCTTGTTTTCGATTTCTCTGATATCTGTGAAATTCCCAGTCTGAGGGCTGCTTATGTGACCAGTATTGAGCCCGAGCTTTATGTCGCTGTTTAAAGAGACCAAGAAGGTTTGAGTTGATCCAGGGTAAATGTCTGCCTTCATTCTCTAAGGATTAAAACCCAATCGAATAAGGAATATTGCCTTAAATAGTCAATTCATTGAGTCTGTCAAGGTAATCAGTGGTTGATAAGATGTCCTTCAGTGAATCAGCTGGAGCAGAGAGCTTCCAATTAGCATCTTTTTATAAAAAATAATGTTAATAAATAGAATTCAAGGTTATCTGGCTCAGCGTTCAACATCAGATGTCTCTGTTTCAGTCTGTGAAATGATCATTTTAAAGGCAAACGTCCAGAAATAAATGTCCCTCTCCTTCTCGTCCAGTTCTGCTGTCCGTCCTGGGTAACGGGCTGGTTCTGGTCATCTGCTACCACCGCAGGAGGAAGCTGGTCGGCTCGGAGCTGCTGTGCGTCAACCTGGCCGCGGTGGACTTCCTCTGCTGCATCTGCTTCTACCCGCTCTCCATCCTCTCCTCCTTCCGCCACGCCTGGGTGGGCGAGAGCGCCACCTGCGTTTACTACGGCTTCGGCTGCTTCGTCTTCGGCCTGTGCAGCATGTTCACCATCACCGCCATCAGCGTCCTCCGCTACCTGAAGACCTGCTACAGCCTGGTTTACGGTGAGGTTGCCCGTGGCCCGGGGGGAGGTTTTGGGTGCAGCGGCCTAAGTTAGTGCGACTCTCTTTCTGCAGCTGTGTGGATGAAAGGAGGCAACATCTGGATAGTGTGCTGTTGCATCTGGCTGGTGGCGACGGTCTGGTCCAGCTTCCCTCTGTTCGGCTGGGGCGAGTACGTCCCCGAACCGTACGGGCTGTCCTGCACGGTCGCCTGGAGGGGCTACCACACCTCCACCAAAGACGCCTTCTACGTCATCTGCTCCTTCACCTGCTTCACGCTGATCCCGGTCCTGCTCATCGTGGTGTCCCAGTGCCAGATCATCTCCCGGGTGTCACGTTTCTCCTACCGGCTGTCTGCAAGAGGCATCTGCAACAACCTGCAGTCCACAGAAAAGCGTCTGTCCATGGTGAATAAGCTGCGCGCCTTTTGTTCGCGTTGACTTCAGCCCACCAGTCCGACCACAGATTGAATAATAAAGGTCACCTGAGATGGTGCAGACACAACCGAAGGTTTAGCCCAGGGGTCGGCAACCCAAAATGTTGAAAGAGCCACATTGGTCCAAAAAAACAACAAAACAAATCTGTCTGGAGCCGCAAAAAATTTGCCTTATAATAAAGGCAACACTAGCTGTGAGTGTCTATATTAGCTGTATTAGCCTTTCAAAATGATAAGTAGGCTACAAACACATAACGAGCGTTCATGATTAAATGTTTATGTTCCCTGCAGCTCATCCTGGAGAGAATGAGGCACCACGTGACCGCTCTGCTGTACGATGGCGCTTTAAGTTTAACTTCCAAATGATTCGGTCCAAGAACTGTTGAATCCTCTTCTCCTCACCTCTCTTTCTCTTTGGTATCCCTGGCCCATGACACACCCGCCGGTTTGTTCCCAACAGCCCCCTGTCTGGCACCACGCCGAGCGGAAAGAATCGTGTGTCGCAGGCTATGACGTGAATCTTCGTTGACAGAGATTTTGAAATTAAATATTTATTGTTCACATTTTTACAGCGTTGGAAAACTTTAAGAATGTTTGTTTTTTTTTCTCTTACAGAAATTATATCAAAACAAAAAATATATTCACGCCATCTTTTTCCATTTTCATATTTTTAAAAAGGCCACTAGGGCGGCGCTAAAGAGCCGCGGGTTGCCGACCCCTCGATTTGCCTCTTCACAGCAGTAGGACAAAGACCTACTGGCTCTGCTGCTGAAATAAAACCAACATTTTTGTTAACTCCGCAGATCATTTACAACATTCCAACATTAAATTAGTTACACAATTAGCTGGTCCCTTAAGTCACGCAAGGTGTCAGGGGTGCAGAAATCAGGCAAAAACCGGCTCCTTAGCCCAGACATGTTCATTAATGCCAGTGTTTTTAAGCTCGGGTAGCATGTGCTGCGTGTCTCCTAGAGAGGCTTTGGCGCTCTTTAAGTGCTTCACATGTGCTCTTTTTTTTTGTGTCCTCTTCAAGATGTTTTTCTGCATCAGCCTGGGTTTTGTGATCGCCTGGGCCCCGTATACAGTTGTGTCCTTCCTCTTCATTTTCCACAAAGGGAACCACTACATGGCCCCCGGTGGCTTCGTGTTCGCCGCCCTCTTTGCCAAGAGTTCCCACATCTACAACCCCTTCATCTACTTCTACTTCAACAAGACTTTTCAGAAGGAGTTCCGCCACCTGTTCTTCAATCTCTGGCACAAGCGGGGGGGGAACCGAGTGGGCATTCGCTTCACCGTTGGCCAGGAGAACGCTCATCCCATTGACATCCAGTTCCAAGAGAGAGACAGCCCCCGGAAGAAGACGAGTGTGTCTCAGGACAGGAGCCAGAACAGGAGCAGAAGCAAAGACGAAGCAGAGGATGGAGGCATCAAACCGGTGTACACCTGCTGGGATTTCACGCTGGACAACACCAGGCTCATTATGGAAAATAAGCCCCCCGAAGACCCCGAATCAGTACGAGCCTCATCACCTTAAAGAAAAAAAAAAGGCATATTGTTATTGTGAATCATGCCCGTGTCCTCCGATCAGAAATTATTGAAGATACTGAGCATCTGTGTCTTGTGTTACACGCTCAAGTTTCTTTTAAATCCCTCCATACCATCAACCCAGTGTTGGAGTCATCATGATGCAGGTGTTGTAGCACCCTCTATGACTTTAAGGGAATAATTAGCCTACGTGTGTGTGTGTGTGTGTGTGTGTGTGTGTGTGTATATATATATATATATATATATATATATATATATATATATATATATATACTGTATATGTATATAATTTGTGTGTGTGATTTTTTATGTAAGAGCCTTCTCCCCCCACCAGTCTCCCCCTGGTGGTGGGCTGTGGTAACAGAATCAGCTCAGCCTCACTCTTTTGCCTTGGCTTGGCTTTAGCATCATGCTGTGGTTGTGTGAGTGCCTTGAAAGCAGAATCAAAACACATGAGGAAATTCAGGGTTGCTTCTCAAAGTCATGATGTCTCTCATTTCCAGGAGGTTTAGGTCTGAAAACCAGAATTGCGATGAAGACGTGTCAGACTGGATGAAAAGGAAAAAAGAAAAAGAAAATCCCCAACAAAAACAGAATCCATTAAAACATTCTGACACGCCTCTGCCGTCACTTTGGTTCACTTTTGAATGCATCGAGTCTCCCTGACGGATATTTTCCAGGCGGTGCCGTACGCTCAGAGCAGCATACAGTGCTGACATGCACATGTCTGTTTTGCATGCTTGACTGCTGTCATGAGAGCTGGTTCTCTGCTAATCTTGTTTCCGAGTTTGCTTTTAAGGGCTCTGGTTGAAAATCATGAGCAGCTTCAAAAAATGTGTGCATATGAAAGTACAAAAATGCACAGTATGACCTTCTGAGCACTCTGCATCATGTCTGCTAATTAGTTTCCATCTTACAGTGACCTGTTGAATAAGTTGTTGTGTTTCAAGATGAGCTGTGGATTTGTGTAATAAATGGGATTTCCTGAACATTCTTATTGTCTCTTGATGAATGAGGGGGAACAGATTGCTCTCACAGGGCTCCCATTTGCTTTGGTGTGTTACGGTCTGGGTTTGAACCTCTCAGGGATAGATTAGATCACATGATCACTCTAGATCAGGGGTCACCGACCTTTTTGAAACCAAGAGCTGCGTCATGGGTACCGAGTCGTGTGAAGGGCTACCGCTTGACACACTCCTCTGAAATAACAAATTGTGTGTGTGTGTGTGTATCAATAACTTAGAGTGGGTAACAGAAAAGATCAATATTCAACACTTAATTATTATTAATTTCAGCAATTGTTCAGATAATCACTTCTACATTTGATCAGAAAAAAAATGTCGAGTTTTCACCAGACCCTTTCAACCATAAGAAACTAAACCATTTTAACAATTCATAAACTATGTTGAACCATGTTTTAAAAAATTATGCAACATTTAAAAAAAATTAACTTTCATACTGAATAAATCTTAACTGAACAAATCTCTCTCAAAATCTGTTACATTTTATACACACACTTTTTAGCTCATGGGCCTTCTCTGATGGTGGGTAGTTAGCATTAGCATTGTAGCTTTCATGAGGCGTAGTGAAGCGTCGCTCCACATTGTGCTGCGTCGCCGTCATCACAGTCGCCCCACAAATGCAACATACACTCCTTCCTTTCACGGTAGTAAAACATTACTCTTCCTCCAATTCACTTTGAAAATGATAAATTTACTGTCTTCTTTTTGCCATGTTTTTGGGGTAGAAAGTTGCCCTCCACCCACCATCTTCACTGCCCACTAGTTTATTCTCCACAAGCACAAAGGTTCTTTCATGCGCACAATACTGACCTTTGAGCTAGGTCAGAGTTCACCTTCACTTTATTTAGATTTTTATTTAAGACATTGTCATTTTAAAATCTGACTCTGACTGAGGCTGACTCCATTGCTACTTTTAAGATTAGGATCAAAACCTTCCTCTTTGACAGACAGATAGTCATATTGAGAGGAAGCATATAAGACTGTGATTAGGTGTAAGTGTCTACTTTGGACCTTGCAGATGTAAACAAAAACCAAGTTAAAACGCGGCGAGGATGCGGCATCTCATTAAGTGCTATGCAGCACTGCGGATTATATAATCTCAGCACAATGGGCAGCATTGACGAGCAAACCCGTTGGTTAATTAGTGACCTTCTCACTGGGTTTTCCCTGTGAAAAGCAGCACCCGGACTCAACAGGCCAAGGACGGGGAATCAACAGGACAATGAGAGACTTGAGAACAACGTGCATGTTGCATTTACAGTACAACCTAAGGGCAAAAATAACACGAAACATTAGAGAATAGATGAATAAATCAGCCATGAGCACACTCACAGACAATATTGCATATAAAAGAGGGTACCGCACAATTAGGTTCCTGGGAGCTCTAGATGGTTCAGGGCCAGGTGAAGAGCAATGACGGTGTACCCTGTACACCAGTTTGGCCACCATTTCAGAGAGAAGTGCTAGTTGGTTTACGTCACTATCAACCAAAATTAGAGTTTGGTCGGCCGTCAGTGAGCTGACGGAGTCATCATTTATAGCTGGTTTGACCTACGTGAAATAATACAAGCCGTTAAAGCAGGATATAG
Organism: Takifugu rubripes; assembly: GCF_901000725.2. NCBI lineage: Eukaryota > Metazoa > Chordata > Actinopteri > Tetraodontiformes > Tetraodontidae > Takifugu > Takifugu rubripes. Next base: position 11,145,558 of record NC_042300.1, on the reverse strand, counting down.
TGATGATGTCACTAAGAAATCGAATAATATTGAGGTTAGATAACAGCTCAATTTTCAGTAAGCCAGTTTTTTTTATTGGAAAATGTAAAGTCAACAACATGCTGTTGAACAACTTCCATCCGCCCCTGTGTGGATGAAGCCAGAGGAAGAGGAGATCAGGTGCTTCCATCACGGCTGGTGGGTTGTGTGGGCTCCACCTCCCTAACGTCCTTGTGTTCACTTGTTAGATCCCTTCTGGGCTTTGCTCAACGGCGTCACCATATTTTGCAGGCACTAAATGATGACGCGAGTCCTGTCTTCAGATCTGGTGGCTTCTCTGCAGCAGCGAGCCACTCACTCACCACAAACTCTACGATAGTGGTGATACCGAGCCACAGATAATCACCACTGGACCGTGTGAAAAATGTAGTCGAGGTTTAACCCAGCCGCTGCTCAGCTCAGAGTCCATCTTTAATTCAGGATACTACAGTCATAAATATGCCCAGTAAAAACTTCTTCCCCCAGTTTAGGATGAAAATGGAATGTGAGTTTATTATCTGCCTTTAAAAAACCTTCTTTGATCAACTCGTTGTGTTCCCGACCTTAAAGCCGGACTAAACCTAAACCTCCTAATCCTACTGATCAAAAAATGAAAGCGTATGTGCATCCTTTATTGTATGCAGGGTGAAACCCCACTTTAGGGGGCACTGCTCCCCCCTCGTTAGCCAGGGAATGGGGACGAGGAGGCAGGCCTGATGGGAATCGCGGTGATCTCATTATGGGATGAAGCTGCCCAACTGGAGCGGAACAGGACAGCCTGTGATGGAGGGATGGATGGGTTTTGTCAGAGGGGGTGTTGTCAGATCAGACCGATGCTGTGGGCCCAGGTCAAGCAGGACAGTCCCCCACCCCCACCTCTCCTGTGGCTCTCCTTTGTTGAAGACCTCATTACCGTCAGTAGACTCGGATGGTACGGAGCACCAGAACCTCCCAAACACATGAATCCTCCAGTAGCAGTACAACCTGGTAACTACAGACACGTTCTACAGCACCCGAGGCCGTAATAACGCTATGGAACTGTCGGCTAACGGAGCAGCGACCATGCGGAGAGGGAGTTATGATGACGCTGCGCTTTGTCTACGACCTGTGAGTATTTGTCTGACGCAGTAGGACTGGGACAAGAACAGTGTGATGCTGTATATGGACCGCATTTTCCTGCTCATACAAGGCATCTACAGAGTCTTAGTTACTCTTGATATCTGATTCCATCCATCCATCCATCCATCCATCCATCCATCCATCCATCCATCCATCCATCCATCCATCCATCCATCCATCCATCCATCCATCCATCCATCCATCCATCCATCCATCCATCCATCCATCCATCCATCCATCCATCCATCCATCCATCCATCCATCCATCCATCCATCCATCCATCCATCCATCCCACTGTAGAATGTTTCCCCTGAATACCCAAAGCTGCTTGACTTACCCAATAGTCAGAGCAGTGTCCTTTTCCATCCAGTTTGTTCTTTCTTTTAGCTTTGCAGTGTGTCTTGTTCTTCATCCATAAGCAAATTTAGGCCTTTAGAGTCACACGCTGGTGAGACTCCAGGTGTTCCATAAGAAATTTCCAGTGTTTTTGTGCAGGATGTTGCTGAATGGGCGACGAGGGAAAACTGTTGGAAATTCTGCTAATGCCCTTTTTAAAACAACACATATTCCTGTGTGTATGGCTATACTGTAGTTGTTGTTGTAGTTGCTCAAGTGAAACAGCGCTGGAGAGGACAGCTGAGGGTCAAAATGGGAAATGACTAACAGAAGTGATTATGATGACATAACAGCAACAACCAACACTTTTCTGACATTATGGTGCACAATGTTCTTGCAGGAGAAAAAGCACATTCCCCCCCAAAGACCTGCAGCAGGACTCAGGACTTTAGGCGCCTCATATATATATATATATATATATATATATATATATATATATATATATATATATATATATATAGCCAATCAATTTCTTCTTCTCTGGTTTCTTTCAGCACCTCCGACATTTGGCGCAGAGGCGACGCTCTGCCCCGTCACTGGCCTTTGGAAAGGCTTTAGGGATACCGTGGTCTCCGATCAGGTGTGTTCCTCATCCTTTTCTACATCCATATGTGTAAAAAAAAAAAGAAGCTATTACACATGTTTACATTTGAAGAGTATTCCTTAACAGCTCTTCTTTATAGGGCTTTTGGAGAAAAGAGTTACATAACTGCCACTGGCAGAACCCCAGTTCTGGTGATGGTGGTGATTGATTGAACAGAAGCAATCATGCAGCATTGTTCTTTATCTACTACATCCCATACTTGGGTATTTCTGTTTAAATGGAATGTTAGCAATACAAATGAGTGGCATCAGGTGACCCACGGAGCACATGCAGCTTTTCTTATTAGAGACAAATAACGACCTGACAACTTGGTTTTAATGAGTGAAGCAGGTCAAATGCCGCACTTCCTCCCAGTAGGTGTCACTGTTCCATTTACTGTATCTTATTACTACCTTTTGATTCCGTTATTACTTTAAAATACAAGATTTTGTCTTTAGCCAAGGTTATTGAAGAAATCTGCCTTCCAAGCTGGTCATATAATAGAAAACCCCATTTATGATTTGCCTTTTATTCACCTCTGGCCACATCTTGGTTTGATCCTCACCCTCATTAGGTGGCCACTGAGCAAACAGTGATGGCCTAAAAATAAGTGTGAGCTCTGATATTTTCTCATACCAGTTACACTCTGAAATGTTTCACCTTAAATCTACTGAGTAAATAAGAGCAGAACAGGATGGATTTCAACTAATGGAGCACAACATGCAGTCCTTCTAGAGTGATAAAAGTTTAAAAAGTCAGCGCTTATAAATTATAGTGATTCCTGCAAATGCTATAGATGTTGACCAACACCTTCCACAGCTGTGGGGTCACATCAGCTGAAAAGGTTTAACAGCTTCAAAATGAGGTAAAATTAAAATCCACATTTTCATAAACAGTCACAAAGGCACCACATGATGGCACATGCTTCGACATTCGCCGAAGCCATGCAGGTTAGGGTGCCCACTCAAACACGTAGGTCTACGCGGGGGATCTGCTGCAACGGCAGCTGCTTCGATTCGTTAACTTTCACCCACAGACGAGGCTTCAGGGTGTGAAAAATAAACTCTGACATTTTCAGGGCTGCTCTGGTTAGATAGTGTTTTATAGTAGAAATATTAAATAAAAGCAAAATCACTTCCAACAACCAAACGTCTCATTGAATAACTTTCTGTATGCCGATGACGCCCTCGTGTTTGTCTGCCTAATTCTGTGAACGCATCATCCATCTGCTTAAAGCACCACCTCCTCACACACAGGTTGGCCACTTTAACCTTTTAGACTCATCGTCAGACCACCGCAGCGTCTAGTCCACCCCCCCCCCCCCCCCCACGCTCACACATCCTACCCAATGACACATTGCATATTTCCATGAGGTGAGGTGGGTGGTACTTTCACTTTGGTGGGATTCCCATTGCGCAGAGAGTGCTTGAATGCATCTTAAAAATTATTTACCAAAGATTCTATATGGCAATAACGCCAACATTTTTCTCAAACAACTACAATATTTTTTTACACCTCTAGAACCTTTGAGGAACGTCCTTCCCAACCTTTAGGATTCTGGAATGTTAAATATTTGCTTAACAGACTCAAACGCCGGCTGACTAATCTGTGTTTCTAGTTTTAATCGTGGCATTTAATGTACTATTTTTATTTAGTCACAAATGTAAAAAGGGAGAGTCCCGGGTTTACTCATTTGAATTTCTATTCTGCACTCAGAAGGTGCAAGAGAGGTGCAATGAGTCACACTGGTTTCATACTCATTTTAAAGAAACAAGCTCTGTTTATGTTGTCCTCTGCTGTATTTGTGACGCTCCTGCAAAACTAAAAAACAGGCTCTTAAATTGATAATAAGTGGCCTCACCTCCTCCAAATGAGGATCTACTGTATATTTCGATGGTCTTCCAACGTATCTTTTCAACACCTCTCTGAGAAGTACAAGTTTCAAAAGACATACAGATGCTTGCAAATCAAATCACTTTCAAAGGTCTCAGACCCCAAAGTTCTGAAGTATTGCTGATACCTTCTTTAGTGCACAAGGACCCATCTTGACGTTGCGTCTGATCACCCGATTGCTCTTTTTGGCATTACCAGAAAAGATGAATCCCAGCCGGCTCTACATCTACGTCTACAACTGTCATCAGGTTCTCTTAAAGCTTATAGAAAAATTAATCGTAGTAAAATAGGTTTTACAAAAAGGAACTCCACCATTGAGATAGTCTTCATACTCATCTTTAAAATGTCTGTTGTCTTTTGATCCTTCCTGCTCAATAATGTCTTCAGACACTACTTTGACCTTTTCCACGATCAAAATCATAATTTAAAGCTCTCTGACATTTGGAGAAGGACTTTAGTAATACGCACAAGGGCTAATGCGCATTATTATTCTTTGCGTTTAAGGATCTTAGTTTTCAAACGTTGTTGGATGCTTAAAATATTTAAAGCATTCGGAAATATTTACAGACAATTGGCTCATCAGTGCCCCTTAAAGCTCTAAACCTCCACAGCATTGGACATCTGATATTCTCTCCCTGGTGATTATGTATGTCAGAGCAGGGGCAAATTCTGTTATTGTTCCTCCATCACCATAGTAACAAACCAAAACCACACAAACATTTGGTGCTTTAGTTTTTGTGGATTAAAAAAATAGACTTTTTGGTGATATGTTGTGCAAAGAACAGCAAGAAAACTCTGATGGTGGAAATATCCTAAACAAAAGAGTGTGAGCACAATGCACAATGGAGCAGGACAAGGAGTTGAGTTGAGTTGCTATGGTGATGCCTCATACTCCATCTGGGTTGAGTCAAATGGATTTGACCCGATTTTCTCTAAGGAGCACACCTGTCTAAGAAAGGCCTTACAGCTCATACAATGGGCTCCAGCGAGACAGAGCTGCCACAGGACACAGATCTGGACAGAGTCTTGGCCAGAGGGGTATCCCGGTTTTCCATTTTTACCCCCTCCACTTCATCTACCCTTGTCTCTCAAAACACAGCGGCAACAGGAAGGGGTGAAGACATTCCTCAACATAACGGGACGCGTGTCATGAGATGTTGTCGCCCACTGGCTGCTGTGTCAGAGTGCCAGGTCAGCGTGCTGTCATCAATAACGATAGTTGCTATGGTTTTGTCATTAGCGGTGAGTTTTCCACCGCTATTATTAGTTGCAGTACATTATAATCCAAGGTAGTTTTCTATGTGACCTGGACTGGGTTTCTTCTCTTGAAACATAGACATAGAAAACTACCTTGGATACAATGACCTGGATGATTGAGAATCTACACAGACAGTACATTATAATGTCACTAAAAACTCAAAACGCGACTAAATATTTACATGTAATAGCTAATGATTTAATCTGTAGTAAAAAAAATCAGAGTGCCATTAATGTGCCAATCAATATTTGTGCTTTATTACATTTCTGTGCTTCTGTTTTTCTACGACATGGGCATCGATCTGCCCCTTTGTTTCGACCAAGGTCGTTCCGTTGAACTTTACAGAGCCCTTCACACATCGTGAAGGCTCAAATCCCAGATTAAGTGGTAGCATGGGGCTCCAGCCTTAGTCCCCAAAGCTCCACAAATCCTGTTTGGACATGGTGAACTTTTCAGACTGGGCTCTACGGATCAATGGAAGGTTCTCTTCCGTGAGACATAAAAAGGCTGCATGGAGTTATCCTCACCCTGGGGGGTCCTCCAGGTGTATTTATAAAACCCTACCCTGCTTTCCATGAGCTTTTTGCTCATAAGAACCCTCCCTTGGTCGACTCTGCCAGGAGGGTCACTGTTTGGTTCCGCTGACTCATGAGACCACACTGGTCTAATGGTGTTTTAACACTTAGAAATTAATTGTTAATTGTTAATTGTATCTCTACAAGAAACATAGAGATGATTCTGTTTGTAAATGACCTTTTCATCGTGACCTGCTGTAGCCTTCTTGGCCGGGACACCCATGTTGTAGCAACATCCTAACAGGCTGAATCTGCCCCCCCTCATTTGAGAAAATATGTATCTGTAAAATCTGTTATCAACCGTGGTCCAGGAAATCCGCAGACTTTGAATATTCCCCTCATCTTACATAACCCTCATGAGAACCAAACATTATACAAGAAGTTTCATATCAAACACGGTCACATCTGGTCACATTTTCAGCAAATTATATTATTTTACAATTAATCAAATCCCCATAAATCTGAGCCATAAAAAACAAAACAAGAAAACCATGATCTCTAGAGCTCAACTACACTATGACTGTGATATGTGTGAGGGGAATGTAGAATCCTGGTTAGCTAGAGTCCTAATCACATTCATACTTTGGGTCTCAGATCGGCGCCGCGATCGCTTCTAAATGATCGGTCAGACTTGACTGGCTGAAACACTTCCATGAATTTTGATTTACAATTATTCGTCTTTCTAAATTCAAAAAATACAAAGGAAATAACTTTCATTTGCTTGAACTTGTCATTCCATTACTATTGCCATCCCCCCCACTCTGAAATCTCTACGCATCACCGGCACCACTTATTCCCTTGTCGTACATTCTGACTAAGCAAGTCTGATATTCTGCCTGCACCCATATCTGCTGGAAAGGTCACGGTTGGAGAGTGTTTTCGTAACCCTCTGATCCCTCCTGTTTTTAGGGAAGAGGCCTCCTGCTGGGTGACTGCGGAGCAGAGTCCGTTCGTCCTCGGCCTGACCAGTGAGAACGGAGAGCTGCTGCTGGACGAGTGTGTCCAGGTCACCGAAGGCTCCAAGACCAAGGACAGACACTTGTTCCTCTTCCGTGATGTCATCGTGTTCGCAAAACTCAAGTAAGGAGCGTATATGACGCTAGCGGTCAAGCAATGATTGATGCTTTACTTGCTGGTGGGCAAATGGGACAGGAAACTGGAGGGATCGAGGGGTGACTACCAACCAAACAACCCCTCAACGCCATTGCTCTGCTGGTCAGAGACCTCAGCCAGCGAACGCAGCTTCTCCCGGGTGGGACTTCGTTACCCGCTGCGGACGGGAGGCGCCCATTATTTCTCCAAAACCGTTCAGATGAAACCACACCCGCTTGCACCTAAAAGAGAAGAGCTGCATTCACATAGAAACCAGCTTAGCCTGTAAAACATGTCTGCTCCCGTAGTGTCACGAGGCTTTTATGAATTTGATTAGCTTTGGAAAAAGAGGAAGAGAGCTTGTGTGCTTCATCTTTTTTGGGGGGTACTACATCTCTGCCGCAGCCTAAGCGGTCACCTTCAGTCACGTTAATTTTTGCCCTTTGAATAATCCAGATTTTCAGCTGCAGTGTTTCAGTCACTGAGATCTCAGATGTGCGGTTGTGTTGCATTTATCTGTGTGAGCAGTGCAGCTGGAGCCCGAGAGTGAAAGAGGAAGTAAAACGGAACGGTCGCATTTGGGAGTTTACACACAGATAGTTGGGGAATCTCCCAGTGTTTACTCAATATGACCAGGAGAAAACACGGTGCTTCCCTTTGCGTGGAGTCACATGATGAGAAATGCAACGGTTGGCCGACTGTTTATCTCACCACAACTTCTTTACTTTCAATTTCAAATTGATTTAGCGTTCTTTCTCACTCATAAGTAAGTACATTCATCATAAAACCTTTAGCTTGATGCTGTTTGAAGGTTTATTGTCAGAGTAGGTGGTTACACTCATGTTTCTACAACAATCTGCCCACAATTCCAGGACAGCCAACAAATGATTGATGTTTAGAAAGCAGTCAGTGCACGCTGACAATTTACTGGCAATTTATACTTGACAACCGTTTTGTAGAGTCATTTGTTCCCGTGGTGGGAAGTTTTCAGACAAATTAAGTCAGAGTGGATCATCAATCATCACCTCACCATCGCTAATTAGATCTAAATAGAAAATGAGTATATGTGTAAGCAACAGATCTTGTCATTAAGTGACGAAACCTGAAAAGAAATAGTACCAAAGCCTTTTTTTTTAAGCTTTTGTGTTTGAATGCAAAGTGTTATAGTACAAGCTTGATGCAAACATCAAGTGAATGTGAGACTGAGCCTTCATGCTAGTTTTTACTGTACGCTAATCATTCACGGTGGTTGTGGTGCTCAAAACAGTCATGAGGTCACATCCCAGCCCTGTTGCTAACACGCACACACACACACACACACGCACACACACACACACACACACACACACAGAGTGGTCACATGGGTCACAACAGAGGGATGAATCATTGCTTTTATATGTGCAAGTTTTTTTTGGTGAAGTGGTTGCACTTCCTCTGTTTTAATATTTATTAAGTGCTTGCAACAGAATGTTTCAAACTAGTTGATTTCGTGAAGTCTTTTTTCTGTTGTTGCTAGCATTGAAACTCCTCCCAAGGTTCGTGTTTACAATGCTAACAGTGCCACGCGTTTTTTTTTTACCCATTTGGTTCTAGTTTGTTCTGAGATCACATAAAACAAGGATGAACCCAGATGACCTAGATGGAAACTCCACCTCCTGGATGCTACTGTGGAGACTCTGGTGGCAAATTAAGTCTCGGTCTTCCTGTTCTGTCTTAAACAGGTCCAACGCCAGCTACCGTCTGAAACACAGAGTCAACCTTCAGGACATCTGGCTATATGGATTTGAAGATAACCTGTCAGATGTGGAAGAACGGGGCGATGTTGACCTCAGGGTGACCCTCATCTTGGCCTGGGCGCTCACTTTGTGTTGGGTGTTTTTTTGGTGAGTCTACATACAGTTTAATGTCAATTTAAGAATATATGGTCCCTCGTTGGCTTAGCGGCCCGACCAGAAATGTATACAGGTTTTATTTTAGAGAATAAGACAACATTAGACTTTTGGATACATGCAACGGCATCCCATCAGGCTGGTGGCCTTAATGAATAAAGTCAGGAGCAATTAAACTTAAACTGAGGTAAAATTGAGGTTTTCAGATAAAAATGTGTTACTTCTTTACAGGCCATGCCTGCTTGTTTCACACAAACTGCGACCGACAAACTGGCGTCAGTCAGTCAGTTATCAGGGGGTCATGTAAGGAACAGGCGCAAAAAGGAAATCAGGCAATAAAAAAACCAAAGAAAAAAGCGGACATAACATTATCTAGGGCTTTTAATGTAGATCATAGTTTCAAATAATACTCAACAGTTTCATTTTTCTATTTTATGACATTAAAGGCTGTTTAAAAAGTGAGAAAATCATTAAGAAACACACAAAACTAAGATTTATTTTGTTAAATATTTTCATTTGCACGTAAAGCATTTAACAATCCTCCTCCAATACTGTCCATGACATCTGCACAAGCGGAGGGATGCAGTCGGAGTGTATGGAGATGGATATACACCAGTAAAACTTCCAATATTTAGTTCTTGAGGGGGAATTGTATCCCTGGAGAGCGCTTATGGAATTAGGGTTATGAAAATAAGGTAAAGTTTTGTGTAGAATTTGAATCTGCTTAACCTCATAAACGCGACTACAACTAATGACAGATGAGGGGAAATGTGGGTAGGACACCTTTGTGAGTTGCTTTTAATAGTAAAGTTTCCAAGATAAAAGCAGTAAGTTCAACAACAAAAAAGCATTTTAGTAAAAAAATAAAACCCAACCTCCAGCTAAATAAATATTGTTGTGGGGATGTGATACCAAAAATGTTTTTGTCAAGAAAAGCCTCTCCATTCAGCTTCAAGGTGAGTCCACATCAACGGCTCGAAGGACACACTTTTTTAGTCCTTTAGCGACTTTTGTTGTGTTGCAGATCTTTTTTCTTCCAAATAAGGACAAAGTAAATTTGATGACATTTTTATGGCCAAAGATTTTGCTGGTTTAACGCATCTTCCTGTCACAGTTGAATCTGGATCCAGGTGCAGCACACAAACTCGGCGGAGGTGTAGTTGAAAGAAAACTTTATTCCCCAGTTTCCCGAATAAAGGATGAACTAAAGGCAGAAACGTATTCCCAACTGGAAATGTTCCAGCACGTCGTCCTCTAAATCAACAGAGGATCAATGAGGATCTCCTGATGTGTTGAAGCTGGCTGTGTCGGCTTCGAATGGAGTCAGAAAAAGTGATTTTAAACTGATCTCTCGTGGTTATCAACAGGTGATCTTAGAATGATGTGCACCGTTGATTTTCCCTTCCTGTACAGTCTCTTGGCATTTGCCCGCTGATTTCAGTGGAATGTTTGAGTTTTTAATATGGATGCGGAGAATTTCTGAAGGAATCACAACGAGAAATGGTGAAATAGGGCACAGAAATCAAGAAATAGAATAAAACCAGGCTTTTTTAAATCCAGTATTCCGATATTGTCCGACTCTTCTATTTAATGCCTGTCGTCTGAGAGTTCAGTCACAAACCATAACCCCAGTTTACTGGGAGTCACAGACTGGGAGTCACAGACTGGGAGTCACTTATAAGTTTCGCATCTGTCGGCTGGCGTTGCCATGGGTGACGATTTAATGCGAGGAAATGTTATATTATCCGAGAAGGAAAGGATTTTTTCAACCGGTCCCAAACATGTTAATAGAAGCTCTAAGTTCTATTCAACAACAGGCTCTCTAAAGCTTTATCCAGCTGAAAAACAGTAATATTGTCTCTGTGTAACAGAGTGATTCAGACCTATATGTGAGTACACATGTATTTCCATGCACTACATGCATATAAATATAGACCCTGCCCCCGCCTGAATGCTTGCTGTTTTCTTTCATTCTCTTTGGGAGAGGAGAGAGATTAAAACTGAGTGACAAACAACAGAGTGAACGTTTTCTTGAGCCACACGCTGAGTAATTAGACTGGTTACATTCAGAGGGGATCAGATTAACAATGAAGGTTGGATTTGGACCAGGTTGATCATTGATTAAGGCTTTGATTGAGTGTCTCTCCTGGTGACCTTTTTCTAAAGCACAAAAATATCACGCACCTCTCTCCCTGCCTCCCTTCATCTGTCCCTGGGCATTAAAAACATTCTCATCCCCAGGTTTTAATTGTGTTGCCTGAAAAAAAATAAAGAAATTCACCTCCTCGCCATTGCAAATATAGATTTTCATGCTAGGGGAGACAAAGGAAAAGAACCAGTTATTATCATTTAAGCTCGCTCACCTGATTAAGGGAAGAGCAAGAGAAGCTCACAGGGTGGGTGGTGTCACCTCAATATTGGAGCAAAAGCAAACTAAACCTGCAGTAAAACAGGAAAGCAAAGAAAGAAGAGAAAGTCCTCCCGTCCGAATCACAAGGCGTCCAAAACAGGAAGTGCGAATGTAACGGCCAAACCTCCGTGGACGAGGAAGATCATCAGCTGACTTTTTCTTATAAAACAGGCCTTTCCAAAAAAAGACACCTTAGAAAGGGATGTTACTCAAGCCTGCTTTCTGCACAATCAGCCAGTATGTGACATTCTTTTTTTCCTTTCATTTAAACTAAAGTGCCCCTTCAAACACATTAAAGGACTCGTCTCACGCACCACACCCACGTGTGTGCGTGGTGAATAAAAGTAAAAGGCTTCGACAGTTCTTCCTCGTCTAAATGCAACATTTGTGCTACAATGACCCCCCAAAGCCCTGACGTCTTGACAAAACAGAAACGTTAATGCCCTTTGGTGTTTGTGCGCCTTGCTCTCGTCACGTTTCCACTGATGCGCACCTGACTACCACAAACTTTATGGAGGAAGTGGAAGGTATCGGGTTGGGGGCCGCCGTGACGCTGTTTCCTGTTCCCGTGACTGCGTTACACTTTCCAACCGAGTTGTTAAAAGAGGGTGTCAGCTGACACTCGTGTCAGTCCTCCCATCGACTCTGTTGGCGTCTCTGTCTCTCTGAGGACTAGTAACTGATATCATGCTCTTATTTTGACCACAGCTCACCTGAGGTGAAAGAACGGTGGTTAGATACACTCCACAGGTAAGAGACAACCTTTACGCTACAAAAATGCTTTAGTCACGACACGTTCTCAGCAAACATCCATAAACTCAGATCTTTAAGAGGAGGACATTTGAGCTTCATGTAGCTTATTTCACGTCACACCTGGGCCAAACGTCGCGTTGAGAAGAATCTTTCTGCCTTTCTCAGGATTATCGACGAGGCAAAAGCGAGAGTGGGCCGCTGTTCGTCACCCCCGGGCGTCCTCATGAAGATGTTAAGTGGCAGCATCCCAGTGAGTCTGCTGTCCACATTTAACACGTCTGCTCAATGCCAGTTTGAGTTAAAACAATTGTTTTTCAAATATTCTTTTCAGACTAAAACGCTAGCAGGAGGCGGAATGGAGCAATTCGAGTTTCCTCTTCAAGTGAGTTTATTCCCTGTAATTCATAAGACGCAGTGAACAATAGCTTCTGAATCGCTGCTTATGATAAGCAAAGGAAACAGTCTGTGACAGTTGTTTGGCGTCTACGGGTGTTTAACAAACGCAGTAACTGTGGTATAAGTCATTCGTGTGTGTGTCAGCCATGACAGTGCAGGCTCGGCTTTGCGGACCCACCCTCCCCTTGTTCCTCTTGCCTGTCCGTGCCACGTGCATGCTTTCTCACCAGTTTCTCTGTATCCCGTTGCCAGGGCAATGCTCATGCAAACAACCGAGGGGACAGGTCGCCGCCGGCAAATGGTGAGTTTGAAAATAGAATTGTCAGTGAGGGGAGGGGGCCGACTGGGATGCTTTTAAGACTTTCCCTCTGTTTTTCTGCCTCTGTAATTCATCCGACCACAGCGGAAATCTGGTGTAACAAGCTTTGCTTCCCACACAGAAACCAAATGGAGCCTGGTGAGGAGGCTGAAGAAAGGCCCCAGTTTCATCAGCAGAACGCGGCACTCTGACACGGACTCCAAGACGCAGCTGTTTGGGCAGCCCCTGTTTAAAATATGCCCTGACGAACTCTCACTTCCAAAACCAGTCACAGTAAGTCGGATTTTGACCACAAGCTGTACACTGCAGAGCTGCAACATTCTATACCTCTAGTCCCTCTCAGACGGAAATAATGAAGCTGTAATTCCTCTTTGGAAACTATGAATTATAAGTGAGCACCTGTTGGGTTGACCCTTAGGGGTGAGCATGGGTAACCATGCCACAGGAACTATGCATTGATTGCAACCTCGTACATAATTATCTCAGCCTTCCCGCTCTCGTCCTCTCCCCAGGAAATGCTGCTGTTGCTGAGGAGAAAAGGGCCGTCTACAGAGGGAGTGTTCAGGAAACCGTGCAACAGTAAGATCATGAGGGAGATCAGAGAGCAGCTCAACAACGGCCTGGAGGTGGACATGGAGGCCCAGCCGGCCGTTCTTCTCGTCGGCCTGCTCAAAGTAAGTTGGAGTTCTGTTATGCTAAGAAAGGTACCAATTGAAATCCCGCATCTCATCAATGTTTCTGGCCTCTGACAGAGTTTTCTGAAAGAACTTCCTGGCAGCCTGCTGGTATCTGATCTTTATGACAACTGGGTAGCAGCGCTGGACAATGAAGACAACCAGCAGAGAGTCCTGGAACTAAAAAGGTAAAGAGGTGCTAATTCATCTCAGAGCAGGAGTGGCTCTTTAGTTTCCATGCAATTGAAATAGAGCTTTTAACTGTTGTGCATGAAAGAAACCCTGATATTTTTAACGGGAGCATGGCAGAGATTTTCTGATCTGTACCTGATCTAAAGCCACTTCTCTCTTTAGGCTGTTTAGCCTGACAGCAAGAAGGAAGTTTTAGCTAAGGGGGGAGAAAAAGCGCGGCGGTCTAGGATTGCTCTTAGTTCTCCTTTTAAACACGGCCCTTCTCCATTTTGCTACCAGGGTAGCAGACAAGCTTCCGGGGCCCAACAAAGTCCTCCTGCAGCATCTTATCTGTGTGCTTCACCACATCTTGGAGAGTGCTGACACGAACAAGATGGATGCCCACAACCTTGCGGTCTGTATCGCCCCCACGCTGCTGCACCTCAATGGCGCCCCGCTGGATGAGCAGAAGGAAAAGATCGAAAAGGTAGAGCTTTACTTTTCTCTCTTTCGGTGCTTTGAAGCTTTTGTGTCGCAATTTTGCCGACCACAAAAAAGGTTTCGTTAGCTTGCAGCGAGGCATTTTCCTGTGCTGAACCCAAATGTCGGCTCTGAAGGGTGAAGCTTTGAACTTGATCCCGTGTGTCTTGGTCTGATTTGCTGCAGGTTACAGAGCTGACTCAGTTCCTTCTTGAGCATTTTGAGCTACTTGGTGAGAACATCCCAAATCTTCTGGATACCGATGAAGGTACTTTAAAAAACAACTCATCTTCTTCTTCTTACAATACAGTTTGGAATTTATGTTGATGGTTTCCCTCGGACTCTCCCCAGACTCAATCTCCTCTCAGCATCACGACTCCGCGTATGACAGTACCGACCCAGACGGGGATGCAGAAGGAGCAGAAAGTGTCAGCTTAACGCACAGAAGTGTTGGGTCGGCATCTTCCCTCAATCCCCCCGGCTTCACTGCATCCCCTTGGCAGCCTGATTTGACCTTCGACCCAAAGGTGCCTTTTAATCGTCGCTGTTCCGAACCCATCATCCTCGTCTCCCCCGACCTGAAGGGCCTGTGCGGCCACGCATGGAGCCACGACGACTGCTCTGTGGAGAGGCGGAGCTTTGAGGAACAGCCACTGAAGAAGCAGATCTCTGATGACTCCTTCCTGCTCAGGAGGAGTGGCGGAGCAAAATCGGTGTTGTCTTTCCCCAAACTGACCAGCTGCTCCTACGTACATCCGCTTCACCACACGGGAGGCAGCCGCATGAAGGATTCGTGCTCTTCATTGGAAAGCGCTGCCTCAAATCAGTCTGAAGGGTCTGTATTCACCAGCTCCCCTGTGGGGTCTCCACTTAGCACCAGGAAAACAAATGGCACCAATCAGCCATCTGGTGCTACAGCAGCTGAGCAGGGAGCTGCCAGACCGATGTCAGACCAAAAACGCCGTTCACAGTCTATGAGAGTAGCGACTAAAGTCCTGCTGAGGACCAGGAGCTTGGGTGCCTTCAGCAGGAGCAGCCTGAAGAAGGACTTCCCGAAAGAAAACTCATTCCCCTGTGAAACACTCCCGGAGGACTCTCAGAGTGAAACCGACCCTCCATCCGAGGTTCTCTTGAAAACGCGGCCCCTGTCAGCCATCGAAGTGTTCAAGTTGGTGGACAGCAGGCTGCCCTGCAGGCCTCCCTCCTATGAGCATGCCACGCAGAGCACGGGCCTCCCTCCCCAGTATGGGTCAATGACTGTACACGACGCCATGGAGAGAAGGTCGCGTCCATCCTCTGTGAATTACGACTGCTCTCCAGCCTGTTCTGTCAGCCTCTATACAGACTGCTTCAACCAGATGGCACAGGTCAATTCCAGCACTGTGGAACGGCCGCAGCCATTCCGCCAGCGGGCCATGTCTGAGTCTGTGTCTGCTAGGACACACGAAGCTGTGTCGCGAAGATGCAGCCAGCCCGTGTTCGAGGACTTTTCTTACACCAAGGAGTCCTACGTTTGACCCTGGAGCTACAGCCCAGTAGCCGTAAGAGACTCTGAATGAGGTTAACCACGCTAAGCTAGCTGTGCTCACCGCCACTTATATGACTGAGTGTGAGCAGTTTTAATGTTTTATATTAACAGTGTTACATCAGCAGCAAATTCCTCCTGTGATCCTTCCCCTTTATCAACCCACCCCCCCACCCCAATGGCAGTTGGTGTTTCTCAAGGTCCACGTGGGTTGTGAATACTTGTACGCACGTTTTAGCCATGCAAGCTTTGGTCTCTTTACGCTCTTGAAAGAGCACCACCTATGTGTTTGCTTGGTCGCTCTTTTTGAGATTCTATCTGAGGCAGGACTTTTCAGCAGGGAAGATGCATGTGCAGTCTTTCCAGTGAAGCTATATGAGCAATTTAGCTGTGGTTCAAATATGTTAAGATTTCTCTGTTTTTAGTTCATATGAGTTTAGAAAAGCACCTTTTGTCAAATTTATATCTGCATCCACTACATTTGAGCACTTTTCTGGTGATTTTTGCTTCCTATGTTGTTACTATGTAAATAAAGTGATAATATACTGCAGGTGATGCATCTGCTTTGTAACCTTTCATTGCAAGTCTAGTTTTTAAAAAGCAGCTCATCTTGAATGTCTTTGGAAGGAACTGCTGATTCTAACAAAATGAATTCAGAAACATGTAAAATATTTGCTTTAACTTCATTCAGATCTGTGACACAATAGGAATGAGATTTATCAAGAGAACATCATGTTCTGACACTGATACTAATACAGAAGGAAACTAGACGTGGTCACGTGGTATGATTTGGTTTTTCTCTGAATTGAAGTTCCTCGTGTCTCTGGTGGCACAATGAGCTTCCTTCCTTTTGACACTGGCTTTTTTTTAAAAGACATTTCACCCAGCAGCTGCACATTGAGCTTCTAAACCAAGAATCTATTAGGGCTTTTTTATTTTAATGGGGAATGAAAAACAGATCTTGAAAAAGAATTCCCTCCACCAGGATATGCCATTTTAGTGGTCTTCTGGATCCTGAAGGCCTTTGACCCTTGATCTTCAAAACATCAAAGTCAAGAGTCTTTGATCATAAAGCACTCATGTTATCATATGCTTGTATTACTACTGCCTATATACCAGAGGTATACCTGGAGGTAAGTCGCAATATGCTGGGAAATGACCTGCAAGGAGATCTGTGTTCTCCGAGTGACTTTTCTAGTCGGCTCGTCACTTTTCTAAAAAAGCAGCCCCTGCACCTGCAAATATAAAAATATAGACTACCTAGCATACATCCGAGCTTTGGTTCCAAAGTGTGGTATTTCACTGGAAATAATTGCATCATGAGCACGCACGTGGTAAAATGTAACAACTTCACTCAGCTTCAGTTATCAGTGGACGTAAATAGAATTAACTTGTTTTTTTTCTGTGTTGTCATCCATTCCCCCTCAAGTGGGAGCTGAATCAGTGAGCCTAGCAGGATTAACTATCCACTACAGGCCCCATACTCTGACAACCTGCACTTTTAAATTAACTTTTGAGAACAAAGAGTTTGCTTCTGTTATAAGTTGAGTTGCTTTGTCTTAGATCTTTGCAGAATTGCCTGACCGTTGGTTTTTCCCTACAAACACCAAAGCTTGGGCTCAGTTGTACAAGGAATTGAAGCAGGAAATGCCGTGCATTTATTTAAAATATCGTTAACAAATTCATTCCAACATCCTGACTATTTAAAGACTCAGAAAGACTCACCCTTAATGAGCTTAAAGAAATTATTCGTCTGACATATTTACTAAACTGTTTCCATTGTTCAGCACAGTTAAGGCTGAGCAGTAATTAATCTTAACGATCAGTCCTTCATTAACGGTTCCTGTTAACAGCTCTTTACCCTGATATTCTGCAGAATACACAGATGGGGAAGAGCCGCTACACCAAGACTACCTATGTTCTTTCCACACCTAAATC
The DNA here is from genome assembly GCF_901000725.2 of Takifugu rubripes. Classification (NCBI taxonomy): domain Eukaryota; kingdom Metazoa; phylum Chordata; class Actinopteri; order Tetraodontiformes; family Tetraodontidae; genus Takifugu; species Takifugu rubripes. The sequence goes on along the minus strand of NC_042300.1, from coordinate 11,128,068 downwards.
CCCGGAGATGTCTCCAACTTCCTTGCGCTTAACGATACGCAAAACCATTGACAAGAAGAAAACGAAACAGCGTTCCCCAAAAATTGGCTCCAAGGGGATCGTCAAGCCCTCCCCCACCCAGGATGTGCCCTGTAAGGGAAGAAGGAAGCCGAGGACGGCTCCAAAGGGAGCAAAGAACAAACAACTATTACTTGTGAAAGCAGAGGGCAAGAAGAAAGCAGTTTTTAAACACAGGCACGTCACTGGGGAGAGCCTCCTGTGCCCCATCTGCAAGGACCTGATGGTCGACGCCACGGTGACCCCCTGCTGTGGGAACAGCTTCTGCGACGGCTGCGCCAGGATGCTCCTGTTAAAATCAGGGGATAACACTTGCTTCACCTGCAACAAGTCCGTTTCCCCCGACGATCTGGTTCCCTACCCGGCGCTACGATGGATTATAAATTACTACAGAAACCTGCCGTGATGTACTTGATGTGCAATAATGTGGGGTGGGGGGTTGAATAAACCAGCATGTGTGCGTGAGTAGTTGTTCCGTATAACCCTTTTTTATACACCAGTAGACAACACAAAGGAGCACTTTGCTGCGTCTGGGGAACAATGGGGATTGGGTGCTAGGCCCATGACCCACCCAAGGATTTAAACCGACAAACCTCTGGTTACAAAACCAATTTTCTTTCGTCTCAGCCATGAGCAGTTTATTCTTATAAACGTACTTAGTAAACGTTGCACACCCATAGTCAGACAAAAGCTACTGTGGGAATCATACTGACCTGTCCCACTGTTTACTATAAACTTAGCAATACAAAGGTGATTATTCCATCCCTGCCCATCAAAGTCAATTAAAATGATTAGAAATGTCCCAGTTAGTCTCTTAATCCTGGACATTTGGAAAGAATGTAATGATTCAGCGCACTGAAAACTAACAATGAAAGCATGATTATGTAATCTGATGGCTGAGGGTCAACACTCATGGAAGAAGGCCATCTTACACTTCATCAACCCATAGTGTGATTAGTGGAAGCACAACTACAAACATAAAGAGGAACACATGTAACACACCATTTCCTCCTAATATTTACTAAGTGAGGTGTATATTTGACACAATATCCATTATCTTTTTCTCACAAAAAGAGGGTTAATCATATCAAATGTATAATAATGATAATAATAACGAATAATGTTACAGTTGATTAGACAGAATTTCGACTTTTACACATTTATGCAGGCGTGATTGTGACAGAACTACTACAGCAGTAACAACATCGTTGTAGTCGCAGTAATAACAGGAGTGGAACAAGTAATAGTAGTAACACATTTGGAGAAGCCGTAGAATTTTTCAATAGAAAGAGCTGGAGTAAAATATTAGTATTTTTGAGGGGTATATTTTAGGAAATTACTTAACTGTCGCTACGCTACTTCCTGGCAACGGTTGCTACAACAACGTTATTTTCTCCCCTTTTCTCTGAATCGCTTCGGTAGCGTTTGAAAGTTATTTGGATCATCCGGGCCGATTTGGACAGATGGCATTTGTTCCATACAACCAGAAGGACCAGCATGGGAGCTACACCTTCTCCAGCCGGCCCAGACCCGTTGAGATTCGATCCAAATACCGAAAACCTCCGGCTGAACAGTACATTCGTTTATCTAGCATAAATGATTGTAAAACACTAAAATCAATGATTCCAATTTTCTACGGTGACTTCTTGTTGCAAATAAGAACTGCAGCGTGCTTCTTTTCTTAAAGAAAATGTATATTTCGATAATTCCGCCAATGCTGAGACGCCATGTAAATGTAATAATAATAATACTATTTCACCGTATAAAGTATGTAACTTTAACATGTATGTATGTAACCTTTAGCTTATGTGGATACATAACTAGATGGCAGATTTTTGCTCTGAAATGCGACATTTATAAAGTAAATGAAGCAATGAACATCAACTGTTCGTCTTTATGCTGGATGCTAGAATGTCCCAAACTTGTCTAATTCTGCTGTTATTTGAATTCCTGTGTGTTCTTTGACTTTAGGACACCATTTCTTTATGGAAACATAATGTACGATCGTCGTGTTGTTAGGGGAAACACTTATGCCCAGAATATCATTCCAACAGTACGTACGCATTAACTGTTCCATTTGGATGGTAGCTTGTTGTTTTTAACCACTCTGTCGTTGATCCTTGAAGAGAGACAAGTCCGCTCCTGCAGAGATGGACAAACACCCCGGCAACAAGCGGAGAGCCTTTCACAAACAAGCCAGGGAGCACGTCCGGTCTCTGACCCCCGAGGCCGTACAGGGTCGAACACACATTGATGTCCAGACAGGTAACACATGGATGTGGGCAGCCTCGCACCATCCACACCAGTGGTGCGTCAGATTCACAAACAGCCGGTAGTGATCTATTGGTTTTCAGAGCTTTATCTGGAGGAACTGAGCGACGTCATCGCGTCCTCGGACATGGACTGTCAAACTGACGCTTTCCTGGACAAACCAGCAACCCCACTCTTCATCCCTGCCAAGACTGGCAAAGATGTTGGAACCCAGGTAGAGGAGGGAGAGGTAGGTGATCTGACGCAGGAGCTCTGGCCACTCTTGTGAAAGATGCTAGTGTCTAAAATAAGGCCATGTAGAGCAATAGCGCACCCTTTCATCCGCCACTCAGGGCCTGGAACTGTGCAGTTGAAATGAACTCTTCACAGGTTTTAATAGCGTTACATGAGAAGTTTCAAAGCAAGCAGCGTTTCTACCCCTCATTATGTATATTTTTTTTCTTTTCTGCAGTTGTTTGACTTTGACAGGGAGGTGCAGCCCTTGTTGGAGGTCCTGGTGGGAAAGGTAATAGAGCAGTCTTTAAAGGAAGTGATGGAAGAAGAGGAACTGGCCACTTTGAAAGATCAACAGCAAGCCTTTGAAGAGCTTCGAAATTATCAACTGGCGGAAGTGCAGCGGCTGCAAGAGCATGAAAGGCGCCGGAGGGAGGAAAAAGTAGGGCCATTATAAAAAATATATTTGAATAATCAGTGTGCATGAAATGACACCCAGCAGTTTCACCCTATTGTTAGATTTAAATGCACTCACTTTCCATGGTTGCTATCAGGAGCACAGGATTGCTCAACAGAGGGAGGTGTTGAAGAAAGAGGGAGAGACTGTGCAGAAGATCGCTGCAAGAGCCTACGCCCAACAATACCTGTCTGGCCTCCTACCATCAGTCCTGACCTCCCTGAGAACCAACGGCTACTTCCACGATCCCGTTGAAAGAGGTCAGCCCCCGTATTTCCGGGCAGCAAAGGTGTCGTTCCCACAGTTTGATATCAATCTGGCCCCTCGTTTTTTGTCTCGTTCTTCTGATCTCCAGATATCGAGAGCAGCTTCTTGCCGTGGCTGATGTCTGAGGTGGACAACTGTTTGGAGAAGAGAAATGCTGCACGACAGCTGTTGGACAGTAAGACGCAACATATTCTTACATTTGACTCCATTAAGATGCAGCGAGAAGAGTGTACCCCTGAAAAACTGTACTCAGTAGTTTTAGATTTCAAAAATTACAATAACGCACGATAACAGATGGGGGACTATGCAACGAAACCAGGTGTATCAACAAAGGTTATTGTTTCAGTATGGTCGGTATAGTGTGGAACACTGCTAAAGCGCCATCTAGTGGCCGTTCCTTAAACATTCAACCTCTTAACGAAGAAGTTGGACTGAAGTTTTCTGATTCTGTTTCAGGTATCATCTTTGATGTTGCCCAGAAGAGATCAGGGAGGTTTAAAGAGTTGGAGGCACAGACAACTGAAGCATCAGAGGCCCCATGACCTTATTCTAATTTGTTATATCTATTAAATGCATGTTATTCTCTCAGTGTTACTGGTATACCGGCTGGTGGTACATATAGCGGCTGTCGTTAATGTATGATAATTCAATCAGTTATAGTTCCTGTCATATTAAATATGAAAGATCATTTGCAAGTACAAAGCCATGTTTATTTATAGTAGCTCATCGGTAGTCATAAAACTTTGTCACATATCACAAATATATTATTTTATTACATTATATTTAAGACTTGAGGCTTAAAATTAATAATCAAATTGCTCGTTAAAGGGTGCAGAACCTGCAGTTTATATATTTAGAATTTTAGAACCTTTCACTTTTAATATAGAGAATTTAAAAGATGGATGATGCAGATGATGGGGAGAGGGAAGTCTGGGCTTCTTTTCGTAGGCTGCTGCCCCCGCGACCCGACCCCGGATAAGCGGTAGAGGATGGATGGATGGATGGATGATGCAGATTCCATCAACAGGAGGGTAACAAACTTTAATCAAAAACGAGCTACAACATAATTGAGTGAAAAGGTCCAAACACGGTAAATCAGATAACTGTTAAAGCTGAAAACTGCTCACCAGGTGGGACCCGCGACTCTGTTGCTTAAAGATTTGTTGGATTAAGATTCAAGCTGAATTTGTAAGTGGTCAGGGGAAAACTGAGCAGTTTCCCCAGTTAGAATGCATGTTGCCATGGCGATTCTTAATGAATTTGACATTCCCCATAACTAAGTTGCGCAATGACAGTTGCGTTGTGAGCGAGGTATTTGGCAAAGTTGTAAAAAGTCCTTATTCTACTTTCTGACAACGTGGGCGTGGACGTTGGATGTTGGACCTGTCAGGCCGACATCAGTCGGACTTGAGGGCCTGCAGCACTGACTGTGGCACTCGGCTGATGTAGTACTCGTGGTTGCGGAGAGTTGCGAGGACCCCCGCAGAGTTCATGTGCTTCACGTTAGCATCGTAGCGGTAGGCGTTTCCGTGCATGTCAGTCAGCTTACCTGCACAATAAAAAGGAACGGTTCACTCAAAGAAAAGCATGGCTTAGATCCATAATGGCGGAACGAGGGTCTGCACCTCCCACAGCAGTCAGGATGGCCTCAGGAGCGCAGGTGTCCCACTTCTTACAGCCTGGACTGGCGAAGACGTAAGCCGACGCTCGTCCTTCCACAAGCTGGATGACCTGCACGGACATGTTGTGATACGTTGGGCTGCATTTTCCGGGCTGTACAGAATGAACGCTGAATATCCAGCTCACCTTGTTTCCAGCACCTCCCACCCTGATGACCTCATGAGGCTCCATGGCCTCCACGCAATCCGTTACCACCTTGCTGCTGTGGGAACGTGTGGTGGTGATGACGCGCCTGTCACCCGGAGCTTCCTGCAGCTGAAATCCAAAGGCTCCCAATCCCGACATTCCCCATATGGTCCTCCCCAAATCTGCTCCTGCGCCGAGCTGAGCGGACATTCAGGGTTATCGGGGGTTTCACGGGTCCTCGGACTGATTCACATACCTGATAGTTGTAGAAAGGCTGGTTGATGACGCCTGCGATGGCTTTGCCTCCGTGAGCAATACCAATGAGGACGGTCACATTATCCAGGAGGCCTGATGAGAGAAAACAGTGGGGGGACGGTTTGACTGCTACTGAAATTAATGGTCAAATGTTTCTGATACGGGTGTCGACATGCAGACATGCCGGAAAAAAAAAAAAATCAAATAAAATAAGGAACGTTCCCTGCAGGCGATTTCATACTGAGGAATGTGCAGAGAGGCTGAGCGGCGTCCGAGCCTTTGTGTGGGGTCTGGGCTCGAGAGGGGGCACGGAGATGCCTTGACCCTGAGGTCAGTTGGGGGAGGGGCAGAAACACAGATTCACAGAGAAGGAAATGTAAAAGATGATGAAAGGCAGAAGGCAACAAGACAAAGTGGCACGCATGATGAGGCAGTTCACAGCCAGCCCTGAGCAGAATAAAACGAGCCGCTTTCACCGGTTTTCTTCAAACATCGGCTCATTATTGGTGCACCAGGAAGCACAGAAATGAAAAAAAAAAAGACGGGAAAAGAAATACAGGTGATACTTGTGATACGGTCACATTTACACTGATGTGGTCACATTTATGAGAACTACTGTTCTACATCACACGCAGCTAACTCGCCATTTCTCACCCAAAACGCTGAACATTGGTAATCTGAGTGTGCTGCTGCAATGTGCAGCAAAGCTACAACGAGGCTCTTAATGGAAGGTCTGAGCGAGTCGCTTCAGTGATATGTGCATTTGTTCAGGGAGTCACTGTGACAAAGAGCTGCATAACTCGGTACAATGCATCCAGTCTGTAACGCACACCTTCCACCTTTACACACATATGCAGAGGCAGATCCATTCTAAAGATAGATGTGCTCACCTTCGGTGTATTCCTTTGTACCATCCAGGGGATCGACCCACACGACCAGCTGCATTTGAGAAAGAAATGTATGCCAAATTAAAAGGGAACAAACTGCAATCCACTAATGCAGCGCAAAATAGCAGCGGTAGGAACAAAAGCTAGCTCACTTCCTCCTCTTTGAGTTCTCTGTATTCTTTTGGACACGTTGTGTGGAGGATCTCTTCCAAGTGGCCGTTCTCAATGAGATCGTTGCTTATCTCCTCAGATGGAAGCTCCTGAGAACATTAAATCAATGGGAATCATCTTAAAACTGCTTCATGGTGGTAACTTTAGCACTAAGCGAAACAGGACTCATGAGAAGCTCACCTCCTCTCCAATGATGGTGATTTTGGGGAATTGTTGGGCCAGTGAAGTACAGATACTCTGCTGTGCCAGCCTGTCTGCTAGGGTCTGCAGATCATTAGCTCCAGTCTGTCCAAAATGCAAGACTCCGTTGTCAGTTCTCTTATTAAACTCTGCACATCAGGCAAACGTCATTGAAACCCAAAGAGCGTTTTACCTTTTCTACAATTCCCAGTTCTCCGGTGTGAAGGACCTTCCTCACTATTGCCCCAGCCTTCCCTGCTACCGTGTAGGCAGAGGCCAGAAGCCGCATGACCACAGCTGGACTTGAAGACATTTCTGAAGCACAGAGCTGGACCTGCTGGATGGAATTAGTTTTGGATTAGAAAAACAAAACAAAAAAAACAACAATTTTTCGGAAAAGGGATCTAAAGACTTATACGTTAGAAGTATTTGCTAGATACATATTAGTATAAAAAATAATTAACTGGATCAACATTACCCAACAATTATTGCTACTACAAACAACTTTTATTACCTGAGAATTGAGACAACCTCTGCAAAATAGGACTTGTTTTTCTCCTGTTGCGGGTGCACCGGGTGGTTAGCAAATCCAAACCGAAATATTAACTAGCTGGTACGGGTGTTGACATTTGGCAAAAACTTACTGAGCAAGAAAAATTAACCAGACGATAAAAACGGTTTGCAACAGACTGAGTATCGACCGGTTGAAGAAGCAGGAAGTGCGGAAAAACCTTTGACCTTAAAACAAGATGGTTCAAGACGGATATCTGCTACTGTCAAACAAGCGATTAAATACATGTGGAGTGATTATTGTGTTCCTTTTCTCAATACTAAAGGCATAAACAACCATTATTTACAGTTAAAAATTGTGAATTATACATCAAAATCTCAATGTTCCTAGTTATAACTAAACAAAGAAACATTAGACTGGGTTTAAAACAAACCCGGAAGTACAAGGAGGAAATTCTCTCGCTTTGTCTCTAAGATACACTCTCTGGAGTGAAAGCGTGTAAGCCGTAACTACATAGTATCCTGCGTCTATATAGTTGAAGACAGAAAGTCTAAGCTTTATCATTTGTAAGGGAGAAGACAGAAATTTCGCTTTTATATTTTGTATTAGTTTATTCCTACAACGTTGTTCGGCAGAAGCAAAATATAAATTCTGCAAGTGTACAGACATTGTCATTGAAGCAGGGAGACTTAAGAAAAAACACAACCAATTTCAAAGTTGTTATGACAATTACTTTATGTATTACTGTGTTTCATCTTAACATGTCCCCTTTTTTTCTTTTGGGTTAGTTAAAGTGCTTGTGTTTGTGCAACCCACCTCCAAAAAGGAAAAAAAAAAGAAAACTGGTTTAATATGCAAACGATAGAGCCCTTTGAACACACAATAGGAGGATATTATTAACTTAAACAATCATTTTAATTTAAAGACAGGTTCACCTATTTTGACTTCACAGGCATGGGGACTCCCCACATAGTCAATATTTGTCATCACCCGACCTTATTATAGTATTATGTTATTAAAAATGACTTCACAAAGTCTTCATCTGTTGGCCAGAGGTCGGTAACCCATCTCCCCTTCCAGCTGTTCTGCAGTCAGAGAGCCCAGCAGAGGCTGACAGTCGGGATTGAAGACCGAGTATGCGCTCAGCTCCCCAGGCTGTCGGGCAGCCGGGCTGCGAAGCCCTTCGTAAAGCCAGTAGAACAGAGAGACGACAAAGAATGGCAGACCGAACTCCAGTTCAACAAAGAGACCGAGCAACACCAGCCACAGCAGACATTTGAGCAAAGTCAGGTTTGAGAGGACGGACTTTCTGGTAGTCAGCCATCTCCCCAGAGCACTGTCGAGGAACCAGTCACTACGGTCCTGCAGGAAAGAGAGCAGGAGGTTAAATAGAGCCATATATTTAAACATCTCATGTACATTCTTTCAGTAAGTCGGGGAAGAAAACATGGTTCCCACAAGATTATCAAGAATAAAAAATATATATTCAGGGAGGCAACATACGAGGAATCATATAGAAATATAATGAGATAATCAGCATTAAACACTGCAAATAATAATCTGCAAATAAATACTAGAACTAGATACATCCTATCACTTTTGGGAAGCTAATCTGCCTTCAAATATTAAAGAGTAATAGGGGGATTTTAGAGGCCAAGCTTAAAATTTTAAACGTTATTAGATTAAAAAAAGAAAGGCAATCTATAAATATGATTCGCCAGTCCATATCATACTGTATTAGTCTAAGAGTGGTAAAGAAGATAAGCTCCTGCAGATCAGAAGATACTCAAATCAGTGTCTGACAAATACAATATTTTACTTTCTGTTATCTGGCGGTACATCTACCACGTAATATAAAAACCCAGAGGTCACAACAAGGGGTCACAAGTCCAGTCTTGGCTCACCTTTGCTGGTGTCTGGCCCGGGCCCCTGGTGCCCCCCACCGTCCCTCTGCTACCTTCACCCTCACTTGCAGATGTGCTCTCAGGCTGAGTGTCTACTGTTTCTTCCGGGTTCAGCGAAGCGGCAAACGTTTCATTTTTCACAGCATTTTCAGCCTGTCGTCGGGCCCTGAACTCTGCCAGCTTTTGTTCCATCGATCAATGCGTGAATTCGCCCTAAATTTATCAGCTTTGCGGGCGAAACAGTCGTTTTGTACAATCAGACCTTACTCTCAAATTGTACACGAAAGGCTTTAGTTCGGGGACGCCTCGTACGACGTGCAACTATTTCATATTAACTAAAATTCGATTTAACTTGCACTTTTTGTCATATTTTATAGTGCGGATCACTGTTTTTTAAGCTTAAGACAAGTGTTTACACAGGAGTCTACCTGAAAGAAGGCCGTGCTGTCGTAAAACATTGCAATGTCGTAAAACGTGACGTTTGACGGGGACAGTATCAGCTTTGTTAAAAGCTAGTTTCATTCCATCAGTGGTGAGTTATTCAACATTTACATTTGTTTCTCCTTTTTTGATCAACTCCGCTTTTAACCTTTTATTTAACCAATGTTATTGTTTGTCGATGAATATCTGGGGACGGCTGTGTAGTTTAATGTTGAGGGCAACGGATAGTAAACAATGATGGTTACCAAAAAGCATCAGGAAACGATGGAGCAAAGTCTGTAAACGATGGAATATATCATTAAAGTTGCCTTTGTTCACTGTCATACTACGTTGTTTCATCAAATCTAAGACAAAAATATTGTGCAACAAGGCAATGATGCTTATTTTACTATGCTATAACCCAACAATCCTACATGAAGGACCGTAACGAAAGTGGCTGATATCATTGATAATATCCCGAATGTAAATGACTCGAATTGTAGTAGAAAATGGGTGTCTGTTTTTTTTTACAGACATGGCCTCAGCTCCAGCACAACAGCCCACCCTCACCGTAGAGCAAACCAGAGGTGAGAAACAACTTTTCTTTTATGAACCATGCAGGCAAATATGTCTGCATTTGTGGTCATCTTTCTGTACATGCTTATGCCTTTTGGAAGGCACATTACGCAATCCAATAAGTGCATATGTTAAAAAGTTGTCAAAACCTAATGAGTAAAGCTGTGCTTTTCCTTTTGTTTCCTCTACAGTGGTGTTAAGTGAGGTGATCCAGGCCTTTTCAGTGCCAGACAATGCTGCGAGGATGGAGGAGGCTCGAGAGAGTGCCTGTAATGACATGGGAAAGATGCTGCAGCTGGTGCTGCCCGTGGCCACCCAGATCCAGCAAGAGGTCATCAAATCCTACGGCTTTAACAATGAAGGAGAGGGTGAGCATAATACACCAGTTTCTAATATAATCTTTACTTTGGAAACGCCTTGAAGCTCTATTTAAATACATGCACGTATGTTGCTCACAAAGGACATTTGTGTGTGTGTTTCAAAGCTGTTTAGATTATGTTCTTTAGAAGGGTCTGTGCTTCTCTTCTAGGGGTCTTAAAGTTTGCCAGATTGGTAAAGATGTATGAAACCCAGGACCCAGAAATAGCAGCCATGTCGGCAAAACTGAAGTCGCTCCTCTTGCCCCCACTCTCCACGCCGCCTATAGGAGGGGCCATTCCTGCTTCATAGAAATGACCTTTCTTGGTCACTCAAGGTTGCTTTTATCCATCGCTTTAGATTTTCATGTAACTCTCCATCATTATTCTAAGGAATGTTGATAAAGTGAGTTTCAAACTCTGCATTCCATCTTTTTAACAAAACTGCATTTACTTTGTGTAGATTTATTCTCAGTTCTGTTCGTCTTTGCATAGTGTAATTAAACTGTTTATTTGCCACATAACAATTCTCTCATGGGACATTTCCTTTAATCCAATTTTATTTAAATTCACATTTTTATTCGTGTATCAAAAGCCATTTGTTATATTAAATTATTGTTTTTGTGAGTCAGTCCTGTTAATTGGGGGGAAGAGGGATACTTTAATATATATTAATATTGCTTCAAAGCCAGGACTGTATCAAACTAAAATGGTTACCACAATTTAAAAGTACTTACACACATTTACATATATACAATCCCACAAAAGGAACGTTGTGCACACAAAAAAGTTTCTATTTAAATAAAAAATATATCATTGAATGCTCTTCAGAAGATGTGGGTTAAGGATCAGGGTGCATGCAGATATTCCTGACTCCAAAACAATAAAAATCACCAAATATACCTCAATAACAGTGCTCTCAGGAAAAAACAAAAACCCTACATTTATGAGCTAAATAACATAAATGAAAAGTGTGTGGTTATATTCTAGTGTTTGTATCTTTGTGTCTTACCTTGTAACCTAAAATGTGTGTTTTCTATAAAAAGTAGAGCATAAAAGTTCATTATAATAGTTTTATCCTGTGGTTAACCATAGTTCAGTCCTCCAGCTTCAGTCACAGGAAGGAGGAGGAGGAGGCAGAAGATGAGGGCGCACGTCTTCACATTTCAAAATGACGGAAGATGCTTTCGACGTAGGCCAGGACGCTCTGCCAGTCGGGCCCGCATGCTTTCAGCATCTCCTCCACGCTCTGTTGTACAGTTGCCATGCCAACGTCAGAACACCAGCGGGTTTGAAACAAAATAGCCAATATTTGTGTGAGCGTCAGCGGTCTCACCAGTGTGGCTGGGATTCCGACACTCTCTCCAGTTTTAAAGGCCAGGTTCAGGTTGTCCTTCTGTCAAAACATGTTGGAAGCAGCTTTTAGGATCATTTTAAACTGGTTCAACGTGCCACTTTTAATACCTTCTCCACTGGGTTCAGGATGTCGTACGGTATGAGATCTGGCAGATAGGTGTGGTAGACGGCGCAGAAGGCCAGGCCGTCCTCCCAGCTGCTGCTGAAATTTGTGATCTCAATATTCTGCAAAAAGAAAAACAGCAAAGTCAAGCAGCTCAGAGAGTCGCTGTGGGAGGGTTGTGGACTCCTCCTCTCTGACCTCGTAGCCTTGGGTCCGACTCTGGCACCAGCGCAGCAGCGAGTTCCTCCTTGAGCCGCCATGACGCCTCAACAGAGCGCTGAAACCATCCTGAGGTCTGAGGAAACACAGTCGCAGGTCTCAGTCACTACAGACAGACAACAAAGCTGCTAGCAAGATGGCGTCGAAACGACTTCCTCACTTGGTTGGGTTCGAGTTCAGGTCTTCGTCTCGTTTCCCTGCCGGACACAAGCGCCCGTCACACATCTGACAACATCATCTCATGTCCTGCTGATGCTGCAGGTTGACTCTCACCTGTGGAGAAGCTGGACCAGCTGTCCTGCCGCTGTAAAAGACGCTCCGCTGTCTCCTGTTTCACTTGCTCTTCTTTCTGGAAATTACGGAGCCCGTTTACTCCCCTCTCTGACCCGTTTCACATTTCACTCAGTGTCAGTGTACCTTGCACAGTGGGAACGTGGTGCTGGTCTTGGTGGAGGTCTCGGTTAGACCGGGGGGTTCAGTCGACAGGGGCAGGCGAGACAGGCTCCTGAAAGATATATTTACAGTTTAGGGATCGCCCTCGTTCTCCTGGAGGTGATTGTGTCCTGAAGGAGTTTCCCTGGACTCACCATGACCTCTCAGACAGCTTCACGATCCTCCTTGGGGTTTTCTGCCGCTCTTTCTTCCTCTCCAGTGCAGCCAGACTGCGCAGGTATCCCTCGGCCACTCCTCTCCCCATCAGCTGGCCTCTCTCTGCTCCCTCGCCCTCCAGGACGTCATCATCAGCCTCTTCACTGGCGTCTCTCCTGTCGTTGCGCTTCTCACCGTTTGCCGCTTCTGGCTTTTCCTCCCCCTCCACACGCTCCCGCCCCTCCGTCTGCCGATCACCGACATCTTTGAGGGAGTCCTTCAGAGCAACCAGCTTGGCCCGCTCCTGCTGCTCCTGCTGCTGCTGCTGCTGTGTGACTTTGGCCAGTTCCACGCTCGCGTCTCTGAGCTCGGCCCTCAGACTCTCCAGCTGTCGGTCCTTCTCCTCCTGCCTGTGCAGGGCCTGAGCCAACTGATGCTCCAGAGCCCTGTGGTTCTCCTGGAGCTGCGCCAGAGCCTGTTCTGACTCGATCCGCAGCCGGTCTGCCACAGATACCGCCACCTGCAGGTCACTTTGGAACTGCTGCCACTCGAGCCTCTCTCTCTGTGATAGGACACAGAAAGAAAAGGGATATTGGCGCACAACACAAGAGGACTCGTTGCAATGTTTGAAAGGTCCAGAGCGCTTCCATCACCAAATGTCAGACTAATAATACACATATTTTTGTCTCTGCTTGCAATGGTGGAGAAATCTCATCTCCAACAGCCACCATGCAGGTTCTTGACAGAGATAATAAAAAGGGAGGAGGGGAGAACCAGATTTAGACTACTATGTCCTGCACACTCAACCTGGAGGTCAACTTTCTGTGGGGTGTTTTATTTGGTGCTGAAGACTTAAACATTATCTTTGAGAGATTCATCTCACCCTGAGCATCTCCCTCAGGGTGTCCACCTCTTCAACCAGCTCATCCTTCTGTGCTATGAGATGCCCGAGCAGCTCTGATGGAGATGTTAAACAGGAAGAGCAAACAACAGTAACTGCACTGCCCCAAAAACCATAAAGAGGATGTAACCTTTTTACAACCATCTTTTTACAACCGCAATTATAAAATACTCAGAACGCTCATATGTTTCCATTTTCAAGGAAGTCTTAAACATCTCTGCAAGTTCTGCTGAGGACCAGAAGAACATACCTGCTCCTGTGGTAGCATCAGTGTGGGGGCTCAGCTCCACTGAGGCTCTGTAGCGCTCCATCAGTTTGAGTAAACCCAGGGGTGTCTGCTCCCCGGCCCCCTCCTCTGCAGCCTGTGGCTCCACCCCACTGTCTCGCTCCTGCCAGCTCTCCGGCGAAGGCGGGCTAGCCACTGCCTCCCTGATCCCCACCGCCGCCTTCGTCTCCGAGACGGCTACACTGTCCGGACTCATCAAAGCCCACTCTGCAGGCGGGGGCTGCTTCTGTAGCCACTCTGCAACTGGAGAGGGGGTTAGAGGGGTGATGCTGCAGGCTGGCGACAGGGTTTGTATCCTGCTGCAGGCAGCTGCGGTCGATAGGGCCATGGCGATGGTCTCTGGCTGTGATGGTGTGGTAGCAGGGGTGTGGAAGAAATCTAAAGGGGAGCCTGAAATATGAAGGAAAAATAAGTGAGAATTCCAGCTTTAAAGGCTCCCCCTCCACCCCAGCACAATGCCTTTATTATCATCACTTAACCAAAATCAAAGGGATCTTTTGGACGGTTGTGTCCTGTAATCAGGCCCTAAAATTTGTATGTTAAGGCCTGATAGCATAGATGTGAACTGAAATAATGGTTCAGGCTTCTCCATCTGCTGGAACTCCTTGTGCGGATTTCTGCTGACTCATCACTTCCCTCACAGTACTATAATCTGCACCAGCCACAGCAGGAGAATCAGTCTGATGCACGTAAATGGGACCAGGGGCAGCGTTTCAAACAGCGGCCTGTGACAAACAAGGGGACGCTTGAATACGGGTCAGGAGGTGGTGTAATCCTGATGTTAAATGAGTTTGTTAATGGTGAGTCAAACGAGGCTACTATATGTGCAAAACTGGTCTTCACTGAGGGGTTTGGTGTAAAATGGTGCATTAATAATAATTGTTAAAAAAAGAACAATCCACCTAAAAATAAAATATTGCATAAAACAGGCTTCAGGCCTGACTTCAGTGATTTTTAGCTTTTTTTTTAATTTTTTAGGAGCCTGACATCTCTCTCTGTGGGGTCACGTCTTCTGGATCACACAAATGAAACTTCTGAAGACAAACTGTCATTTGGGATGTGGGATAAGACTGAAATAAGAAAGACGTGACACTTGCTGTCTTCAAAACAGAAGGATGTCATCTTAAAGGGACATATTGCCCCCCCCCAAACCAAAGCACGTTCCTAACGATTCATTCAGACATCGAGGAACCATGTTAATTAACAGAAAATGAGCACTGCTCTACCTGTAGCGCCATGGCCATCTTTACCAGTATGGTTGCCCATGATCAGTCAGCTGTGGCTGTTTGGACTCCGGGCAGGCTGCTGCAGCCTAGACAAGAGGAGGGGGTTTTTTTTAATTAGTGAAAGTCACCTGATCATTTTCCTGCCTCATCTCTTCTGCTGTTGAGCTGCACAAGGTTAATTATTGGCTTTTCATTTAGGTTTTAATTTAAAATTATTAGCACCAGCTTAGATTTCGAACCCTACTAGTAATCACTGACATTAAGATCGTTGCTCAACACTGAGGCGCAGGTGTCAGAGCAGCACACAGTGGCCCCTCTGCAGGGCTGAGTTGCACCCGTACGTGCACATGCTCGAATGTTTGAATAGACTAATCTTTATGACCAATACCTCTGAATATCGCCACGGTGCTGCGGTGTTCACTGCAGAACTGCCCGAAACTGTTAAAGCAAAGTGTTGATCAGTGGAACGTCTCCTCAGTCCGGGACCTCCTCGCCAGCATCGTTGCTCTGCTCCAGCCTACCTGCTCAGCCTGGTCCCACGGTGCTCTGCGTCCCGTCTGCCGAATTCACCGCAGATTCTATTTACAGACCTCCGCGTCCTTCCGGGCGGCCCATTCCTTCAGGATCCAAAAAATGCAGCCTCGCCTTCACACCCAAATGCGACACAACGCAGAGGAGTAGAAACGATGCGGTTGCGCAGCAGCTGCACGTTGCACCGACCGCATCAGTGTTGTCATGTCATTGCGTGGGGAAAATGTTTCAAGTGTGCGTGAGCTAAAAAAAACAACAACAACCTAAAAACCCGCGAAGCTTGTGGGGGAAATACAGCGAGGTCATCGGAGGAGCTGAGATGAGTTGTTATTCAGCGCAGGTGTGCAGGTAACGGATGCACGCCGGCCGGTGACGTCACGCAGCACCTGTCATCAGCACGCGTCGAGGCAATTTCACTCATAAAGCCTCCAAAGGTGTCATTGACGTCCCCCTCCGTGAGAACAAACAAGACTGTCAAACGCGAGGGGTCGCGACCTCACAGATGATTGGGGATCATTGCATCACTGTTTGGTACAAACACCTTCTTGTTTCCGCTCCACAAAATCTTCAGAATTCCAATGGGAAGTTAAGCAGTGTAATATTTTAGGACCCAACTAAAAATATCCCATTTCAAAGGGATTTATTTATACCTCAGAAAAAACTTTGTTCTGATTATCACGCACGTATTTGGTTTTCAGCGGAGAAGAAGAAGCCTTAAATGATCACACAGAAGTTAAAAGTACAATATAGTTAATATAGTTAACTAGTTAATATAAGGAGCATTTTATTATAGGAGCGTGAAAGAGTATAGAGAGTGGTCAATTTTAAATTGGAATAAATAAATAAATTGGAATAAATGTGCATATGTACATAAATGTTTGCATGAATTGAAAGATTATTGGTGCAGTTTAGTGGATCGTATTCAGAACCATGGACAGAGGGCAGGGCGGGAAACAGCGACATCTTGTGACCACATTTGATGGTTTAAATTTTCCTCTTTTTCTTTTGGTAAATTCTTTGATTTCGCCACCTTTTCCATATATAGAAATATGTGGACGGGGCTCTTTCATACAAAAAGTATGCATCCTCAGTCTTCTAAAGCAGCGATTGGATTGAGTTTTGGCCTCTGCAGTCTGAGCAAAGGTTAAGGGGTGCAAACAGTTTGCATCTTCTGTATTACAACTTTGCGCCCACACAACCCCCCCACCCCCTCCTTGACTTTTCCAGCAACACCACCTCATAAGCTTCTTTTACATAAGAAATCGATCCCAACGCGCTTCTTAAATCCCACTCACTTCAACTCCCGTACAAACTGTCTGCAGAGCCAAAGGCCATTCAAAATAGGCTGCTCTTCCTTGATGTACCGTTCTTTTTGAGCAATTATTCTCAACGACCTCTTGGCTCTCTGGGAGGGGGCTTCAGGTAAAAGCAGAGAGGTAGAAGAATCTGTGAAGGTGTGGGGGGTCAAACATGAAGAGAACCTTTTGAGAATCATTCGAGTTGGTGGTACAAGTGGAACGCATTCTGAATACATTGGCATAAAATGAATAAATAAATAAATTAAAATCTGCACCCACTAATGGGAAAAAATGTTTGCACATGCACACAACTCCTAAATCACCGGGAGGGGTGCTGGAGTCAATTCCAGCTGCATATGAATGGAGGCAGGGTACACCCCCAAGTGAGACGCCAGCTCATTGTTGGGGTCTTTGGGGGCTCGGGATTTTTCTCAAGGGTTCCGCGGTGCTGCTCTGAAGGCTTCCACACACTTCGCCTTTCGATCAGAACACTCCCCAAGTTCTGTCCGCGCCGTGGTTTGAACCGGAAGACCCTCCACCCAGCCCCCTGGAGACTGAGCTGCCGCCGCCCGGTGATGACGTCATATAAAGAGAAAAGTTGAAGTAAAAGTAAAATAAATACATGAGCGGTCGTGTTTAAAGTTAACTCTGCGGTGTAGCATTTGACGCAAAACAATTTCTTCCCATATTCGTAACGCGTCGCGCGTTCACGCGCCTGCAGACTTGGTGAAAATGGCGTCTGGTGTCGGCTGCCTCCTGACGCGCAGATGCGTCCGTGACCGGAGCGCCTTCGGAGCATCTGGGACCATCTGCAGAGGATGAAGTCTGCTCCTCATGACTGCTCCGCCGTCACCAGCATGGGAACACGCAGGTGCGTGCGTGCACATGTCCCGACCGAGCATCGCAGCGGGGAGCCTTTAGAACCTCACGGTCGTCAGGGGGACGAGATCGTCTTTCAGCCGTCTGGCAGGAGAGTGACCTTTTCCGAGGGGCAAGATGTCCGCGCTGAAAAAGGTAACGTGGGGGATTTGCGCGTGTGTGGGTTAGTGCGTGACCGAGTGAGGAGGCAGCCTCTGAGTGAGGGTCTGATGGGGGCTTCAGACGTGTCACAGGGTGACACATGACGTCTCCTTTAGTGAATGACGCCTGGGTGGCAGCCTGCGTGCGTGCGTGCGTGCGTGCGTGCGTTCATTCACCAGGTGACACACGTTTGTTTACAGTGACTCAGCCACATTGTACCTACCTGTCATCCATCTTTTCATGTGTCACAGGTGTTGCCATGGCTACGACACTGCTGTCATTTCTTTGAGAAGGACTCAGGTAAGACGGGCGAGGGTGGATGAATTATGCTTTTTGTAATATTTAAGTTCCAAGTGATTCACTGGTAACTGGCCAAGAGAACACGGGGGATCTGGGTACACGGAACCTTTTTTTGGGTTGAATTTCCTGTAACATAAACATAAGAAAACTCCTGAATTATGTTCATTCTAATGCCAGTAATGATGGTCTGTCCTGCGGAAGAGTGTGACATGTCTTGATCCAGTGGCGGGCCTTTTACTGGGAGGTCTTCAGTCCCAGTTACATTAATCCATACCCATAAAAACATATTCACAACCTGCTGATGTGAGGTCAGAGCTTTATCTTGATTTACAGGCTGTTAGCTGCTGTTGGTAGCAGAATTGAGACTGGAAATTAGGATTAATACAAGCATAAAATATAACTTAATGGGTTAGAAGGTTTATCTCTGATTCAATCTGCCTGTTGTAGCTCACTATTGTATGTTACAAGCATGAGAGACATGTTGTTATTAATCTTTAACTGATATTTAAGGGATGATAGGTGGGAAATTGAGTTTAATTGGATTTAAACATGGCATTCCAGGGATCAAATGGTGTCTGAAACCAGAGTAAATGATCATTATGGCTGTATTGCTTTCGGTGCCAGAGGTTAAGACGGTATCCCTGAGGTGTTTGGCGCACATGAACTCGTGTGGGAGTAACACAACCCCACTAATATTCAGAGGTCAGGTCAGCATCTTCTGTGCTGGCATTAGGATCTTTTGCATGGTTTGCGGCTTCAGCTCGTCCTTTGATCCAAAGGCTGCAGGATCTGTTTCCAGGCATTTGCTGCCCTCGGACGAGCGCGGCGCGCTGCGTGTTAATTCCATGCTGAACATGTGGTTTTGGAGCCGTGCGACCGGGCTGACGGCGGAGTTTGAGCGATTATCTGGAGGTTAATCAAGTGTGGCGTCCTACTTCGTCAGCGCGGATGAAGCCGGCGTGGACACGGCGACGCCTCCGCTCCTTTGACGCGCGTCATGCGTGTTTTTACGCTATCATCCATCTGCAGAACTTTCTTTTAGAACCTTCTCAAGGTCGCGGAGTGGTGGTGGTGGGGGTGTTAGTGAGCCCAAACAAGACCAGACGTGACTTTTTAGTGTGTGACAACGATTTGAAGCCTCATCTTTACGTTGGAGAAGCGGGATCGCAGCACCCGCCCCCGAGGTTCCTTCTGGGAGTCAGGGTTGATGTGGAGCCACTAGGTGGGACTGTTGACTTGGAGTTTCTGCTGCGAGACGCAGAAGTTGAACTGGATCCACAAGAATCCACCTCAGACTTTGCCGCGAGCCCGGAAAGATGCTTTTGCTCAATTGGCTTGATTGAACTGTTGACTCTCAGCAAGGCTATCAGCAAAAAATAGATTTTTTCCTCTTCAATTTGTAATTTTCAGGGTTTAAAAGTGTCAGATTATAACGTGGTGGTGTTCAGTGTTCTCAATGTTTTTGAGTCAAGTAATGTGCTTCGAGGGTCTCCCCGAGGGTGGCCCGGGAGCAGTTTTTGATTTCATCTTTGAGATTTGGCGGGCTAAAGAACAGAAGCAGGTCGTGGCGCCGATTTACAGATCCGTAAATCTGCAGTGTGGAATTACTCCCATCAACTCCTTGGAGAACAATATAAATATTTGGGAACATAGCTGTACATGCAGCAGTTTGATCATTTAGAAAGAAGGCACGTGATAAAGGCAATGATATAGATGATTAAAGGAAATATTTTAATTGCAATGGCTCATAAAATCGTTTTCACTGGTGGAACTGTCCAACAATTTATTCTATAATCTATAATATTCATACAGTTATTCCGTATTTGCTGGGCAGAACTTCTGGTTGTTGTTAGAATAAAATATTTAGACTGAAACTTTGGAGTGAAACTGTGCGTGCGTGTGTGTGTGTGTGTGTGTCATAATTAATGTTTCAGTGTCACTGAACACGGCTCATACGTGTTCTTCGACTCCAGCGTGACTCTGGTTTCTATGCGAAGGGAAAACTCATCTTGCCCAAAGTGTGACCCCACCGGAGGGCTTTGGGCTCCAGCCCGCTCTGATTTATCACCTGCGACTGCTCCAGCGTACCAATGAGTCCCCCAACAGGTGCCAGATCAATATGGCTCCTTCCAAATTCATCTTAATCCATCTCCGATGTTGCCTCTTGACCTTTGTCGCTCTGCTGAGCCCTTTGTGACGAGGCCGGTGGGGGAGGGGCAGGGGTGGTGGTGGGGGTCCTGCCTGGGGGACAGCGTGGTTCATTTCAGGGTGTATCAGAAGTTGAGTGGAAGCCTCACTCCACGCTTTGAGGGACCCTCTCAGTCCGAACATCTGCTGTTTCCTCCAAAGAAACACCCCTGATCACTGTGACGTCACCAGGGAAACGGCTCCCATCCCGACCGGAGGAGTGATGTCATTGCAGGGACGGCGCGAGGTCGGCCGAGGCTCTGCTGAGTTTGTCAGAGAGCCCAGCGGACCTCTTGTTTGATTGAGAGGGGCCCCGCGGCGCCTCTGACAGCGTCGCAGAGGTGCCGTGAGTCGCAGCTTCGTGCAGAGATGCAGAATTCCACTCCGAGAGCTGGAGCCACGCCAGTGCGCGCGCTGATGGGAACTGGAGGGTGTTAGGCTCCAAAGCTGCAGAGTCCAGAATCCAGCAGATGGAGCCTCCGCGTCCTTGTTTTGCGGTGGTCCGTGGGAGCAACATGCAACTCGCGCCGCTGCCTCGCACTGCTGCAGTGGAGGAGTAAATGCGGAGCCCAGCGCTGCTCCAGGTGATCCACAGCAGCCCAGCCCGGCAGACTGCTCCCTCCTCTGTCTTCCCTCTCCTCCTCCTCCTTTTCCTCCTCCTTCTTCTCCTCCTCCACCACCTCCCCTTCATCCTCCTCCTCCTCCTCCTCCTCCTCCTCCTACTCCTCTGTCAGTGCTTCATTCCTCCGAGAGCTTTGGAAAAAAAGGCAGAAAGGGACTGAAAAACAGAGGAGGACTCCTGCTTCCCCTCATCTCTCAGATGTGGAGCACCTCTGCACGACTCTCTGCTGCTTCCCCATCTTCCTGTAAAGACGCACCACATATGTGCTCCGATGTCTCCAGATCATAGACTCGCTGCAAGGTAAGACGCACCGTTTCAGAAGAATGTCTGGGGACATTTTCTTCCTTCCGTGCTTGTTAGACATCCTCTGTTTTCTGCTGCATGTGAAATGAACAGGTTGGTGAGAAGTTGGCACGAACCGATTCAGCGATTATTCCCACTGGTCAGATCCTTGTTTGATCTGACCAAATGCAGTCCAAAAAATCTCTGCTCCCTTCGAGCAGCCTCGTCCACATGGATGATGTGTAACAGTGTCCGGCAGGGCTGGGAAAGACAGACGTGTTCATATCGGCGCTGTGACTTTCTTCTAAGAACAATTTACACGGCTGCCATTAGACCAGGGACAGGAAGAAAACGAGAATAACAGATGGGGAGAAGACAGAGGGATGACAGAAGTCTGTCCGTTGCTCTGAGACGTCGGAATCCTGCAGCAGGTTCTCTCAGTCACATGTTGAGCCAGAAGGTTTCAAGCGTGCGATTGACCCTGAAGAAGGATCTTTGGTTCCCTTCGTGTGGCTTCAGAGAGGACGGCTAGATTGTGGTGCGGCAGCAGCTAAAATTCCCCTTCTGCTAGTTGACAGAGCGTTTATCGTGTGTGTGTGTGTGTGTAGGAGAGGGTTACACACTCCTGTTATGGGAATTCACCCGCTTTATGAGGACATAAAGCAAGATGTAGGTACTAGAGCTCTTAAAGGAAGGCACTGCTGATCATTGCATAGGTGATTTTTCAGAGAATTGTTCTGTCAATCTCGCTCCATTTGCAGCGTGTTGGTCCAGAAAAGCTGCCGATGCCTTTATGTGTAAAGCCCATTCACGTTCATTCATAATCTGCGTACACATCAGAGCCTCTTTCATAACTGCCCCGCGATATGGAGCAAGGTGCTGATGGACGGCTGGAAATATTAATCACCGGCTCCTCACATGCGCGCAGACGCACGCAAGGTGAAAACGTGTTATTCTGCACACAGAGGTGCTGAGCAGTGCTATTATCCTCATGGTGCATCGAGGTGCGGGAGAACGTCCACGAGGAGCATCCTTCATCCTCCGTCATGAGCGCCACGGCGCCGTGCTTACCGGGCCTCAGCCAACGACCCTTCTCAGGAATGTTCTCCTGAGGCGGATGGTGGGTGCTAACACGCGTCCAGAGACCGAACTCTGGTGGTCAAGATGATATAAGCGTTTGAAGGGGGTGGTCACCAGCTCTCCATCAGGGATCTGACTCCTTTGAAGAGCTTTATTTGGGTGTTTGGAGAGCAGGCCAGTGTGGGTCACGCGGCAACAGTGCCATCTCTCTGTTGTGCTGCGGGGGGGGGGGGGGGGGGGGGGGGTCCAGATGCAATGATTAACCAGCTATTAACTAGATGAGCTGAATCATTGCCGGATGCTCAGAGTTTCAGTTAGCTCTCCGAAACTAAGAGTGAAATTCGAATTTACAAACAATGAAGTAGCTCATTTATCTCATTATTGTTTGGTAGCCATGGCGATGATGACTTTTCATGCCCTTCAGACCCAATAAACCCTTCAGTCAATTTATCGCCTCAATCTCTCGCCTTTTCCCTGATCTGACTTCTGCAATTAAAAAAAAGACATGTTTAGGAAGAAAATGAATTTTTTTCTGAGCCTCTGCAGGTCGTTTACAGTTTGATAATCAACGCCACACTGTGGGATCTTTCTCCTTTACCAGTTTGCATCTCGTTATCGGATGTTTTTCCCAACTGGCATGCGTAACTCCAAAGTGAATCTGACTATTCAGACTTTATTTTACAAACTCTAATCAGGATGAATCTGAAAACCAAATCTAGCCGCATCGATTAGAGGCAAACGCTCTCTTGCACGCGGAACAGCACGCTCGCTGCAGATAGATACGCAGTGTGTGTTACATAAAATCCCAAAATGCAAATGGAAGCATTTCCTGAGGACATTAAGGTGCAGAAACACTCATTGTCGTTAGTCCAGTTTGTGCTTCATGAATTATTAATGTTAGTTTGGCGCACATCTTAGCCTGCCTTCCTTTCCGCATGCTGGCTTTGAAGAAAATCCTGATATTCTGAGAAAGTTATAAAAATAAAGGGGAAAACAATCAATTGCACATAAGGTAGCTAATCCAGTTTGGTTCTGTTGACTCCCCCCCTGTTGATAAAGCATCCAGTTTCAGGATTTTATTGTATATTGGTGGACCAGGACCATAGGACTATATGTTTAAGTGTTCTGAGCTCTGCAGGTTAAAATGGTGATTAAACTTTCATCTCAGGTCTGCTAACTTAATGCTCTTTCCACTGGAAGCAGTGTGTGTGTGTGAGAGAGAGGGGGAGAGAGACTTTTGGTGAAAATAACCGCATTGCTAGTTCCCAGTTTTAATCCCTTCTGTTGGTGCTTGGCATGACACCATGTTAGGTAGTGAAAGAAGCTGTGTGGGTGTATGAGCTTGTGGAAGAGGCTTCTAAAGAGTGAGCTGACTGTTGGTTGTGGAAACCATAATTTGGTGATTTTTCTTTGATTTTTCTTTGAAGAACATGTGTAAATACCGAGTCCACTCTTCCCGTTGGGTCCCAGTGGATGACTGAGGCGTGTGCATTGAATTGATCGGAGGGGATAAGATGAGGATGATGAAGAGCGGTGTAAACGCCTGTTGTATTGACAGCGATACAGCAAGAGGCAGTGTCGGTCAGTGACTTTATGTTTGCGCGATGCGACATCAAACAGCCTGCAGCCAGAGTCCCTTTGGCCGACTCTCAAAGCTGGGTGGGATTTTTCCGGTTGACAGCCACCGCGAATCGGCCGGCGGTCCATTTAATCCTCACTTTCTGGATTACGCTATTTCTTTTGGCCCCGCCACCGGTCTCTTCACAGTCGAAAAATACAGGGCCGACATGTTTTCACAAGAGGGACGGTGACGAAACTGTTGCCAAAAAACCAAAAACCAAAGCTCACACCCACAGTTTTCCACTTTGGCGGGAGCGGGCCCCTTCCTGAGAAGTGGACAAATCAGAGCATCTGTGACACTGAGCGTGAGGGAAGCCCCTGTCAAGGTGTGGGCACGATCATTGTTGCTGCAAATCTCTCACAATTAACAATAGAATCCACGTGTATGTGTGTGTGTGTGTCTGTTGGTGTGTGTGTGTGTCTGTTGGTGTGAGGTTTGCCTTCCATAATGAGGATTCATTCTCACTCTCTGACAGTTTGCTGTGTGGAATATGCTGCTCTCCTCCTGTTTCCATGGAGATACGCAGGAGCTGTTGCCCGCCCCTCCACCCCTCAGTGCTGCTTCATAAGAGGGATCTGGGCCAGGATGCGCACGCGTGCGTGCAAGTGTGCCTGTGTGGGTAGAGTGCATTGGTGAATTAACACTCACAGAAATGTGTATGTTTCCGCTGATGGAAGCGCTAATATAGGTATAAAAGGTATAAAACCTCACGTGTGGGTTCACGGTCCTCGGTGCGAGTGCTCCGTGTGTCACGCTAGTAGCAGATCCTCATTCTGTGGCGCCGCTGTGCTGGATTTCCCACTGCGAGGCTGCGCTGCAGACTAATTCATCAGCGATACTTTGAGCCACTACTGACAGCGTGTTTGTCATCGTGAGTCACAGTGACAGAAGGAGTGAGAGGAGCAGAGTGAAACGTCCACAACAGAAAGACGAAGCAGAAGGTGACCAAACACGGTGACTCAACGCATGCAGAAAATAGTCGACGAGAAAACCGGGATCACTGCAGTACCGTTAAAAAGGGGAGCTAAATGTGAGCATCACTCCTGCGTAGGTACAGTACGTGCCCCCCCCCCCCACTGCCCAGGGCCTCTCCCTTCAGAAAAAATACAAAGGTGACAAGTGATTCCTGGCCAGAGAAAGAGGCCACCCGGGGGAAATGGCGAGAGTTTCGAAAATAGCTGCAGAAGAGAGCTTTTCGGCAGAATGATGCAGTGCAGAGCCGCATCGAGCCCCCGCTGCACGACGGACTGGGCAATCCCTGCCGCAACAGGGGGGGTAACCGTCAGTGGGAAGCCTGTCAAACGCATCTGGAACATTTTTCTTTTTTTGTTCTGACAGTTTTTGTCAGAAGGGTGTGGTCTAAAGCCAATTAAGCCGGGGGGTGGCTACGATAGCTGCCGTTAAACTCAGGCCGGGGCTGAAACGCATCAGAAATCTGCATCAGATGGTGATGTCAGTACATCAGTGGTCCATGCCCACGAAGCCAAAATCAAAGTGCTAATTTGCTACACCGATGTGCTGTATCAGCATGTGGCCATACTGGGGGAGGGAGCGGAGGTCGCGACACAGGGGGCAGCAGGGTTCTTCGCTTTGCTGGTTGAACAGCAGGAAACTCTCATCAACTATGACCCTTTATTAGTCATGTACACCATCACCATGTTGGAGGAGGATCATCAGATCACTCTCAGCCCCATTATCATTGTTCCAAGGAGAAACTGCGCCATATTGTCCGAACAGCCTAAACGACGATAAAACGGAAGCGTCTCGCCGGAAAAGCAGCGATTGTTTTTCAGAGAGTGACACTTGCAGCTGTGTCGGGAGCTTCAGGCACAACCAGCTGTTTTAATGGCAATCTGTCACCAGATGTCACTGCGGAGAATCAAGTCTGAGGCGTCGCCATGTTGTCAGCACAAGCCGGCGTTTCGGTGCCGAGACGGTAGCAGCTCTGCTAACAGCACCGCTGTGTCCACTCCCAGCAAACCCTTGGCTCAACCCCACAGCTCAGGCGTGAATCAAGATAATACACTGAGACAATCAAGACTCCTCTGGAAGAGCTTGAGTTTAGATTAGACCTCTGATTTTCAAATTGGGCACCAAGAATTTGGGATTTTAATTAAAACCGTTGATGCAAATTCCACAATCTTCCCATCGGCACTCCTCAGTCCTTTTACTGGGGTGATATTTTCATCCAAACATCAGGAGGGCCAGTGACCAGTTTTAGCTTTCTGCTGAGTTATTTATCATTGAATACGGTATAGACCCCTCACTGGAGACAGGGAAAAGGATTTCCTACTGTGACTTCAGTTGAAATAAAGACTCTTGTGCAGAATACTCGAGTGAGCTGGTAAAATGCTCCATCAGCTGGTTCTTTATTAAGGACTTCACTGAAGAGGGTGCTCACTTCCTCACTGAGACACACGTCTTTAGAATGTGGCGCTGCCTCGTGCTCGGAACCACCCTGAAGCTCATTATAGTCGAAGGACGCCCTGCAGCGGGTCATCTATTCAGCAGCAATCAAAGCAGAAATTCAAAGGAATTTAGTCGTTAGCAACAATGTTAGCAAAAATTCGAAAACCCTTCAAGTCAGTCACAGAGGAATTGTCCTGAGTTTACTGCCAAACAATAATGTAGATGATGATTTGGACCACTGACCATAGCGGGGTCTCCGACCTTTAAAACACAGTTGCTGGTCCTCTCTTGTTGGGACCAAAATCCAGTCTGGCCTGCTCAGCTCATGTTGTAACAGCAACACGCTTCCATGTAAGGTCACAGTCGGCGGCTGTGATCAGTCCCCCCATGCGTGAAATAAGCAGTTTAGGGAGAGTTGGGGCAGACACATGTTCACTGTGTCCCTTTTTTCTGGCTACCTTGGTTTTCTGCAACTTCAGTGTGAACAACCACACGTGTGGGGGCCTCACTGGGAGACTGCTGTGATAAGATCTCTACCCTGTTATTATCCTTTGCTCACTGCTCGCTAAACTCACCCAAGTGTTATTTTAGAATTAATTAATAGCAGGCCGTCTCTGCCAAATGATGTAATAATAGTTCCAGTTTGCTGTTGCCTAGCTACAGAAATACAGTGAAAACGCTACTCACTCCGGTGTTTGAGATGCATATGACGGGATTTATATCTCATTACACTGTCTAGTCTTCTCTCATTATATCAGTTTCTTGAACGCACCCTAGGGTGTTGTTACCAAACTGTATTACGCTTCTGGTTTCTGCATAACTTATTGCTGTGAGAATACAGAATCTCCTCCTGCGATGAACCCATTCACCCATCACTAATCCCCTTTGGTACTGTGCTCCCGTCCCACAGCTAGAAAGGGAAACTCCAGGAGCCTGCTAAGATAGAGGTTGTGGCATACATACAGTTGTGTGTGTCTGTGTATGTGTACGGACTAATGTCAATGTGACATTTACGATGTAGGTGTGGGTGCAGGAGTGCACCCTGCAGTTCTCCACTTCCCTCCGTGTAAATAAGGCGGGCGGATTGATAGTGGAAGCCTGCAGAGATGAGCAGCGGTGCAGCTCTCATCATACCATCTCTGGGAAGATGTTTCTCCAAGCATCACTCCGAAATCTGCCACACACAGAGGAGTCAAAAACACTCCAAACGGTCTGTGCTGTGCACGTATGCCGTCACCCAGGACTCATCATGCGGCATCGGATTACTAGTCTCTGAGACATCAACCCTGAGTGCCCGCGATCGGCCACCATCTCCGCTGGATGAGTAAAGATGAGCCGTCATTTTAGGAGCATCTGCTGCTCCGGTGCCAGAGACCTGAGGAACAGGCTGGCATGGACGGGCACTGGCTGCCAGCGGTCCATTTGCTCCGGTGAGACACTGGTGATGACTCAGGGATATCGGGATAGAATAAAATTCCACTGGCATTCTCTGCTCCAGGTGCAGCAGTCACCATCCAGTCACACACACACGCCTACCGGGCATGGTTCTGGCCACGTTGGAGTACCACCAGCACATTTTAACTGGTCGTCGTCTCTTTCGCGCCGTCATGTTCCACAGGTGCTATGTCATTCCACTCAACTCTGCCTGAGTTCGTTTCCTTAGACAATAAAGACAGAAATCTGCATGGCAACCCATCGCACTGTTCACCAATATTTCGGACTCCTGCTGCCCGCACGGCTGTGAACGACCCACCGGGGCTCTGCAGCCGCTCAGGTCCCCCGCTGATTCGTCACATTGGCATCGAGGCTTGAATATTTGTGACAGGTACAGCAGAAAATAAAACATTTGGACAGAGAATTAACCATTATACCAGCAGAAAAAGCAACCAAAGGTCTGTGTTACCTCCATTAGAAAACGGTGACTGCCTCTAAAGTCTAGACATGATGTGGAAATGGTGGATTTCGTAGTTTTCATGCGTGTGTGTTTTGATTAAGGGTGCAAGTATCTCACAATAAACCCGCCTGTTGAAACAGCCTTATAGAGAGACACTGAATGTGTGCTGTCACTTCAGACCCGCACATTTATGTGACATCCCTTTATGGCTCCTCCACCTCGCAGAAGCTTCTATAAAGCTGACAATTAGTGTCACTGGAAACACTTCACAGTGCTGGTGTTCATTACCCTCAGCTGGGAATGAACTGCTGGTGGCGCCTGCTTGTTGCACTGTTGTTTTTGAGTGTTGCTGTTATTGTTGTCTTTAAATGCCTGCATGGTCTCAGGACCTGCTTTGCATTTCATAAGGCTGCTTACACGGGTAGACGTTCCCTTCGTGGCACCAACAGTCTAAGCTGAAACTCAAAATCACACCCCCGCTCGGATGGCCTGATTTGCTGCACGGCGGTGGGATCTTGATTATTAATGCTGCATTTAGCAGGTTCTTACAGCTCGTTAATGTACTCGATGACTTCTTGAGCATGAAGAAGCTCGTGATTTTATGATCACAAAAAGGCAATCTGTCAGTGTGACTAATGTGGACATGTGCTGGGCCTGCTGGAATTATTTGGCTCTTGTACATTGTGAATCTTGATGTGCAGCTAGAATAGGGCCCGAGTTGGACTAATCAGCCATCTTCACTTACAGTACCTGTGTAAATCCCTGCCTATCAAAGCATCTCTCACAGTCACACACAGCGTTGCCTGGAAACCATTTAACATTTCTTCCAAACATTAAAACATATGTGTGTTTTTGGAAAGCGGCAGGATGATGAGCGATAAGATGATGATAAACTGATAAGTATGTTCCTGTCGAGATTTATCGCAGCAACTTTCCAATGTCAGCGTCGCAGGAATGGCTTCAGACTTTTCACTACTGCGTTACAAACACACACGCACGCACGCACGAACACACACACACACACACACACACACACACACACACACACACACACACACACACACACACGTGGTGTTCGATCAATAGGCTATAATGCCTTCAGGGTCATTTTAAAAAGACAGAGTCAAATGGATTTGGTGCAAATTAAAAGGCAGTACTCATTCATGCTGGGTCATACTGGAGTTAACTTGAGAACCTTCCTGTGGAACTATGAGTGATACCACTGACTTTAGCACATGATTGACAAAGGAGCCATCTCAATTTCATCTTAATTATCGTTCACTAACAAAGGAATCTCTAGACAATCCAATAACTATCAGTAGAAGTATTTAACATATATGCACGTATTCCCTCACATTAGACACCCAGCACAAGTTCAAATGTGTGAGCATGGACGCAGGAAGTCAAAAAGCTGAATCACCTAAATACTGTAGAGTTTATAGAAATTATATTATTTTAAAAGCCAGCTGTTCAAATCTGGAGAAGTGATGCACAATCATAGCATATGGGAAGTCAAGGTGAGCGCAGCCGATGCGTCATTAGCATTTGCTAACAGAGCTGCCATACAGAGAGCTTCATTATTCCAAAGTTTTTGGAGGAAGCCCCAGCCAGATGATATGGTAATGCATTCAGAACAACAGCTGATCCGCCTGTAACTGTAATTATCTCCACATCCTGTTTTTAAATTCATCGACAGATTCTGTCCACAGCCCGTGTACTGCGAGACAGCTAAAGTGATAGACTTCAGGAGCACTGGAACAGAGCAGAATACTGCAGGGAACCCCCCATCGTGGGGGGAGCGTTACGTCAGGGCTGTCTTTGTCAGCGTTGAAAGGCCTTTTAAAGAGGAATAAAGGACAGGATTTGGAATTCTAATAATTTGTCATAATGGTTTTTTTAAAAATGAAAACCTTTTCCCTCCATCCACTGTGATTGCTCGTTGTCTCACGTCCGAAGGACAGAGAGGACACAAGACAAATCCAGCGACTCTAAACAAACAGCATTAATGTAGAC
Source organism: Takifugu rubripes (assembly GCF_901000725.2). Lineage (NCBI taxonomy): Eukaryota > Metazoa > Chordata > Actinopteri > Tetraodontiformes > Tetraodontidae > Takifugu > Takifugu rubripes. The sequence continues at coordinate 11,097,801 of NC_042300.1, read as the reverse complement.
AGGCAGTATGAGTACTTGAAGGTCTTTTTGCTCCATTATGCAGATGGGGTCCAGTTTCCATGAGCACTCTAATGAATCACATCCTCTATTGTAAAATCAATGCTGCACACACAGCGTCCGTCCAGGACCGACACTGATAATGTTCCCTAGTGGAAGATGTGTTCCCCGTCTCATATACATGGGATTAATAATGCAGCGGTCAGACCTCAGACGAGGACATTAATTACTGGCAGATGACATCCGAAGTGACTCTGGGCAGTCCGAATGTTTAACAAGGGTTGAGGAATTTCACATTTTTTGCCGTCCCCGAGTCCTCTCTGCTGTTGCCACACCAACAGAAAAGCCATTCATCAGGAGCTTATTTCCTCCACGTGTGTCCGATGATTTACAGCTGATTATGTGGGGGTTTATCCACAGGAATGCAGTTTTGGATGAATTCAGACATCCTTGTACAGACAGGTAAAAGGGTTTTAAAGAGAAATAAAATGTTCTAATCCTTAAGATCACAAATAATATTATTTTGCCATATTAGGGGGGGTTATAAGTGGAAGTATTTTGCCTTCAAAATATGTTCTGTATGCTGCAATTAGTGTGTTTCCCCATTTGCTATCCGTCTCACTGACCTCCCTCGAATGTTTTAATTCAATCAAATATTGTTTCAATATTTTAAAACAAGCAACAGTGGAACTCCCCTTTATCAGGAAGAAACCTTGAGCAGGACCAGGCTCATATAGGGGGGCCCTCCTGCTGATGGCTGGCTGGGTAGAGAGAGGGGGGGGGAGAAGGGGTGAGGACAGGTAGAGGAGAGAATGGGCAGAGATCACTGCTGGTATAAGAGTTGTGACCTGTTGATGAGGACAAATAATCACACACCAAACATTTAAACCGTTTTAATAAAAAAAATATGTGTGTTGAAAATGATAGCATAGACCAATATAGTCCAGATTTGACTATGTCAATCTGTTGACATATATAGACTTTTCTATGTAGGACATGCTTTGTCCCAACTCTCAAGAATAAGTGATATGTTATTCATATTAAAAAGGGTCTTCATTCGGGAATGTATTTTGGGATTTTTAATTGATGTTACGAACTTAAAGCAGAATTTTTCAGGCGGTCTGACTGGACCTTTCTCCTCCCGAGTTAAAAAAATTCAACAGTATCAGTGAATTAATTGTGACCAGGAGCCAGAAGGAAAAGGGTCTCGCCATGGTCACAAAGATGAACGTACCACATCTTAAATGTGTGCTCAAATACCTGAAAACGCCTAAAAACACCTGAATATTCTGTGGTGGTCCTTGGCCAAGAGACCGTCCCAATCACCAAAAAAACGACCATTTGATATCAGAATCTCCCCGAGGTTCTGTAATCATGTCCCCTTGGCCACCTGACCAGACATAGTGTCTCTGCTGTCTTTGTGTGCTCACGTGTAAATTCTCATGATGGCGTTAGAGGGCTGATCTCATGGTTAACTGCATCTCCTGTGTTGTCACCTTGCTTGTTTCTGTGACCCATCACCATGGGAACCCGCGATGCATAACCGGATCCAAAGTGTGTTCTGCATAGGAGACTAAATATATAAAAGGACCGCCCACCTGTCAAATGGTGCTCTAATTCACAGCTTGGTGCTTATATGAATTTCTGAATATTATCATTCAGTATTGGTAAAATTTAAGAAATACCAATAATGCTGGAAGTATTATCTGGAAGTATCTATCAAGGTTCGGGGGGGCGCTGTCACTGAGTGAAAGGCAGGAATGCCCCCTCAGCAGGTCACCAGACCATCATAGGACGCACACTTACATTTGTAGCATTTCAGTGTGAAAAGTAGCTGGAAAAACACAGCAAAGGAGGGAACCGCCCAATCGGCGCCACCGCAGACACACGCAGGTTCGACCTTGGACGGTCCCCTGGCGAAGCTTTGGTAATCAGCCTTGAGATGATTTATGGTGACATGATGGCATCAGTCACGCATGTGCACGCATCTTTAGTAAACCTCCACATCTGTTTAGGGCATTGCTCTCTGGGGGGGGGGGGGGGGGGGGGGGCGCTGGTCGCCGCACTTTCTGCCATTTTTTGCCAGGTCTCTCCGTCTTTGCGCGGACTCTTTGGCCGACAGATTGTCTCTGGCTCAGGTGAGTTGGTGTCTTTGGGATGAGGGCTGTGTTTATTGTGCTTTGCATTTGGCTGGCTATCATTTAAACCCAGACTGTACAGGAAGTGTGAGCAGAATGGTGTAATATCCCCACCCCGCACCCTCCCCTCCCCTGTGCTGCAGTAGGCCCGAGACAGATGGAGCGCTACCTGACACAACAGCCTAATTAATAGAGCGCCGCACCTCTGAATCCCCATGTGAAAACTACTCCAGAACTGTGACAGAACATTTTGGAAGCGGGGGAAACAAAAAAGCTTTCTCTCCCTGCGTCATCCATCTTTGTCCTCGGGTTGCTGACTGAAGCTGTTTATCGCCATCGCCAAGCCTCAGGAAGCGTGCGTGGACCAAACGGGCCGACGGGACACGCCAACAGGCGGCCTGTACTTACACGACGAACAGCGGATGTAGTCCTCAATGGCGCTGCAGGAGAAGGGGCGGCTTGTTCGCTGGAACGAGGAGGAGGAATTGGAGCTGCTGAAGAGGCCGAACATGCAGCAAGAGTTTTGCTTCAGAAGAACACTCACATGTGCAACGTGAAAAGGATTCGCCGAGCAGCATCTTCAACCCATCTCACCTGGGCTTGTTATGCAACGGATATTTTTGACACTCTGTTCTTATGACCACAAACCCCCGTCACTCACCTCATAATCCTGCCTAGTTATTTTCAACTTGTTTGTTGAGACTTTTAATGTGCATTCCAACCCTAAAGGAGGATCTCCATCATGTGAGAACCAGGAACAATAATAATAAGAAAACGGATGTTTTCTCTCAGCAGCATCCACGGCTGTTGTTGGTAATTGTTTTTCCTTTTCGTCCTCTCGTCTCTCTTGGCTGCGTTGACTGTTTTCTCGGGGAGATGTTGCTGCTGCCACAGTGCCCTCGCTATTTCATTTATTTGCCCACAAAAGACGCTGCGTTTTCCAAAATGTCCCGACAGCTGTAGCTGTTTGATGCCAGCCGGAGAACGTTAGCAGAAAACTATGCTGGAGATGGGCCGCCACTCACAAAACGACCATGAGCAACGTTGGATTCAAGTACACACAGGCTGAAAGTGCGACGCTGGCATACGAGAACATTTCCAGCAGTTTCCATGGGGACGTGCCAACATTTACAGAAACACCAGAGACGAGAAGTGGCACGAAGCCAGAGCAGATCCTCCTACACCAGGGATTTCGCTTTAGTTTGAATTCATTATATTTCTTTTTTTTTTTCATCTTATTGTTCCACCAGGAGTGACACATTTATATCTGGAGTTACGGAGACATTTTGATTGATTGCCGGTGTGATGTAGTCGATTAGATTTAAGCCGGGATTGATAGCCTTTTAAAACGATGCTGTCATCAGATCCATATGGGTTATTTCAACTTTTCTTTAACTTTTATTAATGATTCTTCTTTTTCAGAAATACATGTGTGTATATGTGTGTGTGTGTGTATATACGGAGAGAGAGAGGGGGGAAAGAGAGAGACATATACATAGATAGATAAAGCTGATAAAGTGATGCAGTATAGGAGGCTTCACAGACCGCCAGACCAATCAAATTTCCTATATAGTGTTTTCTTCCACCATGAGAGCGAGGGAGCATCAAGGGTGTGAGGCACCACCACAGCATCAGGCCCGAGCCTGCCTGCAGGAGTGTGCAGCAGCAGTAGGAGGGAGTGGGCGGGTGTATCCAAAGGTGAAATGCAGCCTCTGCAACAGAGCTGCAGCCAGTTGAAATGGAGGTTTTAAACGTAAACTTGCTCCATGCAGTGTGAACCGCTCTCCCTGTGCCTGTGAGCGTGCACAGTTTTCCAATTAGGTGAGAAAGAAAGAGAAATGACCAAGCAGTAATGAATAGATATTAATGGAAGCAGAACTTGTGATGTTCCCCAGTACTCCCAGAATTCCAACACTTCTGATTAAAACTAATGCTGTAGGTTCCGATAATAAAACATTTATAATGACCTTTATAACAGATGGTGCCGAAGCATATTTGTGCCATATGAGATCATAGGAATCATATATAAGTCAGTCCTTCATGCTGTAGGACCCTGACATGCACACTTTTATCTCAGGGAAGTCTTTTATGTATTTAAATTTGAAACCAATGTGAGTCATGCTGGACATTTGGGCTGCCTGACGCTCCTTCCCAGTTAGCATTAGCCGACTGTGCACTGGTGTGGAGGAGGAAGGTCTCATTTATTCCAAGTTATGCAACCATCATGGGAAATGCTGGAGAGGTGCTGACTGTGGTGCTGCAGCTGAGCTTTGACTTAACAGCCAGGAGCACACCGGTTTCCCAGAGAGCAGAGCAGACACAGAGGCTTCCCCCTCTCCCCTTGTTGCTGTGATCTGTCCTCGGCCCTCAGTGTGCGGCATCTGTGTCAAGAAGAATGTTTTTTATGGGTTGGAGCGGGTGCTGACAGAAGCCCCTTCCAGCCGGAAAGGAAACATCCTGTTGATCAGGGCCCATAATAGCTGTTGCATAAGCAGTGCTACAGGAAAGCTCTCATCAATGTTTCATGGAGTTGCAATGTGAGCTGTTAAAGAGCCATGAGGGAGTCCGCACAGGAGCGAAGAATAAAATCAATCCTGGCAATTTGACTCAATCCAATTCGGGAAACTCAGCACCGAGGAGACTTTTTTTGGGGATTTTTTTCCTCCTAAAACATCTGATTCTGATACGAACCCAGATGTGAGATTTTTGCAAACGAGCCCCCCCCACCCACCCGCCCGCCCATTAGCATTTCTGAAAAACTGCTGGTTTTAATTGTGTTCACGCCAAAAGAAACCCGAGAAATCGGACTTTGCTGCAGTTCACGCTGCAGCGATTCAAATCGAGCTGCTGCTTTTATAGGAACAGAAAGTTTAAATAAGCAGCCAGAGCACTCCAGAGTTCACACCAGGCCAAGGTGCACCATGGTATCCGCTCTTCACAGGGAGAGTGGGTGGTTTTGTCCAAGATAGAGCTGCAGAAACAGATCTGCTCCTTTTTGCTGCTGCCTACAGGACACAAGCACAAGGAGCTTTCTTTTTAGTTTTCCGGTCTGTTGAGCTGGGGATGTTCCCCTTTCGCCGAGAAATAGCTTAAGTCGCATCGATGTCTGCGACAAATTTCACCTGACACCTCCTCCCCGAACAGTCCGGGGGTTTGTGTTGTCATATTAGACCTTTGCGGCTCCATGGTAGCTCTGCAGAGACTCTGTGGCAGAAGAGCCCAGGGAAATTGGACAAGCTTTGAAGAGCTCAATGAAATATAAAGGAACATGAAAACTGGAGCTGTCAGGTCAATTTGGGCCACTCAGACACCTTAAGCATGAAAGAGTGACCAAACTCTCCCCCCGACTTATCAAATGTTATTGGATTAGTCAGTTCGGGCTCCCCTCTTTGTAAATCTTTTATTTTTTTATGTTTTGTCTGATCCCTTACACAAAAGTTCAAGCATTTCATTTGGCACTGATCATTGAAAACTGACAATGTGTCATTATTTGATTACGTGGAGGCGACGGTGCATAAAAGAAGCAGAGATGTGGGCAAAACCTGTGAAATAATCAGAGCATATTTCATTTAAAGCAGCAGCTAGTTTTTAGTAGCAGCTTAGCTGTTTAACTTCCTGATTTAAATGGCTTCAGGCAGCATTTTCGGCATGTTGGAAAGACTCTTCATGATCTCATTCTGCTCCTTCAGTTCACATGTACTGATGTGGGTGTGGGTGAGCGTCTCTGCACACTGATTAATGCTTCATTATTCCAGATGATTGCTGTGCAGCTGTAGTCTACCTGCTCAGACGTTGGTTCTAAGACGACGGAGAACGTAGAACCCGCCTGCCACTTCTGTCATTATCTTCCTTCTGTATTTTAACAAATTGACTCTGAAACGCACTAGCATAAACGGTTCCGTTTGCGTTGATGAATGAGTCTCCACACAGTTGATTATGGGATAATCAGATCACCTCCAGAGAGCTACTGTAATCAGAATGACTGGAGAGACAATGAAGAGGAAACAAACACTCCTCCGGGGGTGCGAGCACATGTGTTGTGTCCTCTAACTGTGCATTTTAAGTCCACACAGACTAATAATTGAAACTGCACTTCAGTTTTGCCCGGTAACATAGAAGTTATGCACAGTTTATGACAATAGATTTTTTTTCTGGACTGGGATGAACCCTAACCTTGAAAAAAACTCTCCCTGTGGTTTCAGCACTGGTTACCATGACAACCCTGGATTTTATTTCTGGCTCCTTTGAAAACGGTGTCTTAGATCAGAGATCCCAAATGTTATGTAAGAGGATGTGCTGTTGCAGACTGGGGTTTCCTGTTAGAGAGAACTCCCAGTAATTAGTTGCAGGGGAATAACAGACCTCAGCGCCGTCTCTCCGTTTACCTCCAAACTTTCATCACGCTCTGGTAGGATTTGGGCCCCGATCATTATGCAGGAACACAGCTATTTAAAATATTGTTGAAAAGAATCTTGAGTGAAATGCAGAGCTACAGATGCGGAGCTGTTATATGTTTAATGTTCCAGTGCTAAATTTATAGTGTAAAGAATTTGCTCTCAGAGCCAGGAGAATCCTACTGGTTTTCGCCCCTCATCTCGGGATTTATTGCGCCATTTAGGTTTTCTGTAAAGAAACCTGATGTTCTTCTGATGAACAGCACTGAGGGGACTAGCTTTTCAGTTAGACTGTTGAATAATGGGATGCCAACCTGAAATTAAAAGCTTAACGATTATGATTAGCATGACAGGTCGGAGTACTGTAAGCGGTCTTAGATGGTTTAGCTTTCCTGGTGTTCTCTTGCAAATGTAACATCAGGTACATACAAGCCAGCATCAAAATGGGATTAAAATAATTGAGGTTGTCATTAATAAAGATCTGTAGTGTTTCTGTAAGTGTTTCAGAAATGAAATGAAACAGTCTCGCGGAAGACACGAGAGTCAATAAAGTCAGTCGTATGCAAAAATGTGCAATGGTATTCAAGTGTGAGTCGCTTGAAGGAGAGCAACAAACTATGGAAAATTATACAGTAAACTCAATTTTGAATAAAGAAACTTCAAAGTCGTTTTAAGCCAGGAGTGGAACCACACACTTGACATGGGTTTTGATGGGAATGCAAATATATTTGCCTGTAGAAGAAAAAAAGGCTCACTCGCAATCCGTTCTGCTCTGAAATCCACCAGTGAAGCAAACAATTATTTAACACCTATTTTATCTAATCGCGCGGTGAATCTTAAACAACTTTCCTCATTTGTCACCAGTCACTGGCAATGTAGATCTCTTGGTGTTGCCTGGATATGAGCAGAATAAAGTGAGGGAACAGTCCAGGGTAATGTCAGTGAGATAAAAACTCTTCATGCCATAGAAAATGTCAAATAAATATCAAATAACAATCAAAAGTTGGCAGTTTTTATATGCTGCTGTTCATGGATTTGAGTTGAGATCTTATCAATTTTCAATTTATTGGTGCAATTATTTCTTATGAATTTATTCTCTCTCTCTGTTTCTGTGTCTCTCACCCAGACCAGAACCTTTCTCCTCGGTCCCCATCTCAACAATTCAACCAAGAGTTCAATGAAGGCAGACGCCTCCCTCCAACCAGGAACATGAAGGGCTTATCGAGCAGCCGCTCCCAGCACCAGATTCCTTTACCCTACGGCTTGGACTACGACCCCCATGTCCATGACCTCCACGCTCACCATGGCTCCGAGTCCCGCCACTCTGCCTACCTACTCAGCCCCACCGAGAGCTGCCCGACCGACTTCCATCACCGCTACTCGCCGCGCAGCTCCATCCACTCGGATTGCATGGCGATGTCCCCCGTCATGATGCCCCCGCCTGCCGCATCTGACCACATCTCCAGCAGCACATTCCCCAGAATGCACTACAGCTCCCAGTATTATGACACAGCCACCAGGGACGACTGCGCTGCCATCACAGCCTCCGCCACTTCCCCGGCAGTCACTGCGGCGGCGGCGGCAGCCGCTGCCTCCGCGCACCTCTCTGGCATCAAGAGCAACCGCCTTCCCGCCAACCTACTCGACCAGTATGAGAAGCAGCTGCCACTGCACCGCGATGGCTTCCACACGTTGCAGTACCAGCGCACCTCCACCACGACCGAGCAGCGCAGCGAGAGCCCGGGCCGCATCAGACACCTTGTTCATTCCGTCCAGAAGCTCTTCACAAAGTCACATTCCCTAGAGGGCTCGTCCAAGATGAATGGCACAAAAGGTGACATGGTAGGAGGCGGAGGAGGTTATCACCACTACAGCCACTCCACCAAACATGGCAGCAAGAGGAGCAAGAGCAAAGAACGCAAGCATCGCTCTGGCGGCTGGTGGAGCTCAGATGACAACCTGGACAGTGACAGCACCTACCGCACACCCAGCGTCATGTCCCGCCACCACGGGGACCACGTTAGCCACTGCCATCCCGATTCCATGCACAGCCACCACTTCGGAGACCTGTCGCTCAAGACCACCAAGAGTAGCAACGATGTCAAGTGCTCGGCCTGCGAGGCTCTGGGGCCCGAGAGCAAGTTCATGAAGAGGAGCTCCTGGTCAACGCTGACAGTCAGTCAGGCCAAGGAGGCTTACAGAAAGTCAGCGTTCAACCTGGACAAACCCATGATGCACACGGACCTCAAATCATCACGGACATGTCACTACCTGCAGGTGAGCTTTAGCTTTTTAGTCTGAATCAATACAAAACGGGTCCACCTTCGCTGGAGCTCTTCAGGTGCACCACACTGATGGTGTCACCTTTTGTAAAACTGACAATATGGCAGTTACCATGCTTATATCTGTCCATTGGGACAGATAAAAAACACTCTGAAGTGAGGTGCCCACATAAATCAGGCTGTTTTTGTCCTCTTTTCTCCCCTTTCCAAACAAGAAGAGCAACCACCTGCTTGTTTTATGTCTTATAAGATTATCCTGTGGTCTAAGGGGTGTGATAAGAGTGAACTTTCCCTGATAATCAGATCTGAAAGCAGTTGGAGCAGACAAAAATCTTCATGTGTGTGAGCAACACTGACGACTCCCGACTCCATGAGCTGTGATGTGGAACAGAATGCTAAAGCGAGCTGCCGTAAATTAAATTGAGCACGTCCACGCTGTCCCCGCGCATTTTTGTTTCTTTTCTTATTTTAGTTTGGAAATGTTGTCCCAAGACCACCTTCATTCCCTCTTCTTGTGCGTCATTTTCCATTTTGCGTGTTGTGTTTTTCCCAGTTGCTGCTGTCTGTCTTCTTTTTTTGGTTTTTGTTCGAGGTTTCTGCCTTGGAGACTGAGAGTCAAGATCATTGCTGGGACCGAATCGTGCTGTGTGCTGGACTGTGTTGAGATTATCGGTGCACACCACACAGTAACATCAAAACCATTCAATGCCTGTTTTTTACCTTGACTTATGGGGTCTTGAACAGATCAAAAATACCTTCAGGTGTAGACAATCCTCGTGTGTACCCGGCTATATGCTGAATCAGTTTAATTAAAGCAGCCAACGCGAGCTGTAGAACCCTGAAACTGACCTTATCTAGAACAACTATCCATGCAACTGATGAAGGCTATTGATTACAAATATTGTTCAAAAAGCACTTCAGATGCCACCTTTCTGCCTGGAGTGGTCAATATCACTCATGAGAAAGCAAGAAAAAAAGAATGCCAAGGAGCTGTTTTCAGTTGAGGTAGAGAATATAGGGATCAATCCATCAATTTCGAGGTGGCAGACACTAAGTGAAGGTGAGCAAGATTCAGGCACGGAACACAGCTTTAGCATCAGGTGGAAGATGCAGGATCACCTGGGATTAGGCTTCTACACACAGTGATGAGACTAACACATTCAGATCTTTTCGTTGCACGTCTCAGTAACATCCAGGTGTTTGTTTGGATTTTACTTGCTGCTATTTCTCGGTAGGTCTAAGTGAATTAAATGTTTTCCCTGGTCCTGTCCCTAACCCTAACCCTAAGGGTAGGCACATAAACTCACATAAGACGTGGTGTTCCTGGACAACAGACGCCTCCCGCACAGAGTGCGGCTGCTTGGGTGCCGTCTGGTACTTGACAACTTTGTGTCAGCAGGCGCGGACGCTGCCACATGGGTGCTGCTTCTCCTCAAAGCGTGTCCACACTGACAGCCTTCAGAGGAGGGAAGGGTCCACGCCGACCTCATGGACAGGACGGGGGTGGGGTCAGGTCTGTCGGAGGGAGTGCAACTTCTTCTCAACTAATGATGATTGTAGAGGAACGAATGAGAACTTAGAGTCAAACGTTGCTTTTGGGGGGGTAGTTGGGTCAAATTTGGATGAGTTGGACTACATGTGGTTATAATAGAGAAGTGGATGCAACTTCAGAGACCAAGAAGATGTTCTTGGATCAGAGATGGACAGTGATCCCATGTCTTTCTCACACACTCTCAGCTCTCATGAAAGCGTGTATGCTAATATCAGGGGTATGATCAGTCCAACTGTCTCTACTGTCTCAGATTTACAATGATGCTACACATGAACAGCAAAGAGTAACTGTTTTAACTGATGTACAGCTATGCTAAAAATGTAAAAAAATAAATAAAGAAAGAAAGAAATGCCTTAATTACGGGTGGTTAAGACAAGTGCAGCCACTTGGTTAGCTGGATACCGATGCAGCCCTGAGATGTTTTTGCACACTGCTGACCGATTGTGGCTACTAACTGACAAAAACTAGAAAAATTAAACTATGTACAAGCTAAAGCTAACCTACAGCCTAACAAACAATCTAAGTAGCCACTACTAGAACACAGAAAAGTAAGCAATCTACCTAAAATTGCTAAATAACTATGAAATACTACACTTAATAACTATAAAATCTCCAAAGAACAATATATGTTAACTACCTACTCAATACTCACTTCACCTCTCTATTCGAAGGTCTTTCAATTCAACCTACTCGCCACAGATTGTAGAGGGGTGTCACAAAAGCTGCCTCCAAAACTTGAATCGGCCTTCTTTTTAGCCAACATCAAAATTTGATTTTATTAGCCACGTTTCATCCCATAGAGGGAAGCTCTTCCTACAGCACAATGCGGCACATTGAAACACTGACTGAAAAGCCAATTAACAACACTACTTCATACCCAAATACCCAAAGGTAGTTTTGGGGTTTCGTTACTCTTTAAATGGGTTGAGGTTTGTCCACGAGCCTCTTCTTGCTGCAGGGAGAATGTTCAACATTCTCGGTAAAGTAAATGATATTTCATAGTTTTTGTCATCCTTCCCAGATGTTCACTAATATTTCACTAGGTGTGAAATGGAGAGTGTCAGCTGTGCTTTTCCTGCGACTGTGGCAGTAAAACAGCGACGGGCTCAACTGACACAGAGATCTTTAGGGACAGCTCTGTGCCTGGAGCGGTGTTTTTAGGGCCAAGGCGAGACCGTCCACTGGGGACCCAGTTAAAGCTGCAACAAGACGTTGGCATACTGGTCTCAGGCCGGAACAAAGAAAGCTAGAAAGGTCAACACTTCAATAAAACCGTTGTCCCCTTTAATGGAAATTCTAAATTTACAGTTTAGCCTTTGCAGGGTTAAATATTTTAGCGGGCAATATTTTGGCCGTCGTGTTATATCATGATTTGGTATTTTGTTGCCAACTTGCTGCAGTTGCTGAAACTCCGACTTCTGCGAACCAAACAAAGACCTACTTCTGCCGTCTTGGTTGTGACCCACAGCACGGCCAAACTATCTGCGTGTATGCTAATTATCGACAGCGCATGACAATTTCTCTCAGCGGATGCTGCGGTCCTTGTTATTACCGCCCACATTTAGAGAATACAGAGGAGGAACATCTCCCACATGCTTTCAGGCAACATCAGGCCACAATCTGTATACTCCAAACACATTTCTGTATAAACCATAAAATGACATTTACTGCAAATGGACATTTAGTATCTCATTAAACCTCCAGTTATAGAGCTTAATTAAACTTTAATTATAATAATTGTCATCTGTCTTTGATTATATCTATCCAGCTGCAAACTAGCTCATTTATTACACCTAGTTGCTCCGTTATTACATAGTAACAATTAAAAGACACTTTTTTCCTTTCCACCTGACGATTGATATTATTCTTGTTAATGACTTTTTTCCCTCTTTCATAACATGGACAAATGAAGCATGACTCAACAGAATCCTGTGTGATCACTGGTCCAACTGGTCCCTGATCATTCCTGAATAATTAGGCTATAAAAGAATGAATTTCGCATGTTCCCCATATCTTCCATTACCAGCTGCTGTCAGAGAAGTGTTGATCCCTGAACTGACCTAGTTGAATACTACGACTGCATGGTAATAAACTTTTTATAGAACTAAATCATAATCTGTTGTCATGAACAGGTACCCCAGGATGAATGGGGCGCATACCCAGGAGAGAAGGACGAGGAGATCCCCTGTCGGCGGATGCGCAGCAGCAGCTATGTCAAAGCTATGGGGGAGGTGGACGATGACAGCGGTGACTCGGACGCCAGCATCAAGACCTCCCCACAGAAGGCCGTAAGGCCCGACGCGCTGGTCCTCAAGTCGGCCATGCAAAGACCCCACTTCGACCTGCAAAGGTAACCCCTGCGACAGTAGCAGATGACTAGTGGTTAAAGATGCTCCCCAGAAGCTGAGAATTATGCACCTGTGGGTGACTGCAGTGGCTTGTGGAACGAGACCTTCGAATGTTTCAGCATGTTTAACGCAGGCCGTCGTGCATGCGTGTCTGTGTCTGTGGTGCTGTTGCGTTGCTCTGACTTATTCTAACGATTCTTAAAAACATTTCATATAATGCTTGTTCTGCATTATTGTCCTTATGCAAATGTACTTTGACCCTCTTCAGAGTTGGGATGCAACTGTTGGCCACTTTGATAACTTTATTGAAGATACATGTAGTAATAGGCTCAGTTATCAGTCATGCTAACATTCCATCTATAGTTTATGCTAAATTAAATACATTTCCTTAAGCAATATATTTTCCCTGCATGCACACTAAACTTACAGTAAAGTTGAGAGAAAGGACAGAGAAAAACAAGATGCGTAGCAGCATCTGAACCCTTTCTACAAAATGGTTACGATAATTGACACCTCATACTTTATTTTAGTTCCAAAAGGAGTTTCGCTGTAATTAAACACTAATGAATACAAAGTCCCTCAAAGTCGTTGAGACTGATGAGGTTAAACCTATTTAAATTGCTCTATACTCAGATTTAAACTTAATCATCTCAGTGCCCCTAAAGTTGACTGGGCCTCATGATAACTTCATGTTTATTTACAAACACACACACACACACACACACGCACGCACGCACACGCACACACACACACACACACACAGCTCACCAGTGATTGTTTCCATTTGCGCTCAAGGGCGATCCACGTTTGACCTGTTAAATATTTCATCTTGCAACCCCCACTCCCCACCCTCTCGTTCAGCCAGGGCTACCACTTGCAAACCCTGAGAGATATGCGGCCCCACCCTAGCGTCACGCTGGATCCCGCCACCATCCACCCGCCGCCCTTCCGCTCACGCAACCAGAGCTACATGCGTGCCGTCAGCACACTCAGCCAGGCGAGCTGCGTCAGCCAGGTGAGTCTGGAACAAACAAGATACATGAGACGCGACACGTCGTCTAGCGTGGAAAGTAGCCAGATCTCATCTGATTGGCTTTTGGAGTCCAGTTGTTATTCTTTTTTATGTAAACAAACTTAAGTGGAAGATTTCAAAGAGCACAATATTGAGAGTCCGAGACATTATGCCCTCCTAACAGCCTCCAGCAAACTTTGCAGGTCTCCGTTACTCCAAACCCTGCATGAGTCTGTAAGGTGGGATCAGTCTGTTTTGGACCTCAGGTGGCACAAGGCAGGGGTTGCTACGAAGATCTGGGGGTGCAACAAGAACGGCTCTGTGTGGAGAAGAAGTAATAAAGATGGTTGTACAATCAGTTTGAATCTAAGTGTAACAGATGGACTCTGGTCTCTCCCCTGCAGTACACCCACCAGCCACCTCAGCAGGTACATCACCACAAGCCTCCTTCAGTGTAATCTAACACACATTTGGGCAAAGTTTTAAAGCATTCTGAGGCTGAGGCAGTGTTGCTGTACCTAATGATGGGGCTGGGTGACATCACTGGATAGGGTGTAACTGGATATGGCAAGAATTCAATTAAAAAAGTTAATGATTGATATGATAAAATCAGAAATATTGCTAAACTGAGAGAGAGCACAGTTATTACACCTTTGTGTATGTTTTGACTCTAATGCTTTAATGACACAAATATTCAATATATTTTTCTGTTTTTTTATTTCTTTTTTTTAACTTGACATTTATTCAGTTAAAGGTCGGAAGCGACAGTGGCGTTGCTTTATGCTAACACTCCTTCATATTTGCTGTGCAAAGGGGAAGAATCAGAGTGAGAAAGAGAAAGGAAGAGGAAAAATTAAGGACTGCTATTCCTGTTTTTGTCTCTCAGGTGAGTGAGACTGAGATCAATGGCCAGTTTGAGTCAGTTTGTGAGTCCGTTTTTAGTGAAGTAGAATCCCAGGCCATGGAGGCCTTGGACCTGCCTGGTTCGTTCCGCACTCGAAGCCACAGTTACCTCCGCGCTATTCAGGCTGGGTATTCCCAAGACGACGACTGCTTGCCTTCAATGACATCCTCCACTGTCACTTCAACTATCAGATCCACAACAGGTAAAACAATAACCCCTCCAAAAGAGAGCGGGCTCAGACCACAAATCTCATCTGACACATGCGGACAAACTTCACATACCTACATATGTACAGTGGGGAACCCTTGAGCTTCAGAGATGCTGAGCTGATCTCTCCCAGTTATATCTGTTGGGAGCTATGGTGTGTGGGTGCCGTTTGTTGAGATACAAAGTGCCTGCGTATGACTTTGCACGACTCATGCATCATTAGCTTAGCATCTGGTTGTGGTGTTGGTGTCGCCATGCTGTAGTGTAAGAGCGGGGTGGGGGGCACATCAGTGACCACACACCCTCATGGCCTAACACTTCTAGATTACATGGCATGTCTAAGGAGCAGGTCACCCCAAGCATGTTCAGCTGTGGTGTTACATATCTGTGCTGTGCGATGCATTTAGGGAGGGATGCATAATGAAAGTGGCTTGGGCAGTAGGGGAGGTTGGAGATGGGCTGGTTGGAACATGTCCTCCTCCTGCTCTCTTCATCAAGATATGCTCTCTAACATAATAATTGACGTCATAAAATTCAAAATACATATCTTTTGAAGCATTTAAGGTAAGTCAAGACTATTCTCTGATAATGTGCACATTATTCTGGTTGCACAAAGGAATTGTGCACTGATGGTACAATAAAAGCAGACTAGCATGTCATTTTCATTAGATTTCATTCGTTACATGGTGTTGCATGAAACAAGTCTAATTTGGCAATTTAAAAAACAACAGTCATCTAAAGGCTTGTGTAAATTGTTAATGTCAGATATCTTATTTTTCGGTTCTGCTCCAGCCTACATTAAGTGGGTTTCCCCCAAATGGTGCTTTTTAAGATCCAAATATTTCCAGGTTTTGTGCAATACATCTTTCTCCCTCTATGTAAGCATGTCGGGTTCTTTGTGCAAGCAGAGTCATCTTTGCAGTAGCTCCCTCGCTAAGTGCATTTGGTGTTTACCTGCAGGAGTAAAGCTATGAACCCTATTGAAACATTTTTTTTTAACTGAATGTATATTTAAATATTATACATTTTTTTAAAATCTTTTTGTTGTTGTCAAATTACATATCGGAGGCAACTGCACTTCTACTCACTTTACAAGCTTTGTTTTTTTTGTGCAATCTGGACTTTTGTTTTCGGAAACTTTGATCTTTGGTTTGAGTTTCCATGTGTGATATCTTCAGAATTGCCGAGGTACCGAGGATAAAGAGCGCTCTCCAATCCCACCGTCTAATTTGCTGAACTCTGATTGGCATATTGAATCATTGCAGAGGTTTTACCTGAAGAGTCACCTCCCTGTCAAATTGAAAGTCACACTAGTATTCTTTGGTCTGTTTTTTTTTTTACTTTGTGTGGAGAGTGGCCTTAAATGAAAGAATTGCCAATAAATTAAACCAGTAGAAACTTATGAACCAAATCCCATGAGAGGCTAGTGGACCCTTGAGCAAGGAAGGGATTCAGTGATGCTCCCTAATACACACAAGCGCCATACCCCTCCTCTTTTGACCATCCATCTCTTGAAGGATAACCAGAGGGAAAGAACAGCTGGAGGCATCAGTGATGCTTGTCGCAGGTATTCTAATAATCCGCATACATATATCTATGGATATGTGTGTTTTTGCACTGCCTTCTCAGTAAAAATAGACACATAGAGTTTATGTAGGTTGCAAAAATATCTCATTATGTTATGTTAAGGAGGAAAACAGGGTTCCCAGCAACTCACAAAACCTCAGATGGTGATATTTTGTTGAGACATTGATACACAATGTTTTGGTCAAGACTTGCGATGCTGGCTCTTGGGAGTTGTTTGCCCTGTCTCTACTTTAAGTGTGTTTAGACCACTCTGTAATTGTAAATGTATGAGAGGTGTTTTTTCCCAAAGCTTTGGAAATGTCTTCATATCATGACCATAAAGTAGCGCTGGTTGTTATTTGTTACATTGCCACTGTCTCCAATCATTTGTGAGAGCAGCATCCGTCTGCTGTGCATGTGCAAACCCCTTTTTTGGGACTTCTTTTACTCTCTACATTGAGTCTGTCAGCCGTCTTTGACTGTGGGATTGCAGCCTCTCCCTGGTGCAGCCCAAATGGGGGGAGTGACCGCTCCCCTCACTGGGTTTCTTAATCAGCCATCTTGGACCTGATATGTTCAATAGGGTTCATATCTGCTTGTTGACCCAGTGGGTTGTGGTTCCTCTACTCCCTTTACATCTTTTCTTTTTTGCACAAAAAAATGGCACATATTCCAAAGTCACCGAGTGACGTTCCAAACGTGTTTTGAGGAAAGAGGTTCTCGCCAAATGGATTCTGGATGTAAAATTTCCATTCTTTGCTGTGCTGTGCAGTGAAAAGATGGAAAGAAGCCTTGAAATGACTGAGAAGGCAGTGTAAAAACATTGTGATAAACATACAGCATGTGAGTTTTATGTTAATTGCCCTCTTACTTAATACCCCCAGTCCTTGCACTAACATTCTTTGCAAACAGAACATAGCTCTGTCACTTGGAGCTTTTACACACCCTGCAAAACTCTAGTTCTTCGTTTCATAGGTTAATTTTGGTCAAGTTGATAAATACTTGAACATCAATAAACTCACATGTTGTTTGTTTTCCATAGATATGTGTTGACTTCCAAAGTCAGATACAACCCAGATCACTCTCCAGCTGTTCCTTTCTCTATAAATGTCCTCTCTGCGTGTTCAAATTTGTCTTCCAGAGGGATATGATCTTGTGGATGCAACCTCGTTACTAAATGACGATATGATAGAGGATGATGACGGTGCTAGCTCCTCCGCCTATGCGGAACTAGAGAGACTAGAGAGAGAGACAGCCGTGGCCCGCAGCCAGCACAGTACTAGCTCCACCGTTACAGCCATATCCGTCCCGCCGGCCACCGCGCCTTCGTACAGGGTCCCCTCTCCCTCATCCATATCCACCTCAGAGGCACCGGTCCCCCAGGCAATTCAAGCCTTCAAGGAGTCCGCCAACATGGTCGCTGCCTTCAACATGCAGTGGAAGGATGAAATCTCAGCCATGCGTTACGAGCTGGCCGAGCTGCGGAGGGATGTTTGTGGTGAACTGAAGACTTTCAACAGCAACTTTTTCAACTTTACTCAGTGTTACAACATGTGGACTTTGTGCCGGGAGCCTTGCAGTGACAGCACCACGCAAACAGATGACCGAGTGTCTGTCGGAATTCAGGCCGGCTCCAGTTGGTCCATTCGACACCACACGGAGGATAAGTCAGTGATGTGTCAGCCGGAACCGGTGCGCTTCAGCATTATGGATATAATGAACCCGCCTCGGATTGAGATCATAGAGGGAACCCCTGAGAGCACACCAGAGGGTTCCGGCAGCCCTGCCAGCCCCCTTCCAATCGAAGACTTCCCATGGGAGATCAACAAAAAGCAAAAGACCTATAAGCAGCCAGACATAGGTGCGCATACTGGACACAGAAGTGCCAGTCTAGAACTGTGGAGCAGGAAGTACACCAGTGGACCCATGTCATATCTGTCTATGTCATTCTGATCACTCCCATTGTGTGAATGGTGTTAAAAGAAATGAGGAAGCCAGGGTAAAAATCTGAGATTTAGCAAGAAAGCCAGGCAAGCGCTGCTGTTAGATGTCCCTTTACTGTCCGCAGACGCAGAGTCTGATTTCCTTGAACGGGTTACAATTTTGTTTAAGCAATCGTATAAGTGTCCTGATTCCCCACTGAAAAGTGATTCTGTTCCAACCAAAACCAGGGTGAACAGAAGAGCCTTTGGACACTGTTTAGATCCTCAAGTGCCAACAAGTGAAGCATTGCATTCCCTCCACTTACTTAAATGCCGAGGCTTTGAAAGGATGAGTCGATTCGAGGAGAAATGCTGACAAATCCGAGGGTCGATAATCAATGATCAACGATTGTGAGGTTGCTTCCACTCATATTCTTGTAGTTTTTCCTCATGTGGAGGAATTCACTTTAGGCAACCTGAAAAAATACTGTGAAAAACCTTTATAAACCCTAGTTTTGTTATGGAGCACATCCTAAAATAACATATATAAATACAGAATTTACTTTATACATGTGCTACTTAAGCATTCCTCCAGCACGGCCTTTATCTGTTTGTTGTTCAAGCCTAAAAGTAGCTACGATACACCGAAGGAAAGGGTACCCCTTACAAAACAGTACCAGGGCGTCTCTGGCTAAAAACTGTTTACTTATATCACTTGAACTCCAAAAAAATTAAAAATAAAAATACATTGAAGGTCAGACGCGAGAAGGAAAATACGAGTGATTCGAACCCAAACATGAGGCATGAATGTACTGGCTTCAGCTCATTCCCACACAACCTGTGTTCATGTGACAAAACTACCTGTATATAAATGTACCATTTTGTAAATAGAGAAAGTTATATTCAGTCCTTTTACTGTTTGCCGTTGTGGACATGCGGATTTTGTGATAGCCAGAGGGGGCAGAGTAGAAACGCAGCACTTTCAACAGTCTTCGGAGTTTGTGTTCGTTCGCATCATCTCGTCCATTCTCCCTCGTCTGTCATTATCTTGTGTTTTGTGTCTCACCTGTTTGTTCTTCCTTAAGAGGAAAAGGCCAAACAAACACTAAATCCAACCTGCTGCTTTCTGAAATTTTAAAATTTGGACCAAATGATGCGCTAAGTACCACATTCTCTCTATTTATCTGTGGCTGTTGGCTCATGCTGAATGATATAAAAGATCCCTATAATAAGACAATCAGAGCCGCTGAGGGTCTCTACCTCTCTGATTTGTCCCCAGAGTTGCAGTAGTACCAGTGAATGTACTAACACCGCCTCACTAGTGACATCTTAGCCGGGCTTCATCAGCCGTTAACAGGTGGGAGCCCTCAAACATCTGCTGTACTTGGTTAATTGCTTATTTTTGCCTGCTACCTGTTCCGTCACCCATCCATCTCATTTGTTCCGTTGTGTCAACAAGGCGTACCAAAGCTTAGCCCAAGGCCAGCGGAACCCAGGGCAACGTCGCAACATCTGCGCTCTTTGAACGATCACTGCAGCACAGGATCACGGGAGGATCTAAACTCCCCGGACTGAGATGTGAACCTTCTAACAGGACTTTTGATACAGGAGAGACGTCATCTCTCTCTTTGGAAAGAGAGGAGATTTTTTTCTACCCTTTTGCACGACCAAAGGACAATGCGGAGAGAGTGACTTATACAGTATGTCAGAAGGTACCAGAGGTAAGACAAAATTACGCTGGAGCCACAAAACAGGCAGACATTTCCCTTTTTTATGTCATGGCTATCGACACATCTTTAATAAGTATTTCTCTGCCTTGATCCGATACCGAGGCATGTTCAGCTTTTTTTTTCTCTAAGGGGTACGTTTATATGTGTTATGTTCTGCTGTTTGCAATATACAACTAGGAAATAAGCACTCGGAGAGCACAGACGTCCGTTTCCCATATATATGGGAAATAGTAATACATAACACAGTTGATTTATGATCAAAGCCCGTGGGAGGGCAAAGTACTCCGGGAATCCCCAACATCACCAAAACCTAATTAGCTGTTCCTTGTCCCATTATCAACATTTCTTAAAAAGTTTGTTCATAACTTTTTGAGTTATTTAGCAGACAGACAGACAGACAGACAGACAGACAGACAGACAGACAGACAGACAGATACCTCTTTGCTGGAGGTAATAATACCTTTCTAAAGAAGGTCATAATATAAATATTGTCTAATAATGTATCATAATCATGTCATAATATATCTATTAAAACCCAAACAAAAAGATTTTATACATAATCCCAGTCAACGACTGATTACACACATCCCATTGAAAGACATATGACTGTGACATTTAACCTATAATTTTAATATACATATACACAGTATATAGTATATATAGTGTATATAAAGGCTTGCATACACATTTTTGCTTTTTGAATGATAAGAAGGGATTGCATTGGCATTCCTTGATTTCATTGTTTCCCGTTTGGGAAATGCAATTTAAAGGTGCTGAAGACTGGCCAGTCATGATGTGTCCAATTTACATCCATCCATTCTATGCAAGTCTTGTGCCCTTATATTTACGCATCATCAGTACTTACAGATGTAGATATTAGGTGTTTGAGTTCGACTTTGTGTTGAGCCTTCATGCAAAACTCTAATGGAGGAAAAGAGGTTTGTGTCATGATTTGTGCTCTTTTTTGTTATTTTGTGCTGGACTGAAGTTTACTGGTGAGATTCCTGTAGTTCCTTTGCAGTTTATCAGATCAGATATGAGATGAATCAAACGCTCCGGTGAATATGCTGAGTTGTTAGCCAACGCTAATTCAGTGGCAAAAGAGGAAAATTTACCATCCCATTGAACCGAAAAGTGGTGATGATGCCAAGGAACTCATTAATACTACACTCTAAGCAGGTTATTATTATTTTACAATTATGTATGATGAGATTTCATTTAAAGTAAACTCTGATGTAGCAAAAGTGCAGAAAATATTTGAGAAATATATACACTAATGTACATGTGAGAGAATAAAGGAGAAGACAAAAGCTGTTGACAATTATTTTTGAGCCATGTAACCATATTTTGTGAGACAAAATATATGATAAATTGTAGTTAAAGAAAATCAAAAGTGTCAGTCTGCTATGTTAGAGAGTGAATTTTATTGGTTAAAGTGTCCCCCGATCTCACCTGGCCCTGTAACGTCAGACCGCGCTTTATTTTGCATTTATTTGTTGCTTTCTTCAATTAAAAACAGAACTCCTCTGTTCCAAATCAATTTTCAGGGATCTGCAGTGTTGAGTGAGTCCGATTTGGTTCTGAAACATGTTAGCCTGCATTTGTTAGCCGATTCAGCAAATGAAACCAGGTGTGTGATACTTTGGGTTTTTTTTTTCTTCTTTTCTTTTTGCTACTCGTGGCGTTTCCTGTGGTTCTCCATTTATAACGTTTTTTGGCCTTATGTGTTTTTCATAAATTGCTATGAAACAATGGATTAAACTGTTTATGGTGTTTATATGTTGATGGTGCTTTCAGTGTTCCAGTGGGGGTCATAGCTTTACAGTCGGTGTCCATAGATACACAGCACGGCCGGGCACGATCTTTTACTTTACGCTGTTGATATGCATTGGTTTTTTACTAAGCTATCACCTTTTTTTTCCTGTTTGTTTGTTTGTTTTCTTTTCCTTTTTCCTCCCCCCCTCCTATTTTAGGCATCCGTAGCTTAGCTGGGGGGCGTAGAGAGTACGGTAGGTCTGGTAGGGAAACACTTTTTTTAAATCCTTTTTTTTACATGTTGGTATTCCGACTTTTCCCATTCATTTTGTCCTGATCATGAGTTGAAAATGCCGCCATCCCCACTCAGTCCGTACGACATTTCAGTGTTTTCATCTGTTCTCACACTGAATCAGGTTGAATCGGATTTTTGGCCACCCGTCTTACGTTGGCCTTGCGTGCTAATAAACTCTGGCTCTACAACAAAATTAGAATTTTCAGTTCCACGTGAACTGAGCTTTGCCGGAATCCTGTTTTACAGTCCATGAAAGGATTTATTTTGTTTTATTTATTTAATCATTTAGGAAATGTGGTTCTGTTTGATCTCATTTATATTAGCAGTGCTTCACCTTTCTTGCTCACCATCTTCTACATTTTGAAGTGAACAGAAGGAAAGAACTAATGTGTGTGATTTTTAAACCTGCAGCGTGACAGATTGATTTGCATTAGAGGGCGGAGCAAGTTTCAGGGAGCCGTAAACTTTGCAAATACAAGAAAAAAGTGTTTTTCTTGTCAGAGAGAGACAGAAGGTCCACACTGCAGGTTTAAATACCCCAGCATGCAGCAGGGCAGGTCATGACCCACAAACCACAAATCAATGTTGGTGTCAGTTACTTTTCCCAGTTCGATATTCAGTCATAAACTTTATTAGACTTTGCAGGAAATGACTGATGAGCAGAGCTCCTTCAGGCTGGAACTGTTGCTAAATTGGAAACAATGTGCCAGACGTGTTTTACCTTTGGACAACACTGTCATTGTCCATTGTTCCATGGCAGTTTGGTTCTATTATTATTACAATTTAGCCACAACCGGATTATAATCTAATGGCTCCAAACCAAATCTTGCAGGTCTGAGATATTTTTTACTTTCCCTGTAAATTGTGAGATACGTCGTCAGACCGGTGTCGGCTTTAGAAGCATCTCATTCGAAGAGGGCGTGTGTCACATCTCACAGATCACACAAACAACAATCCCTCAGATTTCAGCTTTACTGACTCAAAAATCAAAAGCTATGGATGCCCGAATCCTTTTGGAAGATTCAGGCCATTGATTTGTTTGGGTTTGTTGTAATTCCTCATACATAAGAGGTTAATCCACCCTGCATCCATGGGGACATCACCACTGTATATATATATGTATGTGGCTCTGGACAACATGCTTGTTTTACTGTAAAGATCTGGGAGGAAAAAACAGCAACACAAGCCGACCTTAATTCAAATTTATCCATTACTGACCTGATACACAGCCTGGATATCGTCCTCTGTCAGATCATCCATCCATTTTCTGATGCATCCACTCATCCATCTCTTCATAGTGCAAATATTGCACAATATTTGAGAGCAATCTGAGCTCTGATTTATTGCTTATTTCAGTAGATCTATGCCATCAGGGGGCAAAAAAACCCCAAAACCCTGCATTTCCTTACTGCTCTTTTCCCAAAACATGGTATCTGAGGCAAAACTGTGCCTGTTAATCCAACCACAAGGAAGCGCTCTACATTTGTCACTCAATAGACCTCTTATTTGAGATATCACTATGAATACAGAAATGTGTCCTTCTCATCACCCTGCACAGATGGTTTCAGCAATGATGAAACCTCTGGGTGTCGTTTTGAGGCCCGCATTTACAGAAGCAGCTTACTGTGGTCTAAATAAAGCGCGCTCTCTGTTCAAGAGCATTCTAGGCTCTGACTCAGTTATTCTTTGAGTAACTCTCAAGTCTTCACCTTCACGTTGTCACATCGTCAGCCCCCATGCTCATCAGTCATCACACTCCATAACCTCGACCGCCCTCCCCCCGACCTGAGTAAGAACAGCGTCTCCCCGGCCTCTTCACCAACAACTGTGGCGAGAATACTTTCTGACACACACGGACGGAGTCAGGATGCAGAGGACTGACCGTTCTGAGAATTAACAAAGGAGCACAAGGTTTGGAGGCCACACAAGAACAAAGGTGTATGATTTTCTGTCTGCTCTGAAACCTCTAATGTGAGCTCACGCTACAAAAAGGCAGGTTGAGTTTTGTCTAGTTTGTTGGCGCATGTGGAATCAAAGTGGAATCTCAGCTGCCACTGCGACTGAAAACTGGATTTTTGTATTTTTGAAGTGCACTTTTACACTCCAGTTCATGCAGACAACACTCATATGTTGAATATTTTTGTCATTTGTGATCATTTCCCACAAATGTAAATCATCCTCTTCTGAAACTGCAGCCTGGTCTCGGATTTAAATAGTAAAAAGTTCAAAACTACAGCAAATAATACACTATAAAAACAAGTCAAATGCTTGTTTTTTTATATTATATGTATAATTTGTGTCGCATATCTGTGTGTCAATAATACAGGTTAAAGAAAATATCAACGTTATTTAATAGTGCATGTTTTCTCATCATTACACTCTGTTTTAGATCATTATGCAGAAGTTTCATATTTGGACGATGCAAATCACCAGTGTGGACAAAATTTCTAAATTTGTGCTTTAGCGCACCAGTTTCATGGTACTTTTGGCCCTGGAAATGAAAGCTATAATTTATATTTCTGGTTTAATAAAAAAAAAATATAAACCCTACATTTTCATGAGCATAGTGATGACAGTAATTACTCATAATGTTGTGATTATGAATAAAAATGTTGACAAAGAAACACTTTGGAGCAAACAATAGCTAAAATTCTGGAGAGCTGTAATTGTGTTTGATTTAAAAGGATAAAAAGGTAGTCCCCCCCCCCAAAAAAAATGCATCGTTAAAATTTATTTGTCACTGTAAATCCAACATACCTGTGCTTCTCTCTCTCCAGCCATCCATAAGAATATAACAATTATATAATATCCTTGTTTTTGAAGCTTTTATAGGCATATTAATGGACTTGTAGATGTGCATCATTGTCATATCTTGCACCTGCTAACTGTTGTCACCTGCTCCTTGCAGGGATTCAGTTTCGTCTCCCTACTTCTTGCAGCGTGGACCGTGCACAGCCGCCTCCAGGTACTGGTCTGTCCATATTAATCTCTTTTCCTCCACGCTAGCATATCTGCAGACCACATCTCAGCTGCAGTCCCACATCCATGAATGCATCACAGCAGTTTTTGGTGGCTGACAAAGATGATGAATTGGCTCTTTGATGCGGATAAAAGATGACGTGAGATTTTCAAATGAATTTACATATGTGGATGAGATTGGACCGGATCTAATAAATCCGTCCCATGGCATTGTAATGAAGATCCTGTGACAAATCGGTGTGTTAATATCAGATGTCATTTTATTAACTAAATTTGAGAGCTAAGCATCTTCATCGCCCCCTGGTGGTAGGCTGAAGCACAGTAAGCCCCACCTTTGTCAGCTTAAATTGAGTTTTGGTTCAAAACCTTATGATTGATTTCTTTTTTCCCCCTTTTTTCCTTTGTTTGGTTCCAAAGGTTGAGTGGTAAGTCAGGTCAACTCACAGTTGTGTGTGGGGGAACCAAACAGAATGGCACACAGTGAAGAAGATGTTGAAGAAATCAAGAAGCATCTTCACATTTTTTGCAGTCATAGCAAAGCAAATAAAACTAGGCGTGTGCAGGTGTTTTCATGAAACCCAAAAGTGTTTGAATGAATTATGCAACTGTGATCACTTCGATATTAAAGTAGGGCAGAACATTGAACACAGACAGTCATGTCAAGCATTTCTGTTGTTGACTGGGTGACTCCAACAAGCAAAATCGTAGTGTGCTCACAACATCACACTGTTGAAAGCCTTATCAGCAATGTGTGTGTGTGTGTTCTTGTCCATGCTACATAGTGAGGACCAGAATACTAACTTATGGATAAAGAGGACATTTGGCTGGTTCTAGCAACTTCTAAATTTGGGCTTAGAGGTCAAGATTTGGTTTAAAATTCTACTTCAGAATTGAGTTTATATTAAGTTTAGGCTATCAATTAGAGTTAGGGTTGAATTATGC
Organism: Takifugu rubripes; assembly: GCF_901000725.2. Classification (NCBI taxonomy): domain Eukaryota; kingdom Metazoa; phylum Chordata; class Actinopteri; order Tetraodontiformes; family Tetraodontidae; genus Takifugu; species Takifugu rubripes. The sequence continues at coordinate 11,071,778 of NC_042300.1, read as the reverse complement.
TTTTTGGTGGAAGGGGCTGAGGAATGAGTTATCTCCACAATGACAGTAGTATAGGTATATGTGTGTGTGTGTGTATTATTTCTTTATTATATCATAGATAGATAGATAGATAGATAGATAGATAGATAGATAGATAGATAGATAGATAGATAGATAGATAGATAGATAGATAGATTCCTGACTGAATGTGCTATACATGTAACGCAGCGTGTTATATCACGGTTTTTTGTCTGATATCAGGCAAATTCTGGGGCATGTCTTGAGGATATAAAAATAGAATTTGAGGAGCCATGTTCCGGCTGAGTCACTTTGCTCTTTTGAATTCGGTATCCACCCACTATGTCTTGCAAAGCTGCAGCCCCTTCAGGTTGGAAGGAAGTCAAGCTGCTGTCTGGATGTGGGGGACAGTTTCATTGTGCGTCCTCATTTCACTTAACTCGCTGGAATCCAATCAAAAGACCTGGACTCTCCGGCAGCCCTCGTAGTGGATGAGTGCCGGATTCATCATAGATGCGCTTCCACTGTTGGGTCGTTGTCATTCATGCAGACAGGCGCAGCTTAAAGCGTAGCTGGTGAATCCCGGAGGATTCCTTAGACAGCCCACATAGTATTACTAAAGTTAGTTGTAATTAACGAAAGGGTTAAGTGGAGGTTTATGTTGAATAAGAGGCTGGTGGACAAGCCTCAGTCTGTTCACTGACATCTAAGAATACACCAAATAATACTGGGTCAAATGCTCAACCTTGGCAGACTCATCTATGTGCTATGATGGGGACGTTAAGTGCCAAAATCTCTCTCAAAGGGTTCACTAGTTCAATCATCTCTGAACCGGAGCTCAAGATCTGAGCAGATTGATGGCTGGAGCGAACAACGCGCACAGATCTGGTAGGGAAGAGTCTAGTACCGCTGTGCAGCGTCTCTTCAGATTAGCTCATGATTTACACCCCAGATTGCTGTTAAATTACCAGGAATAAATTTAAACTAGGGGCTCTTCAGTGCATGAAGTACCAAAATGGTGTTCAAAATAGCACGCTGGAGGATCACACTTTAAGTCCACTATTTGTCATAGTTTTGATCGAAGAGAAGTGACGCTGGCCCGACTCCAGCTCTGCTGTGAGGTCCATCTGGATGGATGGCTCATTTGCACTTGAAAGAGCAAATCTCTCCCCAAATCTCTCATTGCATTTCTTAATAATCCCATTTTCCTTTTGCTGTTCTAATGCCCAGTCTGCTGCTCTTCTATCACACGCTGTGTGATGCAGGTGAACCGCAGCGCTTGGCCCTGGTCGGCTTTTGGCCACCCTTGTCATTCTCACGTTTTATTTTATCCTCTACCCTTGTTTTGCCTTGTCCTCGTCCTCTCATCCTGCTTGTGCTATACAGCGGTGTCATATCCTCCCAGTTACAAGAAGACTCCGCCCCCAGTGCCCCCGCGCACCACCACCAAGCCTCTTATCTCTGTGACAGCCCAGAGCAGCACAGAGTCCACACAAGATGCCTACCAGTACCAGGAGGGCAGGCATCCCCGTGGCGGCCTGTGGACCACGGACAGCCTCGGACGTCCCATCTACAGCTCCACCGACAGCTTGGACAGCACCAAAGCGGTCACCATGGCAATGGAGTCAGCGGCAGGCAAGAGGCACACATCTCTGGGGAGTCACACGTCTGTTCAGACGTGCGACAAAGCCGTGCTTGTGTCTAAGGCGGAGGAGTACCTAAAAACCCCAAGAGCCTCTATCGGGATTCAGGTAGCGGTGTCTTCTTCCTCTCACAGGATGTTTTATCAGTTGTAAAGTTGACTTACTTAAAGCAAATTCTCAAAAATTCCAGCCAGACAGAGACAAACGTAGCTGTTCTTGTATAGGAGCTTCAAAATTTCCAAAGTGCAACTATGAAATTCAGCGACGAAACTAAAACAGTGCGTCAACATGCACACCGCCGAGATGCTCTGCGCTACATCCGTATCGGTAGACAAATTAGCTCGCCTTTTTACAAGCGCCCGAAATGTTCCAATTTGTGTAGAGTACTCTCGGTGGAGTTGTTGACCTTTAAATGTGCCAGGCTGCATGTTTGCATGTGGTAGGACGTTTGAAGGCAGCAGTGCTGAGGAGCCTGATGAGGACCTCTTATTCTGTCTTTGTCCTGCTTCACTAAGAGGATGCATCACCTGTGCACGTCTTTTTATGCTGCCTGATTGAGACGATCGTAATGGGCGATGATTCAGCCGTCGGTGGCTTCAGGCTCGAAGTTTCAGCTGCTTCACCTTTTGACATTGTTGTTAAAGTTAATCGCGGATGTTTGGGACCCACACAGGTGGAGGCTGTGACAGACTCCGAGCCAGAAACAAAAGGCCTTCCTCAGTTCCATTCCATCGGGATCCAGGTTGAGGAACGAAAACGGTCAGTACCTGGGACAGACGGGCCAGATCGAGCTGTTTGAAACAACCTCTAACACCTTGACTTTCAGGCATGGGAGGTTCAAGCGCTCCAACAGCGTGACCACTGCGGTGCAGGCAGACATGGAGCTGGAGGGCTTTCCCTCTATGGAGGACAAGGGCTTGCAGTTTGGAGGCGCCTTCGGTCGGCACTCTGAGCCCAGCACGCCCACGCAGTATGGAGCCACCCGCACAGTGCGCACGCAGGGTCTGTTCAGTTACAGGGAGGACTACCGGCCCTCCAGCCCACAGCCTGAATCCTGGCTTGTGGTTGAACCCGGTCTGGAGAGCGCTGACACAGGGCGGGTGTCCCCCATTCGCAGGGATGGCAGCTGGTTCATGCAGCTCCTTCACAACGAAACCAAGCGGCTGGAAGGATGGTGCAAGGAGATGGAGAGAGAGGCGGAGGAGAATGATCTGTCAGAGGAGAGTGAGTGTCCTGACGGGCAGGAGGAGCTTCTGAGCCTATCTTTTTTCTCCCAGATTATATTTTCGATTGATTCTATGCTAACATAAGATGACCGTCGCTGCATGAGCTGATGATGAAATATTGAAAGATGATCATGTGTGTGTCCAACAGTTCTTGGGAAAATCCGGAGTGCGGTGGGAAGCGCTCAGCTGCTAATGTCTCAAAAGTTTCAGCAGTTTTACTGGCTGTGTGAGCAGAACCTGGTGAGTCCGGCGTTACCAGAATAATGAAACCCTGACCCTCAGTATGGAAAACTGTAAGGGTTGACCTTTCACTCATTTTTGCACCAGCAGGTAAATCTAAATTGGTGTGAAATAAAGCAGCGAAGGAAGGAGATCCCTTTAGTGACCACTAGAGGGCGACTGGCATGCACGTCATCAGTCTTCCTCACTTCATTCATCTTTAGTTTCACCTTGAACAGTACTCAAGCAGGCGGAAAAAACATCTGAAATGTCAATTGCACTTACTTAAAGCACTACAGGCTCGAATACATTTTTATTCTTTAAAATATTAAAAGCAAAAAATAGATAAATAAATTCAGTGCGGCTTGAATGAGATTTTAGGCCTGACGTTGCACTTGTGCTCCTTCCAAAAATAAACCACAGCGATCAATAGTGAAGCAATCCCTCTGCTGCCATTGACCTCAGCGGAACGGAAGGGGAATTCCAATAAGAAGCTGCCCCTCTGGAGGCGCCCATCCTTTAATGCACAGAGGCAGCAGCTGGAATGGGCTGACACGCTTTGAATAATAAAGCGGAATGCCGTATCACTGTTTGGCCCTAGCGTCACGTCAGCTGGAGACGCGTACCTTCTCCCCTGTACTGTAGCTCTGCGCCTTCATATTGGGGGGAGACAGCATGAGGGGGAGCCTCTCTGTAGATGCATCTGCAGGGGCCAGACAGGCGCCTCAGCACACTTGAGAGGAGTAAAGCTAATCTTTCCAGTGGAAGGCAAAGCCCCGCAGAGGTGTTGGGGATGTTGTTATCGTGCAGCATGTGGCATCTTCTCCATGGTTTTAGGCTCAGGTTTGTCCTGCTCTGCTCCAAAGACACACATGTGCTGAATCAGGTGCAACTTTGTAAGCAACAAGTCTTAGTTTGCTCTGAACAACAAGGAAGACAATGATTCTCATCTCCTGATGAAAAGAGAAGGCACAACATAATTTTCTGATTCAAGCAAATGTTGTAATTTTACTCTGAGGCTGTCTGATCATCATTGTTGCCGTCGTGCTGGGTTTCGCTTTCTTTTAAAACAAATCTTGGTGCTATACTGCCACAAAGTGTTATAATGGGGAAGTTCTTTGTAACCTTGGCTCGGCTGCACGTGTAAAAGTCAAAGTAAACCCTGCCGCTGTCTGCTCAGGACCCCAGCGCCATGCCCAGACCCACATCTCAGGACCTGGCTGGATTCTGGGACCTCTTGCAGCTGTCCGTCGATGACGTCACTGCCAAGTTTGACGAGCTGCATCACATCAAGAACAACCAGTGGCAGCTGGTGGAAAGCCCAGAGAAAAAGGTTTCTAAACACCTGCGTTGTAATGTGACTATTGCTTGACTTGATAGCAACCGCAATATCAGCCGTGGGTTTCTTCTGATTTCCTTCTTAAATCGTGTGAGTCGGGTGTGAAAAGTGTGCAAACACTAAATAGCTTGAAGATGGTTTTCTAAACAGCTTTTCATCGCGAAGTCTCCTGCAAAGGGAGCAAATTTAGACCTCCTCTTCTTGTAATACGTAATTTCCACCACTAGATGGAGCCACATACACACTGACCGAATAAAGACCTTTAATGGTTCCCCCAGACAAACTTGATTTTTTTAAAAAGACGTTCTCTCATTCTGTACCCTGCAGGAGAGGAAGTGGCCCCCGCCCATGACAAAGCGGCCTGCTAGGGGGCGCGGGGGCATCATGCGTGAGCGTTCTCTGGACCTTCAGGACCGCCAGCGACAGGAAGCCCGCAGACGCCTCATGGCAGCCAAACGAGCTGCTTCTTTCAGACAGAACTCTGCCACAGAGAGGGCGGACAGCATTGAGATCTACATCCCTGAAGCCCAGACGCGACTCTGAGGTCCGCGGGTTCCTCCTCTGCTCCCCCTGGTCCACCTCCTCCAGCCCGCGGCGCCCACACCCGACCTCGTCCCTGCTGCCCATCTATCACCCACCTGACCTTCTCTGGGTTCTCTCTGAGCTCCACGAGGCCAAAATAAAGTTTAGGAGACCCAGACAGAGAGTTGAAACAACATTGATCTGAGTTCAGGGTGTCTCCTCGCGGAGCTCGAACCCGGAGACCTTCTCCCATCCCACCATCCCGCAGGTTAGCGGGTCCCCCCTCATCCTCCTTCCGGGTGAGAAGAAGTGCATTTGCTGACTGAGACCTGACATCATTCCTCATCATTCCTGCATCCCTTCCTTTCCCCTTCCCCTCCAGGAAGCAGCCAGGAGCTCTGTGTGCACCTTAGAGTAAGATTCCCGTTTGCATTTCCAAGGGAAATACGGTCGGAGCTCATGTGACGTGGTTGCAGTTGATTTGCGAGGACGGATGTGGGGGGGCAGGAATGCTGGTTTATTTCATTCGCTTCAGTTAGAGAACAATATTCCGTGGTTATTATTGATGCTGTCACATTACCCAGAACACCATCGATAGATTTAGCATTTATGACTCGAGCATTATGGGAGATTTTTTATTATTATTATTGTGCTTAAAAATACAGGTGCAAATGAAACTTTAAAGCTATTTAGTGACTATTGTAACTGGTGCTCAGAAACACTCGTCCTTTACGTGAACACAGGTTGGACGACTCGTAGTCGATCAGGACTTTAGAAATGATCGTCGTCGGCCCGTCTGTGCTGTAAACGAAGACATTTGTGGACGGGCCGGGAGAGAATTTAGGCCCGACCGTCCCAACGACCTTAAGAGTAAACAGAAAAGCTCAAACGGCCACCCTGAGCCAAGCGCAGTGGTCTGTCTGGCCGACACCGTCGCCTCGGGTCGGTTCCAGTCGGACGCCATTTATCCCCATTTGCCCAGTGAATTAGAATAAACGTGGACGCAGGCCCGCTCCAGTGACGCCCCGATACGTCTCCGGCGAAGTGTTCTGTGACCCAACTTAACCAGACAGCCTTAACCGACCCGCTGCTGAATGTACAGCCCCCATCAAAGCAAAAAAAACAAACAAACAGGGAAGAACAAAGGAAAAGGAGGCGACGCACAAAGCAAGTATGAGGAGAGGTGGGAGTTCTGAAGCAGGTTGGACCGACGGCTTCCGCTTCCCTGCCCGAGCACACGCTCACGGGTCCGCGCACCTTCTCTGGTGGAACCTGTCCTTCACCGTCCGCGACCATCCCAGCACACTCGCCGCTCACACCAGATGTCTCATCCACTTGTCAGGTCGGTCCCCCGGCAGGAAATGCAGGCGCTGAACTGCTGAACTGACCCGGCCGCTCTTCTGCCTGCCCGGAACGTCATGCAAATCGACTGCACAACTGTGACTCCATCACGCGTCCGAGCCTCGGCTCCGTTCTTCCTAACGCTTTCCCAGTCACCTCCGCGAGCGGTCCGCTAACAACCAAGCTACAGCGCATCGGCCACGCCCACAGCCGCACCACCGAAGGCGGCTTTTCTTAGTTTTTCTCCCCACGTTAGCACGTATCAAAGGGTTCCAGGGACACCGGCCGCCGCGAGCGCCTGATTTATTCCTTGTGCTGGTATCATGCGGGGCTATTCTACATTCATGGTACCAGACTCCACATTAGCATCTCTGAGGTGTTTCTGTGTCCACCACGCTGCGAGGGGCTGCAAAGTCGGGCAACTATTCATGACAAATCCTCATGTGCCTTACAGTTTGATCCTCACAGGACCGTGAGTGAATGCTTGGGGTCGGGGGAGTGACAGGACGGCAGGATTCTGTATTCCAAAGGGCTGGAAACAAAAGGGTCAGGCTGCAGAATCTGAAGCCGATGACTGATCCAAACATCCTACTGTAAGAACCTTCAGCACAACACAGGCCAGAGAGGAGCTGGAAGGAGGATTTGCTAATATTTGTGTGATCCGTTCCGGTTTTTAACATCTGACTGGAGTGTTTTCACTGAGGCCGACCCAGGAATGGCCCGGGGGGGGGCTCCCGCCATCGAGTCGTCCCGGCTCCTTGGTTGATTTGTTCCTCCTGGCTGCTCTGCTCGCGACGCTCGTCGCCTTTTTTTCTTGGCGCCGACGTCGGCGGAATCTGGAGACTGACGAAACTTGACCAGCCAAAAAAAAAAAAAAAAAAAGTGCAATAGTGTTTTCCTACGACAGACAGGCTCATCCGCAGATATTTACCTCACACTCCAAGTGTTTGTTGTTGTTTTTTTAATAGCAGACAGTTTATTCAGAGTGGGCGGAGCCTCCACAGACGCACTTTGTCTTGCCTGAGTACTATGCAGCAGTACTTCTGTGTGTGTGTGTGTGTGGGGGGGGGGGGGGGGCACTGAAAGCGTCACGTCCACCGTCACCGTCACCGAAGGCTCGTCCACCATCGCGCAGCTGCCCCGTATAGGACGAGCGGAAGCAGCGACGTTCCAGTGCTGCGTGCACGGGTCCGGGGCTGGATTTCACCCGTGACGTCACAACTCAAGACATGCGTTTAGGCTGCGCGCAGCACCAGATTTCAGTTCACAGCAGCACCAACCTCTGAGAAGTCTGTTTTTAGGTGCTCAAATCTACCAGCTTCTCTCCTGTGACCTTTAGTTTGGAATTATTCTGACAATCAACCGGAACCGGGAGCATCCACGTGGACAGAAGGCCTGGTGTCCCAAGGGTCTCTTCCCTGTAGGGTGAAAATATCGTTGCTTTAAGTTTCTCTTCTCTTTTTCCGATACAGTTGCACTTCAACAACGTCTATCGCTTGCTCTCTCCTCTCATCAAGGCCAGATCGACCACATCTGCCGTCACATTTGCTGTGTGGGAAACTCTTCTGCTCCGCAAGCAATAATTTACAAACCCCGGTTTGGTCCGATGGCGCCGACTCCCGCCGCCAGGCTGCTATTTGGGTGGCTGCGATTTGACCTTTTTGGAAAAAGATTAGTGGTTGGGCTTTACCTCACACAGCTTAGCATAAGGCTAACACCTCTGTGTGGAGGTAATGCATTAAAGCCACTTTTCCCTCATTCGGTGCAAAGCCAAGCCTGATTCTGTGTCCGTCTGTGGGGCTCCCCGAGGTGAGTGGGCGCCAGGCGGACGTGTGGACACGCACGGATCCCCGGCTGAGCGCCAGGAAAGTGGAGGTCTGTCTGGAAAAGGCAACAGGCCCCTCGTTTAAAGGAAAGTTCCCACTGTTGACTTCATGCACGGTCCCGCAGGGGCGCACAGTTAGAGCTCCCCCTTGTGTTGCTGATCGGAGCTGCAGTTAACGTCACTCAGCCAGGAATCTCACGGCTTTTTCTCCCACTCGTTTAACTGTAACTAAATCCCCGCAGAAAACTGAGTAGCGTTACCGTGGCAACATAAAGTGAACAAATCCTACCCAGTTTGCCAAATTGCACTTTTCTGTGTGCTGCAGGGGTCGCCTAGTTCACCGTTTAAACCACACTGATGCCCGTGCTAGCTGGTCAAGAAGCTTTCAGGGCGATTTCCTCTAAGTTAAGCGCGGCTGCACATCCATTCAGAAAATCAAATTTCCCAAAAGGTCAAATCCTTTAACCCCGTGCGCGTTTCGCGTGGCTCCGACGAGGACATTTAAATGGACATGCAGACGGTGTTCCCTCGTCCTCGCTGTCCTCGTCCCGCTCCACATCGCCGTTTCTCTCCGGTGAAAAGGGCTGAGTCTGCGGGAATCACCGTTAAAGGGTTATTCCGCCATTGTTTGATTTGATTGGCAGGCCGACCTGTGGCGCTGCACTGCTCCACCGCGGTGCTGCTGCGCGTGCGTTATGAGAGGAGACAGCGTCACACTTTAGTTTGCCTTGGTGGAGAAATGTCTTGTGTTGTGGCTGTGGGTAGAAATAAGAGAAGACCTCTCATTTTCATGGGTTTTTGGATGTGAGCAGAAAAACAGTTTGATAGCATAAAACGGATTGTGCTTAACTATTTTCAGTTGTTAGATATATCAATAATGAGGATAAATATAATGCCAAATATTCAGTATTTGTACAGAAATATATATATATATATATAAATATATAATATATGCCTAATTTAAATGGAACTATTTTCTGTTGTTTCACATTTCATTCTTTTCTAAGATCTGATAGCATGCAGGATAGTGAAAATGAATGTATTATTTAGTGTTTCATTGCTGCTTTAGTATTACAGAATTCCTTTTGTGTTCGGAGGACTAAGTTTAGACGAGTATTTCCTTTCCGAGACGAAACGGGAGCTTTTCTTTTGGTTTCATTTGAGTTTCCTGTTGAAACAATGTGGTTCCGTATATTTTACCTCTCTGAAGTACTGCTGTCAAGCATCCCTTGTAAATAATTATGCAAATTAAACTTTTTGAAGAAACCGGACGGCTTGTGGAAGAAACTTTGTTCGGCTGCCCGTCGCCACAGGAGATTTAAAAGGAGTCGCAGATCTTTAGGAACACCAAAGATACTAAAATTGGCTCATTTCCACCACAATATTACAGCCGTTCTCTCCGTAACACCAACGAGAGAGAATGACTATATTTTCTCACATCTCTGACATGAGTAGATAATTAGGTGGAGCCGCAACGTTTCTAATGATAAAAAAGTGAAAGTGAAACTCTAACCAGTGTTAAAATCAGGCACAGAGCTGATAAAAGAGCACGTTCATCAGGCTTAATTAAAGAAATGGTCTTTATTACAGCAAAGAAGCCAAACGTTACAGACAAGAATCATTAATATCAGCATTTTTTTTCTGCTCAGACTGGCCTCTGCTCCACGCCAACCTCTCCATCACTGAAGACATCCGAAGCTTCTCTCCCATCTTTGGATTAGAAGTAGGAGGAAATGAACTGAAAACACAATGTTCCACCTTCACGGCAACGTTCCGTTTCCAGGGGAAACGCGCTGTCGGCCACCGAGAGTACAATCTCTGGCTTCTTATCTACAACCGGGCGCACGTCCTGACATTGCATCCATCACCTACATCTGTCCTATCCAACAGTAGAGCCTTTAAGGGTTCTCATCATAGTCTATTGGATCAACTCGGGCTAGTCCTGGTCCATCTGAGCAGAACCTGCCATGTTATATTTACAGCATTTTATTCCTCTCCTGGTTCAGAGTGTGCACAACAGAAACACAGTAAAGCCTCACTAATGAATTTATGACGTGTCGGGAGCAATAAAACACACTGTATCGGAGAACACCCATCGCTCATGAGAGTACATTCAACAAAACCGTTTGCACTTAAAGATGCTGCCAAAATGCTTGTATCGGCGAGGAATCTCGAATAGTTAGGCACAATAAAGGTTTCTGTTTGCCGGTCCTGCGTGTTCCACTCCCTTGGCCCGCTACGGTCGGTGTGTTCGGGGATGATGGAGAGCAGGACCACCATAAACAGCTTGTCCCCAATGAGGCCGTGAGAGGGATTTGCGAGCCATAATGTAAAATCTGCTGCATAGAGGAATACACTGATGTTCTACTGACCACAAACAGAGCTCATTGGGCTTCGGCACAGAAAACAACACGGCAACATCACATTTTTCATTGAGTGAAAACAAGACGTCATGACTGGATTACACACGGAATACTAAAAAAAACTTCTTGCTTTAATATACAGCGTCTGCCTGGGGGTTCTTAAATGCCTCAGTGACCTGCTGTGGCCTCTGACCTCTGGGGGGTCCCGGGGAGACAGACCCTGACCGCTATGAAGATGGACGGGGGCGCCCCCTCGTGGTGATATATGGTATCAAATCTCAAATTTTATTTAAATGAAAGTTTGTATCCTGACTAACTGTATCAGTCTGGGTTCGATTATTTGATCAAGAAAAGGAACGGATGTCGGTCCATCTTCATAAACGTCAGCGGTACAGTTTAAGAATCCTCGGCAGCATCGTAAACGTGGAATGATTGTTCTTATAAGCAATGCAAGTAAACAATAAATACAAACAATGTGCTTATCCATATTGACATATTTACACAACATCTTTGGCATATGCATAAACATCAGCTACAAATCATAATAAAAGGAAACGTCTTGGCCACCGGTGCACAACATGGGTGAGGCCTTGGGTCGGTTCACTTCCAATCTCATTAACCGGATGAATAAACAGTGTTTGTTTTCCAGGAGTCAGTTTAGTAACCAAATTCAGTTTGAAGCATTAAAATCATTGTGGAAACGGTCTAAATTGAAAGTGCATGGGGCCCAGCCCTAAATTAAACACGATTATGCAAATGTGACATGCTTGTAATTAAAGAAAGAAAAAATTAAAAACCCACAAATGACGACTTTGCAGTTACAATTATTGCAGGGTAAAAAAATAAGCACACATCTCAAATCAAGCTCGGGGAGTAGTGTAACAAAAGGAGAGAAAGCTCAAGGTTTCGCAGCTCACGCTGATTGCAGGAACAGACACACACTGACACACTGATGCTGTAGTGGAAATCCTGCACTGTTTCAAGCTGTGACTTCATGGAAAACATCCCGGTGTAAACGTTCCTCTCTGTATCTAATTATCAAATATATACTGAGGATCATTTCTGGGTTGGATTGTTACGTACGCAAATGCAACGTTGTTCTGAGGGAGTTCGTTGTTCGCTGGTGTAGAAACCAGAAGCATTCGGAGTTCGACAGTAACTTTCAGCTTGGACGAGTAAATTCAAGCAGAAAATACTCAAACATCCTCTCACAGCACAACATTAGACTGCAGGGCGGCTGGAAACGAGCTGTGGTCCGAGGGTGCAACAGTGAAGGGTGACCTCTACAGAGCACAAAGCGTACTACAACTGAATCATCATGAGGAGGAGGAGGAGGAGGAGGAAGAGGAGGAGGAGGAGGGCAGAAAAAGATTCACTGGGACCCTGGGGAACTTGCAGAGAGCCACTGGCCCTCAGAAGGCTATACAATAATTACAAAGGAGGTTTTCCATCCTCTCTCGTGTCCTTCTCCCTCAGCGCTCCTCTGTTACAGCCTCAGTTTTTTTCTTTTTAAAAAAAAAAAACTTCTTTATGCTAAAACTGTCAAATTCCACCGGTACAGATGCAGAATAGCTACTAAGGACACGAGCCGGGACCAAGCAACACCCAAGGGTCAAACATAGAGAAAGTGAAAGGACGCTTGGCCCCTCTTCTGGTGCTGCTTTAAGAGGACTCGATGAACTCCAGCGCCAGATCGTAGCAGAAGCGATACTGTTCCTGTGGAGAAGCAGAGGAGAGTTCAGACCAACGTCCCCCGTAATCCGCCTCCTGACTTCATCTGTGCTGCTGCTATTCCCTCTCATGGCTTTAAGTTTCCTTTCTGGACTTCTGCATAAATTAGGAAGACATCCCTGCTGATCATAGCTCTAGGCTCACTCCTGCTCCTCCTCCTGCTCCTCGCCACTCACCGGGGTGTCCACCATGTTAGGTTTGCTGTTCCTCAGCGTCTTCACGGCGTGGAAAACGTCCACCACGCTCTGTCTCTTGGACATCTCACACACGATGCTGCTGGCACAGAAGACGCCGCTGCGGCCGCCTCCATTTCTGCACGAACACAGGCAGGAGCTCAGGATTTTACCGCCGCTTGGTCACGATCGCTGTCTAAAAGGAGAAGGGGGAAGATGGAGGGTACTCACAGACAGTGCACGATGGTCCTCCCCTCTCCCTCCTCCCCCTCACGCTGCCACTGGTCCACCTGTAGGATCAGCTTCAGGAAGGAGCGCTTGGAGGCGGGCACGTCTCTGTGTCCCGCCCAGCCCAGATACTGGAACTGGCGGACCATCAGGTAGCCTTCCTGAGGCTGAGGCAACACAGCAGGTGGATTATTACATTTCTTACATTTGCACGCAGGCGTGGGTCAGGACGGCGTGCAGGCGTACTGACCCTGGTGAGGTTGCACACTCTGAACAGGCGACTGATGATGTCACAGTCCATAGAGCAGGACATGCATTCCACCTGCACGGGACCATAACGCAGCATCCCTTCTTCGGGCCAGTACTGAGGACAGCCCTGAGGACAGCGGCCGGAGGGTGCTCGTTAGGTGAGCGGTGAACGTAACCATAAAGAAAACAAAGTGAAAGGAGGCGTACCTGAGCCAGATCGATCTCATTCAGCATCACCAAGCTGGTGCAGCCGTAATCATAGACCAGACGCCAAAAGTCTTTGACTGTGTTTGGCAAAGGATGCTGGGTAACGATGAAGGCGGCAGGCTGCCTGTAGCTCTGCGGAGCAGGAAACAGAAATGAGCTATTACGAGTCCCCTCCCCCTCTGTGCTCCCCCCCCCAACCTCGTGGTCACTACACACAACAGAGCTGAGTAGGCCGCAGGCAGGCAAGGTTGGTCACATGATCATGCAGTGGAGCCTCTCACACCGGGGGGTGAGTAGCGTGCATTGCAAATACACACACACATGTGTGTTTCTCTCCCGAAGAGTCAGGCAACCTCATGTTCAGGCGGCGCGCCTTTCTCGAGTCACCTGACTCCTCCCGAGGGAAACAGCGCGGACAGATGTGAATGACTCGGACTCGTGTGGACAATCTAATGCGGGGGGTTCAGGATTTAGGGAGTGAATGAAGATCCCCCCCCCCCCCCCAAAAAAAGGAAAAAAGTAACAGATCCTGGTGGCAGAACAACAATGAAGCCATGAAACAAATCCAGTATTGGAGATTTAAAGTGAAATCCCATTACCTGGAACTCTTCTGACAGCTTGGTTAGAGAGAGGGCCAAAGGTAAGTGGCTCAGCTTTGAATAATTGGACTGAATTCCAGAGACTTTCCAGCAGCACTTTTTGTCCTCCAGCAGCTTTGCTGGAATTCGTCCCACGCCATGCAACAGTTCTGATAAACTCAGCTACTTAACTAGAGCCCACAGACCTGCCGGTGAACCATTAGCAGCTACGCCTGACGTTGCCCAGATGTTGCTAAGTTATCTTCTAATTAAGACTGTTTTTTGCTGCATGTTGAGACATGCCAACAGTTGTAGACAAAGCCCTGCAACAATGAGGCTGTTACAGTTGAGGAGGTGGCCAGAGAGGCTGGTGGTCTTTCCCTAGAACCTGGATTTGTCTCTAGCCTTCTGCTACTGAAACCACAAACACAGCGTCACACAGATAGGGAAGGGAGTGTGTGCGTGTGTCTGCGTGTGCTGAAACATATGTGCAGATATGTTTTACCTCTCGTGTTTAGTGTTTTTACCTGCACAAACTGCAGCAGATGTGTTTATTGTCTTAAACTAAATGGGTTTAGGTATAATATTTAACGCTAATTCCATCCAAAGACGACTGGCAACAGTGTGAAATGTCGGGAGCTTTTCTCACCTAATGGGGCAGGTGGACAGGATTGTGCATGTGAGGCGAGTTTGCGGCAAACTTACATCCATCAGAGCTGCATTGATGTAGTTGCTGCTCTCCCCGTCTATGGTAATGAGGAACGGAAGGCATCTGTCAGGAGGAAGGCCGTCCATGAAGCGGTTCTTATCTTGGTTTCTAGGCAACAACGCGATACTGCAGTCTTCAGGCTGAGGTTGAGGAGTCACCGAATTTAATGTCTGGACAAAGAGAAAGACAGAAGGCATTTCACTGTCACCACTGCATATCTTTTTGTTCAGCAAAATCAAGAGACGTAAGGAGAAACTGTCCTTCAACGCACAGCACAAAGGACATGTGACTAAGTTCATAGATGGGTGATTTGCAAAGAAATGAAGACGTATGTGTTATTACATAGGAGAACGTTGAGTGTTGGAAAAGTCTACAGCAAGTTTTTGATGGGACAGAGATGCACGAGCAGTTTAGCACGTTAGCTCAAATGCTCACACGAGGAATTGTTAAAGGGATGAACAAACATCAGTAAAACAGTTACCTGGAATTCATCCTTCAGGTGCGATGAGTTGGTCTGTGAGTCAATGCGGATCAGCTCATAAAAAGCAGCTTTGAACTCACAGACTGGTATGGCTGTTTCTCCACATAGGCAGGCCTCAAGAATGGCGTCGTGGATGAATATGTACTGCTCCTGGAGTCAAACCATTCAAGACATGCATAGTGACGTAGACATACACTAATGCTCACAGAAATATATAAAAGCTGGGCAACCAGGAACAACAGGAAGCAAACCTCTTTGATTGACAGGGGTGGTAGCTCATGATGGCGTGAGGGTGGGTGATGATGGGAGATGGAGTTTTTGTGTGAGTGAGGGGAGGTGATGAGTTTCAGGTATGGGGTTATGGCAGCCCAGGAAATTGTATTCTTGGGTCTGTTGGTGGGATGACTGCAGCTTCGGTTCAGAGGACACGCAGAGAATGAACTGAAGGCTGCTCTGGTGGATGACTGTGAGTGAATGATTTTTCTGACGGGTGGCGCTGTGCTTAGACTTAGTACTCAAGATTGCCTTTATATTGTTAGATAACACTGAGTAAAAACAGAGAAATATGTATTTAAGTCTCTGTACATCATTTAAATTAACCAACCGTTTTTAAGTATTTGAAATAGTCCAGTGCACATTGGTACCACATGGTGTTGTTCCCAATGTAACCACTGGGAGGCGCAAAAGCTAAACAAGTTTAGGATTTCACAAAAATGTGAATTAAACTCTGACGTTTACGGTCTCAGAAGACCCAGATGTTCATCTTCACATGTTGATGTCACGATGGGAGATGACGTTACTTAAGTCTGTACAAGCCTGCAGCCTGCAGAGTCCCGCTGTAAAGGGGTCTCAAGGACGTTCTAAGATGCAGATGTGGATGGAGGATGGGTAATGCAGTCACCTCAGTCTGTACCATGTTGATCCTCCTGGAGCGGAGGGCCTTCACGCAGTTGTAGATGTCGACCACTCCTTCTCTCTCAGCCATGTCCAACATGATGTCGATGACTATGAAACAGCCTGTGCGTCCTGCTCCAGCACTGTGGCGACAAACACAGATCGAGGCATCGACATCATTCCTAACATCCACTCATTTCTGCTGCGTGTCCAGTATACACCAGAAGGGCAGTGTCTCTATACCTGCAGTGGACCACAATCGGGCCAGCAGAGGGTGGATTGGAAATTTTAACCCTGCGGATGAAGGAAAGTAGTCCTGTGGCGTGATATGGAACTCCGTGATCAGGCCATCCCGTGAAGTGGAACTGCTTGACTTCCCGCACCTCATTGAAGCCGCGCTGATTTAACAGACACATTTAGATTGGATTTAATGATAATGGTCCCAAAACAGTACAACTATAGGAACTCTGATCTGTTCTCCTTATTTTCTTTATCCAGCAGTGTCAGTGATTACAGGTGGAAGGATACACCAGCTTTCTCTATGCATCAGTCCCAGCTTTCACTCACCCTCTCCAGAGTAAACGTGCGAACCACATATTCAGCAAGAGGCTCAACCTCCACGAACGTGACCTTGAAGTCTCCGTACAACTCTGCATCATCGGGCCAGTATTTGAAGCACTTGACCTGTTAACCAGGAGAGATCACCACTTAGCAACACGCCCTCACCACAGGCCCAATGTGAGATCCACAGAAACAATAATGAGGTGCAGCGTACGATCTCACTGCCTCTTCATGGCGCTGAAAACAATCGCTGTGTTGAATAAATTAAACGTCACAATGGAGACGTTCTTTTCTTTTATCTTTGCTAATGAAAATAGAGACAAAAACTCCATCCATGTTTTTCTGTGTAATGAATTAACACTTTATTGTTAATTTAATGCCATCCGCAATGATTGACACCTTTTCTGTCTTTCACAGCCGTCTTACTCCGATCTGCTGCCTGTCTGAACGACTTACCCTTCCAACCTCCACCAGATTGGTCACCATGACGATGCAGGCTGACTGTTCCTGCCATACCATCCTCCAGAAGTCATACACTGTCTCGTGCACAGGGCCTGCATCCAGTGGATAATTAGTGTGATTACAGCAGAATGGTGAGGGAACGCTTCCTGTTTACTAGCAGGTTGGACCAAGTTTCTCACCTTGAGTAGCGATGTAGTGACTCGGCCTCTGGTAGCCCTAAAAGCACAACGCCGTTAGACAAATGACCGAATATGCAGAGAAACAGCCTCTTCCGTTTGTCACATAAATCTCAGAGTAGGTCTAATTTAAAAAACATCACAGCGCCACCAACACGGCCCTAAAAACACAGACAGAATTCATTTTTCCGTGCGTGTGAAGTGCGTTTACAGTTCTGTAAATATAGGAAAATAACCTGAGTGTTACAGTTGCTTTGTTGTTTGTCACCTTTATAACAAGCGTCCGGTCCACAGGACTATGACATCAATCCAGCAGAAATGAGCAAATTAGATCTACATTTGACAGTGGGGTGTTAAAGTGGGGGGGGGGGGGGGCTAAATCTTTCATGCAGCAGATGCCCCAGCAACTGAAAGGGTGTAACATGAAGGGGGTCAAGGGGCTGAAAGAGTCCAGTGATACTTACATCCCTGTACAGCCAAATCTACAGCCCAAGCCGTGGGCAGAAAGAACGAGTGGAAGGAAGAAAGAAAGCACAAACGTCAAAGAAGCGTCAATAGAAAACGAAAAGCATTCGAATATTGTGAGTTTGAAAAGGGCATGCAGGAAAAAAAAAAAAGGTGAGTGGAAACTTAGACTGAATGGAGAGGACGCTTCCTGGCGTCCGCCGAGCGGTGCTGCGGGACACAGAAGGCAGCGCCGCTCCCACTCAGTCTAATTCTAGTTTAACACACAGATGGGTTATGTGATGCATGCATGCATGCACGGTCATGGGAACATGTGAACATGTGAGTGACAACATGTTTTAAGGTCCACAGGTGGACGATGAACATGCAGGTTGTTGTAAAGGTGACAGCAGAGTGGGGGTGAAGGTGAGAAGAGGTGATCGACGATAACCGATGCACACAAACACTGGATAGGTCAATGATGGCCTTAGCTAGTTAAAGCTGACTGTAGCAACTTAAAACCATTTTGTCCAATAAATAAATGTGTATTAAACATGAAGCCAGCAGTTTGGTGTCAAGCATAACGTCTAGAAACACGGCCTGTGTCATACGGTCCTCATATAAAAGAGAAGCAGCTGATTGATTTGGGCTTCCTTTTAGTGCCAGGGGAGGAGAAAAGTGCATCTCTCAGCCTGTAGTGAGAGGAATGGAAATGATCTGCTGTTGTTTTTGATTCAGTTGTCTGATTTACCTGCCTGAGGACACAATCAGATGAGCTCATGGGTAGACGAGGAAGACATGAGGAAAACACTGTACGTGTAGACGATGTTAGCTCGGGGTGACTGGATGACGTGATGGATGACTAGTAGATGCAATAAAGGTATATAGGCCTGACATACGAGCGAGGGAGTGTGATTTCGTTGGTTTCGTTGGGAGCCAATAGTAGCGTTCGGTGCGTTTCCACTTACATCGATGTAGTTGGCATTAATGTAGTCGGAGGAGGGGTCGTCTTCTATGGGTTGGAGGATAACCCTTGAGTGGTCATCTAAAGGTGGGGGAGAGACCTTTGGCTTTAATAATTCAAACAGAATTTAAAAAAACAGTCGACATCAAGGCCTCTTTCACAAGAGTGGCAAAGAGTGTCGTCAGCATATGAGCGATATGAGGAATTTGTGTGCACAGTTGCTGATAGGATTCTACTGAGGGTAAATAATGTGTCTTTTCTGTTATACTCTGCATGTTTGAGACAGGCTGACTTCCTTACATGCTATAATGTTGCCGTAGCGGTTCTTGGTGCGGTTCTGTTCCTTCTTGGCCACATCCCAGGAGGCTGACTGGCCCTCGAAGAGGCTCTGAATCAGCAAAAGGTTATTATTATCGCTCGGCTTTCTTACTTTACTTCCACAGACATTTAGCGAAAGCGTAGCCGACGTGCTAACAACAACGGCACACACACTCGTGTACCTCGTACTCCTCCTTAAAGCCGTAGCTGTCAGAGGTTTTCATGAGGTTGATGTGCTGCAGCAGGTCGGCCACGCGGATGGCGGGGTGCAGCTGCCCGGTCTGGTACGGGGACTCGGTACCCTCGCAGTGGTATCGGGGGACGTCCAGAAGGCGGCTGTTCTCAGCAGCAGAGGCGGTGTGGTTCTCGTCTACAAGGGAAAAACTCAGGTGCTTCAGTGCACAGCGCAGTTGTGGCTGCGCGAATCAGAGACGTTCTCATGTGTTGAACCCTTCCTGAAAGAAGGCGCATGTTCTGTAAGATCACATAAATGTCCGTACTCACCTGTGATCGGAACTACGTGGCAGCCCAGCAGAAAGAGAACAGAGCGACAAAGGTTACGTGAGACTTCCGGACACGCAGAGTCATGAGCTGCAGGTTACTCTAAGAGTCTGATCTAGCGGCAAGATTTAAAGGGCTCGGGATGGATGACAGGCAGAGAACAACGGCACACTCACCGACACGATTCAAAAGGAAACCCATGAAACTCAAAAGGAAACTCATGAAACTAATGTCATTCCTTAAAATCATCCCTAATTCTCTGTTTGAAACCCATTCTTCTCTATTCTACGCCGGCCCCCTAGCTTCCAAACCTCTAGCTGGAGGTTTCTGTGTTCCGGTGTGAGTCGATTTCATCTTTAACACCTTTAATTAACTGACACTGTTTATTCCATCCAAATGATGCTCGTCTCTGCTACGAGGACACGTTTGCTCATTACTGTTAGTTAAATCCTCCTCAAGCCAATAAACTTGACCCGACACTGACGATTAATTTGCTGCTTCTCGTGCTCTTTGACGTGATCGGCCAAGACAGACTGTAGCTGCAGCTTTCATTCCGAATTAGGAGCCACGGAACTGTTAATTAACACAGTTTGGTGGCGCTGGAGCCCTTCGGGGTCTGTTAGAAGCCCACATCCTGCTGCAGAGTGGTTGCTGAACTAAGCTGGAGACAAACACACTGTGAGACTGCAGATGGACCCAAACTTGGCAAAATCTACAGCCGTTCACGATGTGGGGCAACAGCGGCGGAGCCAGGCTGGAGAATCACGCAGATGGTCGCTAATCGAGAGGACTCACAACAAAACACTCACAAGCCTGAAGGCAGCAAGTTGTTGACAGTGACTTTTTATCACAGATTCATTCTGCTCCAACGAAAGTAACAAATGATCTGACTCCGTTCATGCATCAGGGTCAAGAATATGGAAAAATAAGGGAAATAATGAACACTCAAAGGGATAAAGATGGTAATTCTGAGATTTACGTTGAAAACACAGGAAACCAGATGAAATGCTTGGCTTTTGGAGCTCTTAGGACCAACACAATTGCGTACAGAAAAGTGGCACCATTAAATACCCACGTCTATTATGCATCTTAATTATAATAATGTCTTCTCTAGTCTGGGTGCTGTTAGAGTCTGTGTGGCACTAAAAGTCCAGTCAAGCCAAACTATCAACCTGAGTTTGAGCTCCAGGTTGAAGTAAATACAACTGTAAATGATTTTCATTCCACATTTCAGACGTCTTAACCTTGGTCTGACTTGATGCAAAGATGCACTGAAACATACAAGAGGGACGACATACACGGTGTTCAGGGTGAAGATGTGGTAAAAAAAAATGAAAGGGGGGGGGCACTGATGCTAATGTAAAAACAATGCTCCCAGTCTCACCTAGCACAGCAGTGGGGACCAGAGGATCGTTGGGCACTGCAGGAGGAAAGATGGTGAGAGCCTGTCTAACTCTCAGGGTCACACAGGCTTTTAAACATGACCTCATGTACTCACAAGGTCACCTACAGTATCTGTGCTCCACCGCTACAGCCTTTAAATCAAACTACAAGCAAAAGTTCTAATCTACTTTTACCTGGCAGAACATTAGATTTGCCAGTTTCTTGAATTAAAAAAAATAAGGAAAAATGTATCAAACATACAGATTAAACCCTAGTTCAAGGATCAAAAAACAAAGTACGTCAGCAACAGCACAAATGAATCTGTTCAACAGTGGTGATAAGATGTTTTAGAGTTTTATGTTTTATGTTTTTTATGTTTAGAGTTTATGTTTTAGAGTTAGCATAGCATTAGCTGTCGCAGTGACTGTTTGAGTAGGAATAGAATACATAATACGAATTCTTTGTGAACCTACATCTGTTGTTGTAGTTGTGAGAGTCCATGAAGGTCACGGCCATGGGATCGTCTCCGTGCAGCGTGCTCTGGTCGGCGTAGCTGCGATCCATGGAGTTGACCATGTGAGTCATTTCCTGCCCAGTCGTTCTGATGACATCTTTGCGCTTTTTGGCCAGTTTCCTGTCGACGCAGACAAAGGCTCTGTGAGCCGGCACGCCTTGTAAACAAATACAACAAGATCAGCCAGCCGGCAGACCGCGGTCTCGCCGTTCTAAAGATGATTCTGCGTGAAGTCTGTCACATGATTTTAGAAATACAAGCACGACTGTGGCCTGCAGGCTGCTGATTCAAGATGCACACAATAAAAAAACCAACCGAGAGTGAAGGAAAGAGAAAGAAGAGGCAAGGGAAGGAGAGGAGAGGCTTGTTTGTAACAGGCTTGGCTGTGCAGTGAGAGCAGAGCAGAGGGAACATGGCAGCTAGCAAAGACCGGGGAAATTGTCTCATCTACTGGTAGCAAAGGAAGGCCCGTTACTACCCTCAGTACCGGCGATGAGCTGTCAACCAGTGAAACATCCCAACAACTGTAAAGCAGTTATCATCCAGAGGAACTCAGATAAAACAGACGAGGTAACAGTTCTATGAGGAGCAGGACCTGAACCACAATCCCTGACACCAGGTAAAGGTAACAACCGGTTCTAATCCCAGCATCAAAGCGTCCGTCTCAAGAATGTGCCTCCCAAAGAGTCCCAGGAAAAGTCACAGAGGGTTTCATATTTCAAGCATGACAGGCCATGCAGGAGCGTTGTACCCAGAGCCATAGACGCACACCAGTTAGAACAACAGCTCCAACAACTTTTCTATGTTTTATGCTGTTTTCCCAGTCTGATAAAGATGGCGATTTGTTGCACAACTGATACAGCGTACGGCTCTGATTTCCCCCCACTAAAGAGACAGAGAGCATGCTGCACTTTGTTTACCTCTTGACCTTAAAACACACCACCTCCACCTCCTCTAAAAGCACAAAAATGCACACACACAATATCCACACATACACACACGCACTCAGCAGGAACTTGAGCTGTTTGGATTTCTCTTTCTGGAGGTTTGTTGACAATATGGGATATTTCACAGCAAGGAAAGTGGGAAGAAGTTGTGGCCAGAGATGGGAAATGTCTGTATTCATTTTAAGGTCAGCGTTGCACAAGTAAACACATTATTCTGTCGCCTAGTCGTCTAGTTTGCTGAACCGTTCTGGCCCTTAAAATGGGGTCAAATGCTGTGTTGAATGTGTAACAAGAATTGTCAAATGGCATTAAAATGTTGCTCCGAACCTAGAAACGTGACCTGTGATGCTTGACGCTCTGCTGTAAATGAACAGGCAACATTGTGCAACAACGTCTTCATTCTTGACTAAATATAAAGGGATTAAGGCTTCACATTTGTCACAGCCGGTGTGAGACAAAAACAGAGAGTCACCCACAAACATGGAATTCCCCACCAGAAACTACAAAGCCCAGAGCCACGTCACCCAGACTGGATCCCTTTCACGATGGGAACCGGGCAAGTTGCACCGAGCACGTGCAGCGGGGTCGACTTGATGGGCGAATGGATGGTCACATGACTACATGCACACAAAGAGCTACAAGTCACAAGTGCAGCATTCTTTTTTCAAATAACACGCTTCTGCATATGTCGGCCCACTTTGGCCTCCCGTGGTTGTGGCAGATGGGAAACTGCGTGGCCTGTTTGAGCCACTTTCAGAGCAACTTTGGAGCATGTAGAGGTCACCAGGGCTGAGGTCAGGTCACCATCAGTTCAGTCCCTCTAATCAATAACTGGCAATACATTTGATTTGGTTACTTTTCAACAGGAAACCACAAACATTCCTTTTTTTGTCTGATTTATGTAGAAATAAATGATAGGAAGGAGATTTGCTGAGCTCCTCGGTCGGACTGACATGAACGTGATCTGACCCCCACCCTGGGAAGGTGTCAATGAGGATGGCTTTGGCTGGTTGTTCAGAGCTGAAAAAAAATGTGTTCTCTCTTGAAAAAAGTATACTGCATCTTTAAAAATAACAACATCTAACCACTGAGAATTTCCTAATGAGGGAGCACCAGCTGGTGGGCTGATTGTTTGGTTACTTACAGGTAATAAGAGTATGAATAGTAGGTCCTCCTGGGGTTGAGAGCCAATCAGAGAGCAAAGAATGAGACATTAAGGGTCATGAAGGTGAAAATTAGGACAATACTGTCCTGTCTCAACCAGCAACAACAGAAACAGAAGAAAACACCTTTGGAGCTCTACAAATTAAAGGTTATGCAGGGGTTTCTATGGCAACTTTGGGCCCTTTGCCTTGAAGTGAAGGCCAATAAATTTAAAAGTACAATTAAATGCTAATAAAACTATCAAATTATTACAGAAATCAAGGATAAATTATTATCATGCAACCTACTACTCTAATTCCACTAATCGTTAACTATTAAATACTGCATTTCCTGTCACTGGATGGCGCCATTAGATTTTAAGCCTGTTCACCTTCACGTATGTAAAGGAAAGAATAAGATTAGTGAGAGCTGATGTAAAGCTATGATGTCACTGCAGCGTCATCATGTCCCACCATTTTAAAGATGCAGTATTGTTGTTGTAAAGGTTCAATGGCGGTGAAGATTGATCTCCCCAGAAACCTTCATGGAAACAGGTTACATGTGGTTCACGCTCATGAGGGTGACAGAAAACCACTTTCCACAATCAAAGCATGTCTCAAGTGCTCGACTGCTGCCACAAATCAATGTGAAGCTCGTAGCTCAACACGAACCGTAGCAGGGCTCCAGACAGGAAGTGAGGAAGCCGTGTTGGTTTATGCTAATGAGCTCTATGAGGGGAATCAAGTACAGGCATACATATGAAAAAACAAAGCTTGAAAACAACAGCAAACAAAGCATCTTAATTAACAGTTGTTAATGAGGACAATCCACAGTAACGGCCGATGTGGTCGAGGGAACAAACGCTTCTTCTGAGACGTGTCGGTTCAATACTGGAGCAAAACATTCCTTTACCATCTCGCCTCCACTTCAAACTTTGAAAGTGCACCAAAGCCATTTGTTGGGATTGTACAATACCGTTCCGATGACTTTTGGAGCGTGGTGCTAGTTGCCAGGCAACCAGTCGTAATTCTTGATAGCTTTTAAGAACCCTGACAGGAGCTATTATCCAGTCATGACACATATATGAAAAGGTGCTAAAAATACTCACAGTTCTGAAAAATGAACAAATAATTTAAGCCTGCTGTTAAGTTTGTTTCTCACTCACAGCAATAATGTGCCTGTGCTGGTGTTTAGGGGCTCGAGCAGGTCGGGTCCGGCGCTCCCAAACACCGGCCCGCCTCTTCCCATCTGCTCCGTGGAGACATCGGTGGCTGATAGCTGATTGCAGTAGTCTGAATTTAGCTGCGTTCAAAACATCAGCTGCGTACCGTTGTATGGCGTGTCATCATAAACCAGGATGATTGGCTTAGGAAGGGCGGTGGAAGCTGAGCTGCTCTAACCACTTGAGCCGGTTCAGGGTGGCACGCACCACTGATCATTAGAGCCGCCCAGAGTATTCAGAAAGGTAAATGTGTCTCTGATATTTTGCTCCTTTTCTTACACGGGCGTTTACCTGCATGTAACTGAGGACGGAAACTGGAATCCATCCTGTCAATCGCTGGCGAAACGCATCACGGAGCTGGTGCCAATTCAAGCGACGCTTCCTTCCTACCAGAAAACTGCTCATAGCACAAGTTTGGATTGAAGGTGCAGCCGACAAACAGAAGCGCGAGAGCCGGATTCTCGGGTTGCAGGTGTGATTGAAGGCCACTTGGTGGCGCCCTCGTTCAGACTAACGTCCCACCCAGCAATTATTCAGACACAACATTCCTGCGAAGCTCAGCGTCACCACAAGTTCATCTTTTTCACTAAAGTAATGACCTCCTCCAGCTCACCATGTTACAGGATAAAAAGAGAGGACATCACCATTTTATTACTCTAATCTGGGCTCCTGGTGGTTGTTCAGTCACCAGACCAAACAGGCCCAATACCAGAACCATTGACAGAAATCTGAGACAGGAGGTTTAGTTTTTGGAAATTACTTTCCCCCACATGGATGTCACCTGTACTGCTACTTCTCACAGCAGAACTCATGTCAGAAAATGATTACGGTGGTTCTGGAGGGAGATCAACGTTGATGGTAGATGGATGAAAGATGGCGGCGTTACAGGAAATACCGGACCGACACAAAACAACAGAGCTGGTTCGGGAGCACGTTTGGGTCGTCTTGCTGCTGTGGAACGTAGCTGGACGTATTCAGACTGGTCCAGAATGATACGGGGAGCGTGCGGGGGGGCTGCCACTCACCTTTTCTTGACCAAAAGGATGGCTACCAGCACCAGCAGTATAAAGACGAGGACGCCGGCGCTGATCCCAGCGATCTTCACCACCCGATCTGTCTGTTTAGCCGGATCAGGGATGACTTCCGGCTCCTCTGTGGCACCTGTTAACATAGCGAAAAAACACATGAATACTGCTTTACCACACAGTGAACTACTGATCAAACGTTCTTATTCCACTAGATTTGCTTTACAGGAAATGTAAACTCAAGAAAGGAGATTTGATTGTTTTTAGATTTTTTTGAGTTCTGCTCACGCTGTGTCTTTAAAAGTTCTGTCTGAGGAGCTTAAAGCTTTGTGAGTGGGAGATCCTTGTCATTTATTACTGTGAAGATGCACTTGGAAACATGCTGACTCATTTCTGTAAACGCAGGGGGCGACAGGGAAAATAATGATTGGCAAGGAAAAGCTCCCCTTTAACAGGAAGAAACCTTGAGCAGGACCAGGCTCATGTAGGGGGACCCTCCTGCTGATGGCCGATGATGGTAAATAAAGGAGGTTGTTGATCTGGAGCATTAGGCAGTTTAACCCCATTATGCCTCTGCAAATCGAAACCTCTTGGCTCCGGATTGATAGACAGAATGGCCAAATGTGGACGACCAGCTGATTTCTTGCTTAGCATTGACTGGTTGTAATGATTGGACCTGGCTGGACTCACAGCCTCGCAGTCAGAATGAGCTGCCAGGCTTTTGTGCTCTCTTCTGGAGCTGGGACAGTTGCACTAAATACACTCACTTTGACTCATTTGGTGATAGATTCAGCTTGGACACACTCGCTGGGGTGACATACAGTACGGGAGTGTGAACAGACACTGACTACAGCCAGACTAGAGTCTGACGGCGCTGTAATTGTGTCTTTTGTATTTCAGGTCCTTGGTGTCTTTCTCGCCTTTGAAATGCAATTTGACCGAGGCTGTCCAATGTTTCTGCACCGCTGTCAGCACATATTACTTGTGCTCGAACTCATTTCAGTTCCCGATGCCTTCAGAGAGTCAAGCCGACCCCCCCCCACCTCCCCATTCTGCCTGCTTTGGATATAATTCACAAGCCATGTTTCCCGCGTGGGGACTGGTGTTAGCTGAGATTTAGCTCGTGAAACAAAAAGTGAACGGAAAGAGAGCGAGCATCTGTTTTCATGTTCCAAAGCTTAGAGATCGGATCTCCTGATGCCAGAATAGTTTGTCCTGCAGCCTGAGAATATTATGGTGCATTACGATAATCCAAATAATCCAACACAAAGACATATGCACAATCTCTCAAACAATAATCCACTTCTATGCTAAATATCAACCAGATAAACATAATCTCTCCACATTCCTCCAATGCTCTGCCTGCTATATGTAACATTTTATTATAAAATGTTTCTATTGATCAATTCTTTAAAATGTCCCCGTTTGCAACAATAGAGCAAAGCGCTGGACTCACAATGATGGTGATAAAGGACGAAGCGTGAAATAAAGTGTCAGAGGTCTAAAATGATGTTGATTCTTTCAGTTAATAAAGGTGAAGTGCCTCACCCTTTAAAATATTTGGATTCAAGGTCTCTTTTTTGTGTCCATAGGGTGAAAGGATGGACTGTAATCTGTGGCCACTCGTCATCCTCACTCCTACCAGCACAATGAGTGCCCTCAGAACGGGCAGGGCAGCTCCTCACAAAGTGACACGTGCACTGGAAATAATTGGTCAGAGTGCTGTCCTGGTTTCTGAAAGCCCTTTGCACTTATTCATCAAAATAACCATTAGAACCTTGTTGTTAATGGCTCGACTCCACAGCAGACTTTTAACAGATGTCAGACTGGTGGAAAAAGAAGGTCCAGAAAGAACAACAATCCTTTAAATGTTCTTGTTTCTCGATGCCCCTGTTTGCTCTTAATGTCTGTACAACTGATCCAGGTCAGTACACTAACATCCAGAACTTGACCAAAGAGCCACAAACAGAAAACCCCCGAGGCAACAGCGACGATACGCTAAATCCCCGGATGACCTAACAGGACCACCGTCTCTCAATGCCCCCCCGGGTCAGAGGGGCATGGGTACAGGAATAGACGTCCATTAGGCCTCTCTGTTCATTAAGGTTCCTTTCTGAACCACGCATGCCTCTACCTATGACCACCGTCAACTTTTCATAGGTAGTCTTCATATCGTGCTAATATTGCAGACTTGCTGCCATTAAAATCTCCCCAAATAACATCAAAATTGTTTGACATTTTTGTTCAATAACAGATGCCTCCTAATAAATGTAGCTGTTGTCCATTGCTTGTGAAAATAAGCAATTTGAATATGCAATTTCCTGCAGTGGCCATTTGTTGATTAACAGATAATGAAGATATTTGTTGGCTTTGGCCTTGCTTAACTAAATGAACTTTTTAATACTGCCACAGAGTTGTTGTAAACACAATGTTCCTGAAGCTTGTCACTATCAGCCACCAGGATGAACTCTTTCACACTAATATGTTTCTCTGTTTATCCTTGTTTTTGCTCCATGCAGTTCAACTCCGACCCATCAGTCTCATATTTTCTGAAAATCTTTCCTCAAAACACTCTGAGTGCACTTGTGTGTGTGTTTGCTGCTGCACAGGGATTAACTCACATTTAATACCAGTCTGATAATCTATCAGCATATGGCTGCTGGAAAAGCAAAATGACATTTACACTCTGGGGATAAATGGGCACACACACAAACACGTAACATTAATACAGTTTTCTCTAATAAACACTTGATATCTCGTATCTTCGTACCTTTAGTCGCCAGCCTCAAACACTGGGTCTTTGTTTCCTGAAAATAAAATCAAAACACACACAAGTGGGTCCATATGCAGTAAAACATATGCATACACGTGTCCTGCAGCAAAAGTGCATTTAATTTCTGTGTTCATACTTTTTTTTTTTTTCAAAAGCCCCGCCTGTCAGCTGTGTCTCTCTGTGAATAAATATATAGTCACCTTTTCGGTGCTGCTGACAGCTTGAAGGTAGATGTTGTAGTTCTTTCTCAGAGCCAACGGAGGATTCCAAAAACCCTGCAAATTGAAAATAAAAATAAAAACTCGGCACCTTTGCCTTAGCCTGAGTCCTTAAAAGACGAACCTCTCTGCGTGTCACACCTCTGTCTGACTGCTTTCTCCACTGGAGAGGCAATTCGTGAATGCCATAAACCGTTTAAAATATCAAGAAATCTAAAACTGGAACAGTAATTGTTAGCTGTTGGTTTATACCTGTGGTAGGACGTTGAAAAGCTGGTTTCCAAAGGTTAACCAACATCGATTGTAATGCTTCTTCATGTCAAAGATTAACATTATTCATTAGTTTAGAATGTTTGATGAAAACACATATTATCTGCGGATATGCTAGATTACTCTATTTAAACCCTCTGTATTCAGACTACTTTATTAAAGTAGACTTATAAATCTTAATTTCCCCGGTGTGTCACATCCTTAAATGTCTACAAATACTCTTAAATTTCTATTTCAGTGAGCCATAGCTGAATTGAATACTGAATATTTAACAAAGATGAAAAGGCCTTGCCTGGTAGGTTTTATTGTCTCCCACAGTGAAGGGAAGCGGCTCAGGAAGGTTGCTGGGAGACAGCTGGGCGGCGTAATAATATGGTGACCCACGGCTGGATGCACTATGGTACGAAACTGGAACCTGTTGCAGAAGGAGAAGGTTGTATATCATTTATTTCTTGGGAAGCAGTGGCCGTGAAATGCAGATTTTTAATTACCTCGTAGCAGTCAGAGGAAGCTTGGCGGCGTGTCCGCTGAGGAATCACAATCTCCACAACAATCTGGTAAGCACTGAAGAGAACACGGCAACACGGTGCTTTTCTTAAAACCTGTATTATATCTTTCCTGTACATATATTGATTTGAAAACTGCAGTGTTGTACTAATTTGCACCATCTTTCTACAGTACCTGATCGGTGCCCCTTTTGCCTGCGCTGGTTTGAGCAGAACCGTGATGGTTGTTGCAGTTTCGTTGAGAAAAGCCTCCGATCCGTCGTACTCTTCAATTGTTGGAGCTGGAGAAAGAACAGAGGTCCAGTATTATTGACCATGCTTCGCGTAAAGTAGATATTTTCAAAATGTGGAACAGTAGATCACAACAAACCTGAAATATTAGTAGTCACGTTCAGTGTGGTGGCGGGGCCGAATCCTTTGGACGTGGACGCACGTATCGAGAGCTGATACGTGACGCCTGGGTGGAGCTGAGAAAAGAGGTGGTGGCTGGCATTGGAGGGCAAGGACGCAGTGAGTCCTGGCCGCTGGAGAGGCACCGAAGGGTCAAAGGAGCGCAGGCCACTGTAACTGATCTGTGGCGAGCAGACTGGTTGGCACGTGTTTCCCAGTGAGCACGGCGATACTTTACTGTCTACACATAGTTTAGGGTACCTCATACTGGATGATGATCCCGTTGGGTTCAGAGGGTTCTTTCCAGTAAAGCAGGATTCTGTCTTCGAATGGAGTAGCTCTCAGAGACTGACTGGGAACGGCCCCTGGAACTGTCAGAATCAACACAAATTTTATTATATGAAAGAAGGAACGGAAACACACATTTGAAGGCCCTAAAATACAATGTAGGTAATGTGCTTTGTCTATCCCACCATCCTCATCGGTCTGTATGATGGTCTCATCGCTCTCTTTCCGTCCTTCTGGGTTGGTCAGGATCATTTTCAGGCTGACGTTGGTGTACGGTGGCAAGTTTCCCACCAGGTGCCGTGGTGCTGTGGGGAAAAAAACCCTAAATGTTACACAAAAACCTACATAAAACATAGTATGGTCCGTGCTACACCCATTTCCTAATGTACAACTAAATATCCCATGAGGATTGCACATCTGGTACATCCTAAAATCTATTTAATGTCCAGAAATGTTGCATACATTATTAATCATATTTATTGTGATGTTATTGGGATCCGTTTACCTTTGGGATCCATGTCCAAGCAGTCGGCTTTACTGTGATTGTTTGCAGTCATGTAATGGTAGCAGATGGTGACGTTAAAGGTGTGACAGCGTGTGATGTTGTATCCCAGTGACTCCCAGTCCACTGCGATCAGCCGGGACCTGGTCTCAGCGATCTTCAGCCTCTTTGGAGTCCGCATTGGTTCTGTAAAGAAGCAGAGCCGTGCAAAGGGAAAGCATGAAGCTCAGGGCTGAGGAGAATCAAAGTGCATCACAGAGTTTCCAGTTTCACTCCCATTTCTCAAATGCAACATCTTATACTGGCCTCCCTCCGCATTGTTCCTCTTTCAGAGGAGTTATCTACACAATCTACACTCACAGGCCTGGGATTTACCTTAAACGGCTCATTACACCAGATCAATTACGCCTCCACCCAACACGCTGGCTCTT
The DNA here is from genome assembly GCF_901000725.2 of Takifugu rubripes. Lineage (NCBI taxonomy): Eukaryota > Metazoa > Chordata > Actinopteri > Tetraodontiformes > Tetraodontidae > Takifugu > Takifugu rubripes. Next base: position 11,041,015 of record NC_042300.1, on the reverse strand, counting down.
ACTCTCACCCTTTACTCTCACCCACTACATTTCAGCCACACTTCATCCTCCATGTTTACCAGTTTTAGTTTCCAGAGCCACTGAGGTTACAGCGCATCTCACACTGAGAGTGACTGCTGCTGCTGTCGCCACCAATCAATCTGAACTCGCCACTCCTTCTGAGAGAGAGCTATAATCTTCAGCAGATTGCTCCGTCAGAGAGCTCTCACGGCTTCACAATAACACTCTGCTGTATTTACCGCCAGTTAAATATAACATTATTGTGCACTGTAAACATCAGCATCAGACTGTCTGAATGGCTTGGTTCGCCTTCATTGCTTCATCTTTTTATCTTTTAACTACACCCAGAGCTATTTATTGTGGTTGTATGTTTGTATTGTGTCAGAGGTGCTGAATGAAGACAGGCGAGCCATGCTCTGCCAAAACCAAACATGCCTTGATTCATATTGATATTTCAGGCTGATTATAGGCCTCTCCATCTCTTTCTATTGCTTTGGAACTACTGCAAAGTTCATTTTGTTTAAGCCTTCTCCTTCTCCTGAAATCTTTAATCAGAATGAATCAACTTGTGATGCCCCTTCCTCTTTTACTCCAGCACTGATGTTGCAGTGCAACTTCTTCCAGATTTCTTTAATAACAACACTTCATCTTATATAGAGAAGCAAGTCTCTTCTCACCCCACCTGCTCCGTTTTTCTCTGGGAGACAGCACAAGGACACAAACCTGTCGCTTCTCCTGACAACCAATTATTTGCCTGTCAGTCACTCACACACACACACACACACACACACACACACACACACACCATCACCGGTTATTACCTAAACCTGAATTTAACACAAACACACACTTGAACACATGGCTATAGCTAGTTGTCATCTGCACAGACTTAATCTGTCACAAGTTGCAGCTTGAGTGTGTGTGTGTGAGTGTGTGTGTGTGTGTGTTGTGTGTGCTGGTGCACTCCTGGAACAGTAGATCACACAGAAAACAGAGCCGTAAGTAACACACAGAGCCAATGTGCTTTAGATGTAAATAGACCTATAGAAACACATGAGGACGTAAACTTTCTATACATCAACAGCTGGTGTGTCTGAGAAATATATTTCTGATTTCACCTGTTATCAGAGGGTTGATATTTGAATATTACACACCTACAGCTGTCTTAGCTTGTCTCCCCTTCCCTACGTCTCTGAGTTTAAAATCAATACCTGTGATCTTCACTCTAAACCTGGCTATTAGGACACACACACACACACACACACACGCACACGCACACACACAGGCACACTCAGACACAAACAGTAAATTGTATTGATTTCAGGATCTGTTGTTGTGAATGCAGCTTTACTAGAAGCTGTTCTTTTTAAAATGGAATTAAAAGAAAATATCTGAGTGAGTGGATATCACACAAACACATTAGAGGAGAAAATCTCAGAGTTATGGCAGAGAGCGAGCTCAACAGAAATTGAGCAAATAAAATGTAAAATCACAGCAATGAATGAGGCAAAAGAGGGGGAGGTGGGAGACGAAGATGAAAGAGGGGAGAGAGAGGCCGACAGGAGGAACGGGGAGACACGATAACTAGCCTGGAACAGGGCCAGAGTCAAGCGGGACTGGGTCCAAAGCTGAACCACAGAGGCTGCCTTCAGTGCCTTGTCCCCTTCCCTTCCTCTGGTAGACAGACAAACGGCTGGATTCATGTTGGAATTAAAAGGCTTTGTTCTCCACAGATGGAGCTTTGAAAACAACAACAATACCAATAAACACCAACAATAACACCGAGGATGGAAAGCTTCATATCAGCTGGATCCAGAGGTTGGAATCAAAGCACAGGAAGAACCAAACTGCAAAGGAAAAGACATGAAATAGAACTCAAAAACTGCCTCGTTTGCAAACATGAAGAATTAGAAAGATCCATGAAATATACAATTAGTGGGAGAAAGCGGCTTAAAGAAAACAGAGAGGAAAGGCATAGGATCCCGAGGAGGGAGGGCGGAAAAGGTTGACAGGAGATGCAGCTAAATCCACCTTAATCTGTCCAATTAGTCGCCGGTAATCCTTCCACTGTCACAAGGAAGACAAATGAAACTTCAGGTTTCATTCAGGTGTTCTGTCTCTCTCTACAGGCCACATTTAAGCTCATGGAACATTCAAATTAGCACAACAACAGCAATTTAATTTGGACGTGCAGGGTTCAGTTTGATATTAATTTTCCTGTGCAGAGGCTAAAGGATCACATGCTATGGGATGGTAATTAAATTAAAGTAAATTCCAGATAATGACAGCAAAAAACTGTAATAAATTGCATAAATCCTTGATTTCCTGCATTTATTCAGTAAATCATCCCGTATTTCACATAAGGAATGAATAATAGAGAAACATGACAGAACATTCCCCAACACCAAGGCTGCTCCTCTCATCCGAAACACCAAATAAATAAATAAATAAATAAATAAAGACGGGAAATGACCTGAATATAACTGCTCTTGTGAGGACCGAATTATTGTACTGCTGACTGTGTGTGTTTTCATAGATACAGGACAAAGAAATACATGTGATATATTGTGTGAATCTCCTACAACATTTGTGCTTCTGTGGCAGGAAATGTGTGTTTTGTGATTCCATTCTTCTATTAATCCAAGTGAGCTGAGTTTGTGCAACGTCCGAGAAATACCGTGACTTTCTGAACTCTGTGTGTGCGCGCGTTTATGTCCATCTGGACACCTCTTAGTGCGGCCTGTTCCTCTTCTTTTAGTGTGTCTGGGTGGGCCTGTGTGTGTGTGTGTGTGTGTGTGTGTGTGGGTAACCTGCCATGACCAAAAGGTTTTCAGCAGAAAATTCAGGATTTGGATTAAAAGCTACTTCATCGCCTTCTTCTGTCACACACTCACACAAGTGCACACGACACACACCCTCGGTAACCCTTCACTTCAAGTTGATTATTTTTCACCCTTCAGACTGGAGCAATAAATCACCAAGGAAGAAAAATCGGGAGAAGAGTTGGAGAAAGGAGGAGAGGCGGAGGGGGCATAATAAGGGTGTGGATTTACAGTGGAGGAAATAAACAAGAGAGGAAAAGAGGGATAAAAATGAGGAGACGGAGAGCTGATTAGTATTCCTCAGGTTACCATATCAGTGGCTCTGCAGAGTGTGATTTCTAATGTGTATCTATTAAAGTTATTGGTTTTTAATTAAACGCTCTTTTCTGTAGAGGCATCCCGGCGTTAGCCTGGCGTTTGCGCACACACGTGCTCGAATTTTCATCGCTTTGTCTGGAACTAAATACTCAGCAAACTACAGGTGGTGAGATCAGAAAATCCTAACCAAACAGAAGAAGCGAAGGGGCCATTATCATTTAAATAACATTTCTACACACATACTGTGCATCTGCCTGTTGTCTCAACAAAGTCAACATGGGTCCATCTGTGCACGTGCGCTCTGATGCAGTTTACGCTATTAAAAACGGAACAGAGAAAAATGGGCGCATGCTTTTACCGCTACATCCAAATGTGTTGCCGTGTAAATGAGAGGAAGGTTCATTTCTACCCTCAATTCAAACCTGGAAACATTACGACTTCCTCACTGTCATCGCACACCAACGCGCCGATTCCCACAAACACATTCAGGTTGCAAGACATCAGTCAGGTTGGGTGGTTATGAGTTTTCAGTTCGCTTTCATTTTTATTCTCCATTTTCATCGTTCTCTCACCCCTCGTGCTCTTTCTCGCTTTACCTGCCTTATTGTTTTTCATCATCTCTCTGCTTTATCCTGTTTCTCATTCAAGCTCCCTGCCTTTCTTCCTCTTTCACACTCTCACATCGGGCCCTCTGTCTCCTCCCTAAGGCTAGTTGTGTTTATATTTCAGTCGTTTATTTCTACAAATGTCAGACAGCGTTTCTGCCCTCGGTCTATTGATCCACAGAGAAAAGAAGAAATAAAGAGAGAGGTAGGAGAATGGAAGGATGGGGGAATGGCAACAAAAAGCAGGGGTGGGACAGAAAGGAGGAAGGAGAGACAAGGCTAAAAGAAAGCGGGATAAAAAGCAGGGAAAACGTGGGGATGTGGTTTGATCCGCACCCTCTTCTCTCCTTTTTTATTCTCCATATGTCCCGTAATGCCATTTCCTGCCCACCTTCTCAAATAGAGACACAGAATAAAACAGAAAAACCGCAGCATATGGACAAATCAATAGGCAATCAGAGATCTGGAGCAGCCAAAGTGTAGAAGTTCACAGAATTAACTTCAACAAGAGGCTGGCACCATGTTGATCTCCTTCTCTACCAGTCAGTCAGTGTCCTACCTGCACATTTGGTGCGGGTGATCAGGGGGGGTCCTGATTTGCCCGTCCCTCCCTCTCCTGGTCTGGTCAGCAGCACTCTGATCTCATACTCTGTGTCTGGGTCCAGATGCCATAACTTATAGTTGGGGGAGTTGACAGCATGAGTCTCCGTCCAGGTGCCGGACGTCATACGGTACTCAACCTACAAGAAAGTGCATCTATTTTCATACACAGCGGGCTAATGCTGCCGATTCCGAGGTTTTTGTTTTCCTTTTACTGCTGTTTGATATTGTTTCTTCTCCATGGAAAAGGTTGAGAGGAAAAAGAATAAAACAGCTCTGGCAGAGACAAGTTCTTTTAAAATGCAGAGCAGCACCTTTTCCCTCTTTTCTCATTCTTCTGTTAGCTGTGCTAGTCTAAATAAGCCAAGGTTGTAAAACAGCAGCATCATAGAAACATTCAATGGGTCAATAAACTTAGCATTTTCCCCCTTTTCAAGCAATCAAAACAATTCAACCACCACCTCTGAAAAGGACGATCGACCGCATTGACCTGGAACAGGTGTTACATCGTCATTTTGTATTGTGCTGCTTCAAGGTTTACACAGGGACTGACACTTAAACGCACCTCTTTGAGTATAATGGGTCCGTCTCCAAAGATGGAGTTAGCATTCAGCTGAATCAGTAGGTAGGTCGGGCCGACGCCCAGCAGCTGGGGTGGTGCGATGGGGTGCGGGGGCTCTGGGGAGAGAGCACAAATCAAGAGCACTGTGAGTTTAAAAGGATGAATAAACAGGATAAACAAGGTCCCGGCTGAACAATAGAGGGTGGCAGCTCCGGAAGGGCTGTCATGTCACAGTAGAGGTGATGTTAATTAGCTGAAATGAAGATTTTACAGAGCTATTTTAAAGAGCGCCACCGATCTGTGATGCTGCAGCAGTAGAGCTGTGTGGGTGGCGAGGAACCGGCTGAGAGTCGGTGATCACCGAGGACAGCAAACACCACATGTGGATCGGCTCTCTCAGCCCCAGATCAGGCTCAGCTTCCAGTGCTTATTTTACTCCTAATGATATTTCAACACTTGATGTTATTTATAGAGTGTTTTTCTCCATACTTGGTTACTTTCATCTCAAGAGCTCGTGGCTATGGTGACATCCACGTTGAGGCTTTTGTTGTTGGCATTATAAGAAATCTAATATTAATGCAAACATGCATTCGTGCCTTCTTCACATCAAAAGCCTTCTATCTTCTAAAAAGGAATCTGGATGGCTTTTATTAAGAAGCTGCTTCACGATCATTCCACTGTAGCGCCTGATACTTGGAGCCCTTTTCAGATCTGTGATGAGTTCATTTGAGCAAGTTCAGGCTGCAAACGCATTTTTCATATCCATCACTGAATGTGCTGGACAGTGAATTCATTAGACAGCTACGGCTATTGTGTATAACCCTGTTTACAACTTCACTCACCATTTAAAGTAACAACAAACAAATCAACAATGTTCTGGAATTCCAGCGTTCTTTTCTGAGAACCACTGTAAATTAAGCTGAGTGGACTAACCACACCACACAGGAATCCATCCACGTGCTCTATCTGAGTGAATAAGCAGCCTCTCTCTCTGTGTGTGTGTGTGTGTGTGTGTGTGTGTGTGTGCGTGTGTGTGTGTGTGTGTGTGTGTGTGGCTGTCAGCCTAGGAAGTGTCTTTTTAACCACTGATGAAACGCTGTAGTTTGACAGCACGTGCACGAGTGTGTTTATTCCATATAATGAAATATGTTGATTCTTAACTCCACCAAAACAAAAAGATGAGCAACTTGATGATATTTGAACAAACACACGAACGGTGACGCCACATGTACAAAAATAAAAATGCCGTTTGTATGTTTGTGTGCTGGCATCCTCAATATTTTGTGTTATCTGCTAAACTACTGAATATCTAAAATGTGAATAATAAACATAAAAACACAACAGTAACAGATGGAAGTGGGTCATTACTTGACTCCAGAGAAAATAAGAGCTGCACTGTCTTGTTTTTTTACCGTCAGTTGTCATTTCTATAGCTGACCTGAAAACTAGAACAGATCATCAGTGCTGATGGGTTACCATGGCGTTGTTGTCAACATCTTTTTCATTATTAATCACAGACAAACCCTCTTATCTTCATTTATTTTTTGGGTCAAATGTAAATGACAGTAACAGTGCAAATTAACACTGGGTTCCAAAGATTGGTGTTGTTTATTGTTTAATTTTAGCCTTTGAGCACTTTCCCGTCATCTGTCCCGACAGACACGGACAACCGACGTAAAGGGATGTTTTGTTGGTGACCGGTGGCCACGAGGCATGTTCCTCTGTGTTGTCCACCGTCAGCAGCCTTGTCAATAAAGTTTAGTTTTCATGTCCTGCTGCTGACATCACCACAGAAGACACTGGAGGACATCTGACCTCTGCAACACCAGAGGAGTGTGTCTTCATGTGCACGCTACAAAATGCATTGTGCCCGGTCTGGTTTGAGGATTCAGGCTGATAATTGTGCTTAGGGTCGGGGCTTTGGTTGGGGTGAAGAGCTGGGTGCAACATTGTGGCTATGAAAGTCCTCAGAGAGATAGAAGTCCAAGAGTGGTTGTGTTTTCCTTTCATATCAGCCGCCAGAGGACCAGCGCAGTTTGAGACAGTTGTATAAATTCAAGTCAGTTGTGTGTTCTTCTGAGGCTGATATGGATGTTTGTGTGCACATGTGACAATAATGTTGCCGGAGCTTTTTAGGCCATGGATTGTGTGTAATGCGAGTTGGCATATTGTATGTGTGTGTGTTTTATTGTGTCTGAGAGAGAGAGAATATGATAAGGGCTGGCATGATGATGCACTATGTCACTATAGGAACCAGAGAGCAAGGCTCGATTATGGCAAAGTGCAACGCACGCACGTGCACGATGTCACTAACACATACAGTACGTGAAATTTACACGTAGACCTCCCCTAGACGTGACTGTCATGGTTACAGTGAGCAGATCCTGATAAACGATGATTACGGTCAGTTATCTATAATTTAGCTGCACGTGCACGTGCACATGCACATGCACATCACACTCCCACCAGCACTAGTAACTGAGACAGACAGCATTGTTATTTGACTGTGGGGTCAGACCTAATTCCTGCCCTATACTTGGCATCTTCCTTGTTTAAGCCATTCCACAGTCAGCAGGTGTATAATGAAATCGAACATTTGGGGCTGGGAACATATGGGGGTTTGAGTAACGGGAACATTTTCATTTCTGGGTGATTATTCCATATATAGGTGCCCGTGAAATGATAAGTGTAGAAAAGAACGACAGAGAGCAATGCAAAAAGAGAGGTGATGTGACGCCCCGCCATCGCCTCTGTGTAAATATCAGTACAGACCAGCTGTGCACATCTGCAGGAGCCAAATACCCGCTCGTCAAGGAGGCAGCGTTCCAGAAAACTAAAACCACAACTGCTTTGCTCGCTGTCAGAAAATATTTTATTCACTGAAAAAAGACTTTTTTTTCCCACTGATTTCACATCCTCGGCAGAAACGAGCCACCGGCACTCTTTCATGTTTTCATCCATTCTTTTCTGAATATAAAAAAAACTTTTTTTCAGGAAAGCACAGCTAAAATGATTAATGCACCTTAATTCTGACAACGTTCACGCCTGTCACTGTCCTGCAGGAACTTTAAATTTCCTGCACAGACACTTGCAAGAAGTAAAATAATGATATTCTCTGTTCCTTTCATTTCTCCCCAGCGCTCGTCGCTCATCTGATATTTCTAATAAATAAACATGAGGCGCCCTCCTCCAGCATTCATACATGCAGTCCTCATTCCTTTATTGTGATATCTTTCTAAAAACTAGACTTGGGATCAATATTCATCATCACTAGTATCCCTGGGAGCACCAGAAGGCATCTTTTCACAGATTGTGAAAGCGGCAGCGTGCTGAGGAACGGAGCTCAACATGAAGCTGGCTCTATTTTCATATATGTAGATGGGCTCTATTCATGTCCACAAACATGCGGATCCTTTGCTGTTGTCTGTTCATATTAAAAAAAAAAATTCTTGATAAATAAACATTAAATACTTGATAGTAAATCTCTGAGGTCCTGCTAAAAAAACACAAAACAGTCGATTCTCTTCTTGGTTTGTTTGGGGATGTGACTGATGGCGTCGCCCGACCAGGTTTGACCCGGTGAAACACACAACTCTCTGACTCCTGCTGGAGCTTTTTAATTTCTCTCTTCCGTGCCATCGTTCCTGTGGAATAACAACCAGCTCGGCGGTTCGCATATTCGGAAATTCCTGAAATATCGAACAGGCTATTTACATTTAACTGCCGTCTTCTCTCTTTTTGTTCACTCCTTTCTCTCCCCCCACCCCCCTCCGTTCCTGTCACTCATGTATCAATCCCCCCATCTCTTTCGCCTTTACCCTCTGCCTGTCCCCCCCTTGTCTCTCAGCAAGATGAATTGAATATGTAAGCTATTGGAGGCGAATGAATAAAGCTTCCCATCTCAAACGCACATTGGTGACACCTTATTAACCGCATGTCAGCAGCACGACAGCTGAAGCACACACACACACACACACACACACACACACACACATTTTGCGTTCATGCAAGGCAGCGTACGCATGTGCACGCTCACAAACACACACATTCCCTCATTAATCTGCACTCTGCTACTTTATCAGACACTGTGAATGTAAATTTGATGGGAAACACTTTTGACATTTTCAAAAGTTAAAGACAATCAAAACTTGCTCACAGCTGGCGCAATATTAACTCGGCCGATAAAAAAGACTTCAAATCAAATTAATTTGACATCCGGCTACGTTTTTACTTTTTCCAATGGCACAAAAACACAAGCGAGCTTAAGTGATTTGATAATAATTAATTTGCTAGCAGCTCAGAGTATTAGCCTTCAACATTGGCACACATTTATTTGTGATGTTTTCTAAAGCCCTAGAAAGTCGTCTAAAGTCTAGACAATAAATATTACATCCCCAAAAAATGAAAATACATCTCACCTCTGACAATGAGCCCTGCAAAGTTGGAGACCCCAGAGCCGCGCTCCGACTGGGTGACACAGCGGTAAAGGTCCTGGTCCTGACTGGTGACTTCTTTCAGATTGAAGGAAGCTGCGAACCGTCTGTGGTTAATGGTTTTGGTGTGAGCCACAGGAATATCTTCACCGTTGCGCCTCTGGAAAAACCATCATACGCAGACAGACAGAAAGGCAGGCAGACACGGGGTCAATGCCTTGCTCAAGGTCAGAATTAGGCCATTCACACCTGCTTTAACACACACGGACACACACAGTTTCCCAGTCTCACTGACAGCAGGTTTGAAGGTCATGACCACAATAGAGCCATAATGAAATCAGCAGCTATTAAATTCTTAATCATGTTAGCGGGCGGGATGTGAGGCTTGCAGTGTGGTGTGTGTGTGTGTGTGTGTGTGTCTTCAATACTCCTAACTTTTACAAGACAATCATTTGATTGAAACACAACTTAGGGGCAGGACAGGGAACTGCTCTTTGCATAACTGTGTCAAATGTGCACCTGCAGCCACAGTTTGTTGCTGGTGGTGTCTCGTCCAGTGGCGATACACTGGAACGTGGCGTTCTGCCCGGCGTTCACCTCCACATCCCCAAGACGCAGGAAATGAGGGGATTTATCTGCAGCACAGAAACAAATGAAGGATATTAGTAAGTTTACTGTGAAGCCACAGAGCCGGTGGCAGTTAGATACATGGAGGTTATCAAAAACACACAATATACACGGGGAGACATTTTATAACCTTGTTCATTATTCATGTAATTAGATTTTACTGAGTTATAGTTACAGAGCTGCAGTGCCAGAGGGAGATAAAATCAATGTCATATAATTCGGTTATACTCTACTACCATCACGTTATGAAATACGCCTTTCAGGCCCTGAAGATTCCGCTCAACTGTGACATTTTCATTCTGAGGAGGCGACTGCAATCGCAGATAGCAGCTACTCTGCTCAATGAAAACCCACAATGCACACACTCACTGGGCTGCACCGTGCATTCATGCAAGTACACACACACAAACCTGAGTGTGTCCAGAAATGCAGCTGTGTGAATGAATGCTGCCACTGTGGAGACGACGTACTAATTCCTTTTCAAATACTTGCTCCCTCCTATCAGAATTCCTGCGTGTGGGTCCTTTGTAAGACTTTGGTGCTTAATATTTTCATTTGTTTTTAAATCTAAGGTTCGGTTAAGTGACAGCATGACCAATTCAGTCTTTCTTTCACGCATATATAACTAATTGTCGATGGAATGGTGGAGAAAAGTGATGCTAGGACCCCTCAATGGCTCGTATCTGACAGAATCTAGTAGCAACAATAAGCGTTTCGCAGCGGAGGACTAAAATAGCTGGTGGACTGTTTCAAATTCACCTGTAGCCCCACGACTGCACCTTAAATGTTACATTTTTTTTCTCATTACGAGCTATTTTCTGGGCTCTGGCGGTGGGGAGAGAAGTCAGGGGACGCAGTAGGAATTTAAAAAGGATTGCACTCCTCATCTCTTCCCTGTCAGTATGAGACAGGACACCTAGTGTTCACTATGTGCGTATGAGAGCCAAGGAGGCAAGAGAGAGTGCTGAGTGGTCAAAATCTCTCTCGCCACGATTGCCCCATAATACCATCTCATTTCCTGCTCCACTCTCCCCCATCCTCTCTTCTTCCCCTCTCCCACTCTCTCCATTTTCTACTTCTCCCATTTTTCTTTTGGACTCCTCTTCCTCCCCTCGACACAACCCTCCTCTCCCGTGTCACCTTTCCACTTATCTGCCCATTCAGCTGCGAAGGAAACCAGCCCAGGTACAGTCTAATTAGTGGCCAAAGCTATCTGCATCTACTCAGCCAGCTAAGACTAATTGCTGCTATGCTAATGACTCACCGCATGGGTAGCTGAGCACCTGAATGTCGTCGACGGCGATGAAGCCGACTTTGCTGTCCAAAACTGATGCTTCAAATATGACCTTAGGAAGAAAGGAGAAGTACATTACTGGTTAAATTGGATCTTGTGAACACTTGCTGTGAGTCACACACACGACATTGTCTACACGGTTTTATCAGTTTTATTAAATGGAACAACCAAGGCAAAGCAGAGCAAATACGGGGGTTCCTCTAGCAGACCCGGAACCCCCGACAGCACTTTCCTACTCACCTACTTTAATATTCAGAATTTACATTCCGTTCTCCGTATATTCTCGTTACAACAACAGACCGTTGCCATGCAAATTTGCCGACACTGTGATGGATTCAGTCAAAGTCGCCAGTGGATAGACAGAGACGGTGATGGCTGCAGCGACGTGTATTAAACAGGATAAATGCAAAGCTGCTATTCTGACTGATGCTGGATTTATACATTCTGGCCAACGAGCCAGGGAGGATAAATGGGATACTTCTAGTTGGATCACAGTAATCTGCTTTGGTACGCACAAACTGCTGCCACAGTGATGATAATAAATAATGAAAAACGGCAGAAAGGTAGTGAAAAAGGGAGAACCTGCTCTTTCTTCTCCTCTCTCCTTTTCCTGTTTTATTGACGTCATCGCTTCACTTCTTTTTCTACACGGCCACGTTTCTTTGAAATTAATGGGCTATTAAAGTGTTTGCATCTAAAAAAGGTCGAGCGGAGTGAAAAAGGCCAACACATTTAAAAACAGTAATGTTTGCTCGTGGTGCAGCAGACGCGACGATTGTCTTCAGAGCTACTTAACGAATCTTCTCCTCTTAACGAGTCTGGCTCCCACCAATGCAGCATTTAGCACTCCCTGCTGCCTCACTCCTCCAGCATCAGCCCTCTTTTCTCCCCATTTCTCTTGCCTAACTTCCCTCCTGTTATGTCTCTTGTCTGCCATCGCTGCTTTCAAACAGTGTTTGCTCAGAGAAATCTTTGTAATGAACAGAGGAGTGGGGGTGTGTGGAGAAGTGTTGGGTATCCAAAAAGAGGAGAGGGGGTTTGTTGTCATTCATCACCTGTAAGAGCAAATCTGCCATGAACTGTTTACCCATAGCTTATCAGCCCTGCTTGTCACCCCCCTCCCTACCCTTCCCAATATAGCTTGTCTCTCTCTGCTACCATCTCTCACTCTCAGCTCACCGAGGAGCACAGCAGACAGTCATCAGTTGACTTTTAATACCTTCATCTACGTCTATATGAGGAGCTATACCCATAATGTGTCTACTGGTTGTTGTTCTGGTCCACATAAGGTGAACCAAATACCCCGGCCTTTGAAGAGCAGCTCGTAACCGGGTCGATGATCGAGACATATTGGGGGGTCCCAGTTGTTTTGCACACTGTCACCTGTCTGTAAGGCAAATGCAGCGTTTCAGAGTGAGACGCTGAGGCTGTGGTCAAATATGCCAACAGCCAGGAGATCTGAAGCGGCCAGCAGCATTTCGGAGGGACAGCTGCTACCAGTGGTGCTTATCACCGCCCCTGTGTTGAAAACAGGGAGAGGGGCCACCCGGATCACTGGCACCTATCAGCTCGCTTTCTGACACCCTTCTTCCGGACTGTGGTGGCGGAACAATGAGGGCGGAGCCAGACCGACGGCAGAGAGCTAATTGGTCCGGACAGAATCATCACGGCTGTGATGTACGAACCAAAGGCGGACCAAGACAGCACACTCGTTATCCTCTGTAATAACTTACACAGTGCCAAAAGGTCAATTTTACACGACCTTACAGTGAGCTGTGTGTTTTGCTTTCTGCCTGTTTTATTTGTTTTGCTCGTCGGGGATTCTAGCAGTCGTCTAAGCATTTGTTCATGAATGTGTATTCCAGAATAATGGTAGCTGCCTCGGTGCTCCTCTTTGTTGGTCTTTCTAGTTAAATTCTCAACCATACATGTTTGAATTCTCTGCATCACGAAGCCGGCGCCGGTGTCTCCGAGGGGGGGTTTTAACGGCGCAGGTGTGACGCGGTGACTGACAGATTGTCATCGGTGTGAGGCAGGATTACCGATAGCTCACATTTACATAGTCTCTGTTGGGCAAAGCAACGCTGAAATGCCAGAGGCAGAAAACTGACATGTAATGACTCCAGAAAGGGCTGGACTATTAATCCTTTTATCATCCAAACACATTTATCACTGTGACTGATGCACACATGCACGGACGCTGAATCAAGCATACTCATTTGACGAGGGGAAATACGTTTGCATTTCATTTCGATTGCTCTATGTCACGAGACATGAGATTACACAAGTGGTTTCTGGTAACGGGCTGCAATTTTAATACCTCTCTACTCAGAGACACTTTTCTTTGTTGTAATATATGTGGATCTAAATCTGGTCGAGTAAGTGAAGAGGAAGCGACTGATTCAGATGACACAACATTAGCTTCCTTCTTAATCTAAAGATTATGTGCCTTTTTCTTGCCATCATTTGGTTTTTCCTACTAGCTTCTCCTTGTCGTTATACTGTTTGACTTCCTGTTCAAAACATGGAACCATGTTTACTAAAGTTATTTTATTGCTGTTTTCTTTTCGGCTGGCAGCTAAATCTTAGCTGCTGCCTGTTGGACTGACTGACAAGCAAACAAACACCATAAACAAAAGACACCACAAACCACAGGAACCCTTCAGATATATGTACTCTCAATCCTATAAACTGGGCTCAACATGGAATTGTGTTTTGGCGGTCTCTCTCATAGCTGTCCTTAAACCCCAGCATCCCAGTGAACCTTTACTGGTTATAGACCATAAACAGCAATGGTGTGTGTGTGTGTGTGTGTGTGTGTGTGTGTGTGTGTGTGTGTGTGTGTGTGTGTGTGTGTGTGTGAGAGAGAGAGAGAGAGAGAGAGAAAGAGAGAGAGTTAAAGGGGGTGGGGTGGGGTGGGAAAGCGAGAGAGACTTCATAAGTGTGTGTATGCTCCATGTTCCCCTGGTGAAACTAGTCTCATTATGACTGGAGCTAAATGTTAGCACAGAAACCTGTTTGAACATGAATAAATAGCTTCATAAACTCACATCCAATGACCTCTTTCAAGGCTTTAAAAACCAACACGAGCCTCGGCAAACAGGGAAGATTGCATTTAATTAAAGCATGTTAATGCATGAATTTCATGTGGGTGATGCCTGCATAGTCACTATGGGCCATTTGGGCACCAGATGGACCATTTGGAAGATGGTTTCACACTTTGCCTTACAGTAATATTACAGGGTCCCCAGGCTTTATGTGTTAACATGTTTGGTGTGTGTGCAGGCCTGCCAGGACATTTACAGACAAGCCATCTATGACAGGCACACAGCTGCCAGTGCAATTCAACACACACACACACACACACACACACACACACACACACACACACACACACACACACACCCACACACACACACACACACAACACAGCCTGACTGTTGGTCATAAATTATGAAAGACAAATCAATACATCCAGCATGTGTTCAACAGAAAACAGTCCCACTAGGATTTTGAAACAAGTGCGACGGTGTAACAAACATCAGCATGAAGCAGTACTAACAAACGCACACACTTCTCACTATTTTATGACATGATGTTCATCTCCTGAGCTGCAGTCAACACATATAAATCAGCCGCCTGCCTCACAGCACGGTCATGTTCTGGCAGTGGGGGTCAGACGTCTAAATAAAACACAACTCGAGAAAAAAAAGGATTTTTACCTGATACTCATTAGGCCAGAAGGTGGAAACCGCGAGTTCAGCTTTCAGCCACTCTTTTCCTGAAGGTTCATATTGTAATAAGCAGATGCAAATAAAATCAAGACACACAAGTTTGTCATGTAATGAAGGTTTACCAGTAAATGTTGTCACATTCCATATAGGGTTGGCCAGCGGACCCTTGTTCACCTGGAAATAACATCGTAAAATCAACGCCTCATTTCACGATTTACACAGAATAAACTTAAACACATGTCGCTTTTAATTAAAAAGACAATGATAAGCATGTCAACAAAGGACGTGTGGCTGGTGGAAACAAGAGTTGCTGCAGTTTGACAAATGAGTCACTGAAGAAAAGGGCATTCCTGCCATTCCTATTTTTAAAAAAATCAAAACAGGGAATTTCGGGCGTCAATTAACCAAATGCGGACATGACATTTTTGATATTAAAAGAGGATCCTGTAAAAGACAATTAAGCTGACGGAAAGGAAACATCTGGATAATACAGCATAAAATCGTTGACCCTGAGGATATCAGCCTGATTCTTCTTCTGAATTAAAAACATCATAACCTCACCAGTATAACCAGCATTATTTCCTAGATTCTGATGGAGTAATAGTTTCTTTTTTACCTTCACCAGGACATTGAGGGTTCCTGGGCTGGAGCCGTCGGGGCTGGTGAGGAAATAGTTGAAGTCAATGCAGTGGGTGTCGTTCTCCTTCATGACGGGCAGCTGAAACCTGGCCTTCTCCCCCACGGTGTACTGAGACACATCCACATACATGTAGGAGCCTGGACGCAGAGATGAAGATGAGGTCAGTCTAAAAAAATCATGAGTAACTGGAGGTGGATCTGCAGCTCCTCATGCTGGTGCAACACATACCTAAACAGACCAGCAAAGATGCTCTCAGAGGGGGTTGTTAGTGTGCACAGAGTGAGTGTACCAACTGGACTTGTACAGCAAGCATCTACTGCACAGATCACACAAAATCCATAATGATGCCTAAACATTATGTGTTTCGAATGGACCTATTTTGGATGAGCTGAACTGGCTGCAGAACCCGGTGTTGCTGCGGCAAAACGCAACGCAACCTAAACCTCTAAACTCATTTTAGACTCGTAAAAGTATTTCGAAAAAGGCAGGAACAGAAAAGCAAAAGATAAAAGAAGAGTGCATGACAATGAGAACAGAGAGGAGCACTGGAGAAGTATAAAAAAAAGCAAAGTGGAACAATAAACTCTAATATGTAGACTGTGTTCAGTGTGACACGGCAGCATTTGTGTCCCAATCACACAACTTCCATTCAGGCTAATTGGTTAATTTCATTTGAATGATACAGCAGCCAATATGCTCCATACAATGAGCATTAGGACAATGGTAATAATCACTTATTGTTTAGCTAATCTACTGTGAGAAAACACTCTTCTCTGCAGACTAAAATGAAACACACACACACACACATTCATGCACGAACTAGCTTTTAAACTGAAAACTGCATCTTTTTTTTGCCTGAATTGTTCTATACTCTCTCCTCATCTCTTAAATTGCTTCCCTTTCTGTGTTATCACCACACGCACCTACACGCACGTACGCACACGTGCTTTAGCTTCACGCTGAGCACTGTTGGAATAAATGCTGTTCTGCTTATAAAAATGTAACCCGACCACGATTACAACCAAAGACCTGAGACCTGAAAACAGGTGCGAGCCTATCATTTAAATCTGAATCCATCCAGATTAAACGTAGCGTGGGACCCGCTGCCGTGCGACAGGTGAAAAGTGCCTCTGAGGCGGCTGCCATGATGGTGTGCGAACCAAAAATACTCCTATCAGGCACAGACCCAGATCCGTCACAACAAACAACATGGCAGCAATATAATCTTCCTGATTTCAGCTTATAAAAATGCTTCCTCCCGCACAAGCCAAAGCAGAGTTTCCCTTTGCTAAGAGAGTGATTCTGCTGAAACAATGTTTTAGAAAATTCGGAGTGGAAGAACCTGGTAATCTGAGTGGAAAACAGCCAAAAGAGAGAGATAGTCGACGAAAATGATGCACCAATGAGAGAGCAGACCCTCCGATGCCAAGAACATCTGACTCCAGAGCCTGCCAGCTTTTAAAATGGCTGATGTCTTTTAACTGCCAAATTCTAAAATGGCCGCTAATAGAATGGTGGCAAAGTATAACGTTGAGGCTAAATTTACCTCTGTGACAGCCATAAGACCCAGATATGTCACATAAGAACAAGCAGCAGGAAGCACAGTCCTCCTCAGCAAGACGACTACACGCTTCTGAAAATAAACGCTAATGGGAGAGTTTCCCTTTGTGTGAGTATCCACTCTATCCATCATCACAGGACTATTCTAACCAATATACTAGGAATCTGATCCATTAGTAAAGCAGACCAGCAGAAGAACCGTGTTGGAAACAATCAAAAGGAGAAGAAAGTCACAGAGCAAATGCCATGTGAAATAGGTTTGGAGTTGTACTGGATGGCAATACTGTGTGTCAAGAGCGGCTGCTTTAGTCTGCTGAGCCACCGAGGCCCAGCCTATGAATGTTCAACTGGCACAGCAAGCAGTGCCAGCGTAGCATCGAGACCCTGCCATAGCGGCTCGTGCCAATAACCGCCCCCAGAGAGATTACACTGAATAGTTTTATCTCCACAAGAAAAGTGCCAAACCATCCCTCCACGTTCAGCATCGCCTTGAGCATAAATGCTGATTAGCAACTGTGACAAATCAATGTGGGTAATAAGGAACAAAACCGGAATTGTTGGCTGAGCTATCCGATTCTCCCTGACGCCCTTAGATGACTTTTCTTCTGGTAATACTTCTGAAAATGTAGAACCCCCTGGACTACTCATCAGCAAAACAAACTCACTCCCAGAGGCGGTTCGCATGCCAAAGTCTTCCACTCAGTGGACGGAGCAGCTCTCTGTTTCTGAGTAGGTACGTTAATGGGCCAAAGTACTTGCTTTAGAATAATGCCATGCCCTCGGGGAGCCAGCAGCTATAAATCACAACACTTCACTGTAATGATCACCGTCTGAGAAACAACTGAAACAGAGAGACCTCTCCAGTGTGTCCAAGCTACTAACTCATCAGCCTGTTTGCTCTAAACTGGTAGTCAGCTACTGTCACCCATTATATTATCTTTTGATTCCAGTGTCTGACCCACTCCCAACATTATTGCTACATCAAACGGCCGTGCATATGTCTATACCTTTAGGCGACACTCCTTAGCAATCGACACCTCAAAACCATTAACCTGGTCCGCCAACCTCGTGGTCCTGATCATTCCGTGGCCTTACATGGACATTAATGCAGCGCTATTACCTCTAAGCTCCTGGGCTACGTATTTAACCCCTGCACACCTTGGACCATGACAGCGTTTATTATTAATAACACCAAACGTGATATTGAATATTTGCTTCTCCCACTGTGCAGGAAACCTTAATTTCAGAGAAAGGCCACATGCATCAGACCTCAGGCAGACATTCACTAGGAAGGGTGCCAATATGAACACGGTCTTTGAAACAACTCCTTTGAAATGTCATTTCAGCTGGATTGTCTTGAAAGAGAGATTAAACCTGTGCCCTATTGTCATAGCAACCTTTAAAGAGTTTTATACCATAAGCATGGTGGAGGCGTAATGACGGATGATTTCCAGGCTCCTGAGGTTAACAAGGGTAAATCGGCTGACATCTTTATCTGCTGCACTAGAACAGACTTTACATCCTGAAGTCGTTCCCATACAACACAAATTCCAATCCTGATGTTTTGAACAAACTATTAAATTGTGTATTATTGTTATAAGATGTGCGGTACAGAAAAATGAGCAAAGGTGTAGTTTTCTCTGCACCTGCTAAGGAAAGGCACATTTTAAGGTTAAACAAAGAATTTAGCTTAAATCATTTGGATTTAGATGTTATGTTCGGGTGTTCTTTTTTTAAAGCACAAAAAAGAAAGGATGAAATTAAATTGAGAAGTTCGGAAAGGTTCCATTTCCACATTCTCCATGTGGGTAACCCCAATATTTTCATTCTTAATAACGGTGCATGGCTGAATTCTTTATTTTTTATTTTTAACATGCTAAAGTAGGCAACCTTCTCTGTTCACTGCCATTGATTAATGACCTCATATTCTGGTAATTAGACCCCCAGCCCTCGGGCAGAAAAATTTAATTTCCCCTTCATCATCATCAGGGTGAAGAAAACAACTGATTAAAGAGGAGAGAGGACGTTTGGCTTTAAGATGTATTCGGATACTTAACATGTTAAATAGAGGTATCATTAGAAAGGTCTACTTTGTCTCACATATTAAATGCTCCTATTATTTCAGTTTTACCTGTGCTGAATGCTGGCGGTAGATTACAAGTTGGGTTTGTTCATACTGTTGAAATATTACAAATTGTAAACATTTTTATTACGTGACGTTAACCGTTTAAATCCAGGAGAACTTAATGTGCCTTTGAAATGAGTGGGAGAAGAAATGTGCTACACTTGTGAACTAGTGGGGGGGGGTTACCTTGTGGCAAGTCTGGTGAGACGTACGGCACTTCCTTGGTGTTGATGTGCGTCCAGTCGAAGTCGTTATATGGATCCTGCTGGTAATCACACTTCGAGAAGCCCTCGTTAAAGGTACAGCTCCCTGCAAACAGAAAGCAGGATGAGTGGTTAGTGACAGAAATAAAATGTTCCTAATGTGTCGTTAAAATGAGGTTGCGGACTCCAAGCAAAACTTTCTGCCTTGTTTTTCTTTCGTGCCTCTGTCTCAACTCATTAACAACCCAGCGGGAGTCCCAGCTCCAACAGCCATCACTCAAGGCCAATCAGGATCACCGCCGACTCCACCGCCGAGCCTTCAGCTGATCATCTGAGCCCATCGCCAAGGCCTTGGGACAAACATGTGTGAGCTGGCTGCCGGTGGCTCCACTTAAACAGGAAGTCGCTTTAATACAGAGCGACGCCACCTGTCCCTGACGGCCAACTGATACTATCAGCCTGCGATGATATGTGGCTTGCACAGGCAATATTGCTGATGGAAATAGAGTGCTGGGCACTGCTAGCTATCTGATTCATTGACCTACAAGTGACGCACGGCTTGTGCTAATAAAATGGCTGGGAGAGATATGGCTAAGAAAAGCCGCGATGCCATCTGATTCAAGTCACACTGTGGGCCTCTATGTCCTCTTGACATTGGCTAAATTATAAGGATGGAATCTTTGTAGAAAAGCATCAGGTCACTCGCAGGTCATTTTTTCAACATCTGCAGTGGCTTTAGTTTGTGGAAAGATGAAGCCTCTTGCCGGGCTCCAATGATGGCACGTATACAGAAAATATTCCACCGCTGATGGTGTTCCGGTGCACCGCGGTGTATTATCAACCCGCACTGTCAGCAACATAAATCTTCTGGCTTTCATTTAGCGCTACAGCGCCGCTACCTGTGTCCTACAGCCGGCTGCAGTGGCTGTGATGGAGAGCAGAGTGACAGGCCCTCAGATACCCCACCGATCTGAACAGAAGGACGCCAGTAGGTGACAGCCACCGCCAGAAGAGAAACAAGTTAACATCAAATTAAGCCACTGTCGCAGGCTGCTGGCGGTGACTCGCGGCCTCAGAGATCCACTGCATCACATCCGTCTTGACTCCGCTTCATTTTTAAGCCGCTTATTGTTGTGTGATTCAGTTCGCTCCTGTTCAGTTCAATTAAGGGTTTGTCACAGCAAGTTACTTCCAGTCCCAATGTGAAAAATGCCTGCAGAAAACGCACAGTACGCGCGAGCCTCCGTGGCCGGTGCCCCACGATGTGTGTTGTCGGTTTAAATCTTGTTACATGAGAACAAAAAAAAAACGGATTTTGACTCCCAACAGAGAACAAATGAATGTAATTTCAATATAAACACCACAAATCTGTTGAGCGGGATGCATCACCACCAAATCTTATACATTTCCGATAGTATGCAGATAAATAATAATATCTTATCCACAATGTTTGTTTGTTTGTTGTGATGCGTTTCCTCTAAAGCGCCTCAACTTTAATTTCTTGAGTTCATGAGTGCTAATTAGTTTTGAAAACTCTCAGTGATTGACAGCCTTACTGCTTTTAGCTGCTAATGGGCTAACTAATGTAGCAGAGGAGGCCTCCCACAAGCAAACAGGTGTGTTAATCATTTAATACAAGCACACACACACACACACACACACACACACACACACACACACACACACAAACCGAAACCTCATAACAGACCTCTCCCTTAAGTCCAGGTCCAGCCAACTAAAACCAACAACACAGAGCATCGGACTGCGTTCTGTATCTGATCTGCTTCAGCCAGTAATGAGAAGAGCAGACATTTTCCTACTGCCACGGCGCATCTATCCGTGTGTGTGCAGCATCTAATTCATGCTCCGTATACAGTCTATTTCTAGGAACAGCTTAAGACAGTTGTTGCATCCACGCTCGGCTCAAGTGTTACAGGTGATACAGCAGCGTGCTCGGATTAGTTTTCAGTGACAGCGTTTGTGTAAATCGGAAGTTTTCAATTAGAAATATTTAAATGTGAGTTACTGAGTTCACTAAATGTACTGGCTGACAAATCTGTGAAACAATTTTCCCAGTACACGCAGCATAGTCTGTCCAGATGGGTCATTAATGTCCTCTTTCTTCACACTACAAGGACACTAAGGGGGACAGAAACCGACTGCATGCTAATCACCCTCTAATCAGCCTCTGTGATTGGGTGCCTCGCTAATTAAATAATGGTACTGCATTTGCATAGTAAAATAATTAAAAGAACTGGAAAGCTCAAGGGCAGAGAAAGGACCCCACTAGCCAGATCATCAGCATCAGCATCATCATCCTCATCGTCATCATCATTACTACCACACACAGTTAGAAAAGTCTCATTTCTTTATAAAAATTGTCAAATCTGTTCCTCCTAAATTAAATTTAACAGGAAACAGTGTGTGGAAACAGAGTTTCTCTGCAATTCTTACTGGATTAACATTATAATCTCACTACTTTGATTTGGATTCCTGCATTTTAATGTGACAGAACAGGATAAACTGTATTGAATCAATTCCAAAAGCGCGTTCAGGGATAAAAACATTGGAGGCAACACTGGTGCCATTGTGGGAAGCAATTTTTGTGTGTAGACTGAAGACGACTGTGGCTTCCCTAAGTGAAGACAAGAATGTGGGTAAACTGTGTGAAAGCTGGACTGTAACATCAGCGGTTCAGTTTGAGGTCAGGCCTGCATGTTTGACCGTGTGGAGGTGCAAAGCCTAGAGAGCTCAGGTCCAGTCTGAGCAGGTGCGTCAAGCGTGCAGGCGCAAACACTAATGTGAGAGATGCTCATCAGTTTCACTGGGTTATGTGAAAAGGGCTCTTATGTGCAGCCGAATGCCACTGAAATCCGCTCTCTCCTGTCCAAGAGGAATACTTTATATTCCCTGTTGTTGGTGTCTTCCCTTTTGTTGTGCGTCATTGAAAAGTCCTGACATCAAACACCTGAACGACTCTCATAAACTTGGACCGAGTCATTGACTTTTTCTGTGTCATTTCTGTTCCTTTTGTTCTCTCCTCCTCTCTCTCTCAGTCAGAAAAGGTGAAATTAACCTGAAATGATACAAGGTGACATCAGAGAAGCTGACACACACACACACACACACGCACACACACGTCATGGTTCAGTGGTCCTTGCAGCACAGCGCAATGCCATCAAAGCCGAAGCCCCTATACACACATCTCGCCTGTTAACATACACACGCACAAGACGTAAAAACACACAGCAACGCACTGGCACACACACACACACACACACGCAGTGACACACATGTAGTGCTCTGGTTTAATTGGAAGTGCTGAAGGCTGAAGAATTTCTCCTTCATCTCACAATGCTGTAATTGAATCTGAGACGTATCCGTGTGCATGTGAGCGTGTGTGTGTGCGTGTGTGTGGGTGTTCAGCTGATTCAGGAGTTTCCATTGACAGTAACCGTAAAACAGAAATGTGTGTTTTTCCTCCTGTGAGGAATCTTTCTGTCGTTCCCGTCCTGACTATCTTCCCTTGGGGTTAATGCGGCTTTTCCATTCAAACTGTAGCTGCAGCACTTTTCAAGCACCACATTATTTCCCCCACACTGATAATTGAGTTGTGATGGCTCTTTGCTCAAAAGCAGTCATGACCTGCCTTACACACGTCTCAACAATGTTAAAGGGACTCAGTCCTTTGTTAATGTTGGGGTGTCAAGGCTGTACATATCACACATACTGTGCACGTGTATAAAGGAATTCATCCATTCATTCACAACCTACATGCGGGTTGACATATTTGTAAAAACTGAAGTTAGAATGGGTGTGTAATGAATACACATGATACTGAACTCAGACATTTTACACTTGCATTGCAACTGTACACACATCCAATTACAGGTTTCTAGCTTTGGGTGTACGGATAAGAAGGTTGTTGCTCGATTCTGTTTTTCCAAAACAGAATTTTGATTCACGAATTCAACATTCTTAGTACGGTTTCCAGTGGGCTGTATGTCTAAATATTCGACTGTAGCTTTTATAGTAGATATTAACCTATATATTATTGCAATTCAGACATTAAAGAAAAAAAACATTAATTTCTTTATATTTTAAAAAAAGATCTGTTTTTTTAATATTCCCTTTGCCTCAGCCCTGTGTTCTCATATCAGTGTGTGTGTGTGTGTGTTATTGTTAGAGGTCAGAACAGCCCGTAGACACTATCTTTATGACATTTGCCTCACTCCCGTGTGTCCCTCTCCTTCTCTTATGCTCAGTATCACCCCCTCGTTAATCTCTTTTCCTATTCAAATGCTGACATTTAAAGCAACTTCCCATGCTGGCTGACTGGTTTGCTGGCAGGTTGGATGTCAGATAAGTCAGAAAAAGGGAGGACAGAGGGAAGGAGAGGAGGACTTCTCACCAAAGTAAAAAATGGAAACTCTTCCTCACCTCTCCTTAACCTTCCCACCCCCACTTTGCACAGCCTGTGGATGACTTCAGCCAGGCAGGAGAGTCAGGTTTCACCCAGGAAAACTGAACTGTCCCCTCCTCGTCTGTATGTTTGTTCACCCATTTCCCTCCCACACCCACTTCTGTGTTTACTGTCTCCCAGTCCACCCAGTTCTTTGTGTCTCTGTCGATGTGGGTCAATGTGTAATCTCATTCAGGAGGTGCCTGGGGAGGAATCTGTTTAAAAACGTGGCGGCCTGTGATCTGTTACACACTTACCAAACTGGGAGCTGAACTTTTCTTCTGGAACCAGAGTTGAAGTTAATAAAAAAGTGTTCTGGCTGGAAGTTCAGCAGTACCAGAACTCTCGACATGGTTAGTTTGTAAGGTCATAGAAAGACTTATCAATGTAATCAGATGAGCGTGTGTCATTCCATATCAGTCAGAAGGGAGTAATTACTGAATCCTTAGACAGCACTCGGCGCTGCTCGGAATGGAAAACACAGCTGGTGTTTTCTTTGAAGTATAATCCTCACACATGTCTCAACTGGCTGCCTCTCTCCGCCCCGCACAATTGACCTCAAAAATGCTGACTGGCTAACTCGCTGAAGATGCTCAGCCCGCACGACATCCGAAAAATCTCGAAAGTGATTGATAACTCTTTTATATGGTACGCTATGCAAATACAGCTGAGTACGAGCACAGCACTGGATTAAATGGACAGGTTCTATTGAGTTTTACATAAAGAAGCTTCGAAAGGGGATCGATACAGGACAGAACGGGGGCAGGATGATTGCTAGTGGTCTGTGAGCTACTTGTTGGGCAGAGCAGCCGGCACCTGTACGTACATGCCGCTGGAGACGCCAAGCTTCCCTGCACGGAGACAGTAAACCACTTATCATGTGTCCCCACAGCAAACAGATAAATTACCAAGAGAGTACAATCAAATCATGCTCCAACCATTGTGGAGGATTTAAAAGGACCAATCACAGAGCAGAAAGGAGGCAGTTTGTGTCTGAGCCAATCAGGTCACAGCTAAGGGTTTGGACGGAGAAGCAGGTCTGGTGTGGATGAGATAAGAGCAGAACAAACACACATTAACACTAACCCCCTAAGACATGCACATGCATGCACACACACACACACACAGACCACTAACAGGGAAGGAAGGAGGAAGATTTCCAGAAAACAAGAAAAGGAAGGAGCAAAGTGATAGAAAAGTGAGAGCAGAAGTGAGCCGCTGAGAGATGTAAGCAGGTTAAATCTGCAACGGCACAGAGGCGGGTGACACGCTGAACTGCCTGGCTGACTTCTCCAATTGTCCAGAAAGCCGGTGCAAAGGCTGACTGACTGATTTACTGACTGACTGCTGGGTCGGATTTAGCCTATCCTGTGTTTGTGCAGCAGAAGCACTTCTGTTGTTCGGCTTGTCTGACGAAAAGCAGTTCTTTACACGACACACAATAAACCACCTGAAACAGCAATAATACTGGAGAGAGCAAAGAGACGGAGAGCGAGCAACAAATAAGCACATCCAAAACCTCAGCATCAAAGAAGCGCCTGAAATAACTATTGGAAAAGCGTTCTGGGACTTCTGAAACCTATAAAAAAATCTAATGTTGGAAAAAAAGCTCAAACTGAGAAAATAATGTGTCAAAGTAGCTCTTTCATCTGTGCCTGTGACACAGTTCTGTCGAACAAAACAAAAGATACCTAACGACAGCATTTACTGTCCTGAAGGAAATTTACTTTTCACTGTGAGCGCAGAAGAAGAGCACAAAACACAGCGGTGGAAACCACCGAGACACAAACAAAAGAATAACACACAAGTGGGAATAGCGAGCTAACAGGGCAGACAGCTTCCAAGGCATCGCAGTCTGAGAGTCTACAGAGCTCCACATACATTACACATCTCCCTAACTCCCCGAGGACAGCGGCTAAAGGCTAAAAGCTATGTGTGTGATGATAACAGGAGTAAATAATGTCACCAGTGCAGACGACTTCTGTACTTACTTGAATAAACAGGGAGCATTTGTAATCTGGTTTGGTTCACTTCCAGTGGCAGGTGAACATTAATAAGAAGTTTGTCTGACTCACACTTACAGTGGAAATTCCAATTTCAAATTTCTGGCCTCCAAAATACAAACATCAACTGGCAACTTCTCTCTCAAAAGTCAAGTTTATATACCGGTATATGTACACGCCAAGGCCGACTGTTTCTGTTATGTTTTTTTCTTTTTATTGCAGTTAAAATAAATTCACTGTAAGAATGTGAACTCAACGTTCTCTGTCGCCTCCTCGCCAGCGGCCTGAAAACAGGAGGGACCGTGTCTGATTCACACGTGTCATTAAATCTAGTTGACGGGGAAAACATAATGAAATGAATGAGGCAGAGTGAGCGACAGCAGCAGCTTCAGTGAGAAACATAAAATATATAGAATGTATATTGATACAGTGTGTGTGTGTGTGTGTGTGTGTGTGTGTGTGTGTGTGTGTGTGTGTGTGTGTGTGTGTGGTAAATGAGTTTGGGGACTTGTCGTCTCTTTATGATAGCTGTAACTGGCCCGAGGACGGCTGTTATTACACTTTTCTATAACAGGGAAATACTGTGTGTGTGTGTGTGTGTGTGTGTGTGTGAGTTTTCAGAGGAAAGTCTCAGTACTTGTGTTACCGTGTCCTTGGGTTTAATTATGAGACCCATTTAAGATGTTCGGCCTCATTTAGAAAACTGGTCATTTCACCAAATTAGAATAATTCACCTTCAGGTAATAATCCTCTAAAGTCTAGTTATGCCAAGTCTAGTGTTGCTACGCGTGTCTGGCAGCTAAGGAGTGGCTCATGGTAGGGAGAGGCCAGCTACCTGTGGGGTACTGTTCCGTCTGTGTGAGTGTGTGCATGGGTGCGCAGGAAATGAGGCAAACCGGTTCACAAGGTTGCAAAAAAAAACGCCTCGGGCTTTCCCGCAGACACACAATAAGACACACAACTGCCTTCTTCATGTACTTCTGTCCAGACATGTTGAGGGCAGAGGTCAATTATATGGTCTAATCACAGGTTTACTGGTGAGAGGCAGGACTGGGACACAGATTACAACCTAACGCCGCCACCTGTCAGCTGCTGAAACCCCGGCAGTGTTTGGGGAACACCGTGAACTCTGGGTCACTGAAAACCCGTACGCGTACGATCCGTTTCCCTGCATCAGAAATCAGAACGTGTGCCCTGCGAAATAAAAAAAAAAAACGGCATCAGCTTTCAAAGATGAAACCTTCCTGGCATCAGCGTGTCAAGCACAGCCCAAACCCAATAAAAAGGATGGCCATCGATGGTCAAAGCGGAACTTCTGTGTACTGGAAATAACATGTAAGACCACCAAGAAATGATGATTCCTGAGAGGCTGGACTGTGGTGCTGACCCTGATACGTCCAGTCCGTGGTGGCTGAGTTTGTGCACATTTGGCAGGGTCGTGACCGACGGCTCCGGGGGGATCAGAGCCCGATTCATCAGCCACAGACACACCGACACAGACCCTTTAATGTTAGTCTTTCTGGAGGACATAACGACAGTGTAACATTGAGTCGCACGCTGATCGTGACCCCTGACCCCGATCCAGACCCAGCAAAAACAACACAAACCGAGACCCAGCTCAACTTCTGCTGTATCTGACGGTACCACCGAACATTTGAACGTGTGCACACGCGACAGGCTGCTCAAACTACACTGATTTGTTCCCACATAGGGAGGACTTGTGACCAGAACTGATCAGAACCGTGGTAGGTTTTGATCACCACCAGCCGCAGCAGTCGGTCACATGGTCTGAAGGTTTACACGTGGTCCTGAGTCACACTTCTGAGGTTTGCCGGATCCATCTGTGGAATGTCCTGGTTGCACAGACTTGGTTTCACAATCAAGTCTGTGACTCACTTTCAGCTTCCAGGTACATTATGGGACATACTTGTGTGTACACACATGCGCACGTGTATGAAACGAGTCGTCTTCCTCCCATATTTTAACCCACCAAAGATCCTTTTAACTGGACCCAAGTGTTAGTCATGATCACGACCCTTGTCTGTTACCCTCCTTTCCCACAGTACTCTCCCTTGTCTGTACCACACAAAAGCTTTCACTTCCTTTTGTTTAATGTACGTGCACCCACATTCACAGGCTCTGACTCCCTTTGAGGCACGTAGGCCACCATACGTGCCAAGCAATTAATTGTGTTTGTTCGGCCCAGTTTGGAACCTCAGTAATGGAAAACAAGCCCAGGCTGGCTGCAATTTCACACATAATATTTATCAATGTCCAATTGTCTTATCAATTCTTCCTCCTCTTGGGCACTTATCCTTGAGTGCACATCTCTATACAGATGTTATCCTCCTCCCTTCATGTCAGCGCCGTCATTCACATCAGGAGGGCAGGAAATACAAAATGATCTCTGTTTGTCGACACGGAAACTACTGCTTGCTATACGACACTGCTCGGTTTAGTTGTGGACTTATATCCCTGCGCGCAAAGACACAAGCACAGGAGCTCTTTGCCTGCCTCTAGCGCACACACAGGCCAACCCAGAGCGTGGTCCTTTTCTTGCTCACATTAATGTAAGTAATCAAAGTGGACAAGGGGCTTTGTAATGCTGAGAGGACCGGGGACAGGAGGGTAGAGGGACGGAGGGAGGGATCGTCTCCCCAAACTGTCCGCTCCTCCCTCGGCCCTCCTGTCCTGCAGGCAAAGGGGGAAGGGACAGAGGCAGAGGGATGAAAGAGAAGACCAGCACCACACTTTTCTCCCATTAATGCCTCCTTCAAACTGGGAAATGGTAATCAGGATCATTTTTGTTTCCTTCCTATTGCAATGTACACTTTGGGCTATTTTGCTGAATATCTACTTTTGTCACATCCCAGAGATGGATGCTCATTTCCCCACATCACAGCATGGCATTATAGTGATGCATCTGCAGTCCCACCCTTTGATTTTCAACAATTTTGTATCCACAGCTGACAAAAACCGGAATAGTGTCTCATAACATCAAATGCAAACACACACAGACACACACACACGGCTCTTCCCATGACTGCTGCTTCAACAGAGAAAGAAATGTCAATAAAGCTGTACCTGTGTACTTGTTATTACGCTATAGCCACAGTGGTCCCTGCAGTCAGGCCTTTAAATGTGAACACGTGTTTCTGCATATCTCCGGATAGGTCCGGGCGTGTGTGCGCGTGTGTTATTATGCCAAGGGGGTTGTGTAAAATTCACTCAAACTAACAACTAGAAGAGTAAAAGCAGCTTCCTTGGACCGAAAATGTTGCCATGGGCAGTGTGTGGATGAATGTGTGTGTCTGCATATGTGTTGGCCCGAGGCAGCCAGTGAGAAGTGGACTACTTTACGCCTGGATGGATCTGAAAGGTAAGAGAGAGACAGAGAGCATGCCCACACACACACACACACACACACACACACACACACACACACACACACACACACACACACACAACAAAAAGAGCCTTTTTCAATGATGTTGTTTTCACGTTTATATGAAGGAAATGACATAGAGGGCATCCTCCTGCTCTTACTAACCCATAAGAGACACATAATCACTGTGTTGGTGAAGCAAAGCTGTTACACTATTGTTGTTTTGGAAGATTATTTTACTTGGATTCTGTGTACCTGAGATGCTCAGCAAACATGCTTTTCTTTATTTAAAATGGGCAAGACAACTATACATTGTGTAAATACATATATATAGTATATAAATCAGTAAAATTAGTTAATGTCTCCAATATAGTATCAGAAATGACAAAAAACAGTGAAGTGTGTGTGTACACAGATAATACGTGAACGTAACGAACTCTCTAGTGAGACCCAGTTGGTGCATCTCCTACCAACCCATATGATGGACACGTATCTGCTCACACTGATCTTTAGAATATTAAAGAGGTAAAATCTGTCTGTAACAGCAGAAAGTCTGAATGGAGCGCATAGCTCCATATAGACTGAAGCTGATTTCATTATAGATAAATCAGATTCATCTATTCTATCTCTCCCCTCCTCTCTGCCAGCTCTTTTCCATTTCTCTACTCCTATCCCTCATTTTTTTCTTTTTTTTCACCATCATTGCCATTTTCCCCCTCAGCCCGTCTTCCCCAATATTTGTTGTCCCCGTACTGATCTCATTATCTATTAATATAATAAGTTTGCAGAGAGAGGAGATGACAGCAGGGCAGTCCTCCAGCTGTGGACGGCAGAGAAATCACAGGAAAAAGAGGAGAAGTAAGAAAGAAGAGGAGCGCGGTGTTAAAAAGCTGAGTCCGCCAGAGCAGTCGCAACAAATTCATCTCTCTCTCTCTCTCCGTACCCCCCGTCCTCGCTCTGATACAGGCTGGCCACAGTAATACAATAAAGAACTTGGCTTAGCTCGGCACCTCTGCGCGTGCGTGTGCGTGTGTGTGTGTGTGTGTAAGGTAGATGACACCTCTTACTCCCTACTCCCCGGCTCATCATTGCAGCAGTCCAGAGAAGTGTGTTTCAATATATCACACACACACACACACACTCTCTCACACACACACACACACACACACTCTCTCACACACACACACACACACACACACACACACACACACACACACACACACACACACACACACAGTGACACGCACAGCCCTGGTTTAATAAGACTCTTCAGAGCTCCTGGGTGCACAAAACTGGAGCAGTTTTTTTTACTCTTCTTTTGTCCATTCCATTCTTTATTCCCATTTCTGCGTCTGTAAAATTCATTCTTTGTTGTAACGTCTTTCATGACTTTCCTCCCTAATACAATAATATCCCCTACATGTTTTTAATGACTTCATTGCGAAGGCAGCTTTTCTGGAGATAAAAATAATCACTGAACAGAAATGCCAACATACACAGATTAATGTAAACGCACAACCAAAATTAAAACCTGTTAATCTAAAGTGAGAGTTTTGTCAGGAAAATGTTGTGGTTGGTGGACGGAAAATCTATAAAGAGAGGGAAGAGCTGCAGGAGGAACGTGGACACCTGGATGAACCCGGAGGCTCTGTGGGGAGGAGGGAGGATGAAGGACGGGCAGATTCTTTCAGCTGTTCCCATGTGTGTGTGTGTGTGTGTGTGTGTGTGTCAAGCCCATATGTGCATTAATGCTGGAGGAACTGAACAGGGGGTCACAGCAGATGGACACCCATGGACGCAAATGACAGCTTCCACCTACAAGCCTCAAGTAACCACAATTCAGCACTTTTCCTGATCACATCCTGTTCCACATAATGTTCTCACTTTAATGCTGCAACATATGGGCAGAAGAGGAAGAAAGGACAGTTTCTGCCCACTTTGACAGCAGGAACACTTGCAAATGCTTCTTTGACCTGGACTGAATCTGTATAATTCATGCACCGCTTCCTCTGTGGTGCCGAACAAAGCGGCTATCGTGACATTTGTTGGCAGATTCTCGTGTGTTTGGAGGTTTAGTGCAATTCTGATTTCAATGCATGAAAACAATCTTCTGAAGGTCATTTTGAAGCATTCCATGGTTACAAACAAGGTCAACGATGGGAATTTCAGCTCCTTGAATTGAAACATTTCTCCCTGTGAACCAGATGCAGAAACTCTTGACACATTTCTTGTGACGCCCTCGTGCACCTGCCGCAGCCCTGACAACAGGTTAACATGGACTTGCTCGGGTTAAGAGCACTCAGAGATAAATTGTAGCTATTGATCCCAATAACCCTGTTAGTCAGAACTTCCATAGACACTGCACAAGCATACACTCCTGCATGCACCTACGTGCACGCTTTGCAATCCATTTGCCACTCAATTTCTTTCCCCTATAAATTTGCTCTGTGCGTCAGCGCCCAAAATAAAGGTAAAATGATGGCAATTAAAACCCACACAACCGACAGACACACTTGTCTCCTCTCCGGTACGACAGGTCTTCTCTCTGTTGACACCCAGCAACAGATCTACAGATTGGGGGGGGCAGTTTTACAGATAGAGAGGTCAAACAGAGGCAGGAGCTATGTAGCGACGGAGGTTAATCTGTCTTCACACCTCAAGATTGGAAGTTGCCATGCAATTTCCTGCTCCGTGTTTACCACTCTAGAAAGTGTGTGTGTGTGTGTGTGTGTTAATCCCTTCCTCAATGACTAATTGACAGACTGACTAACAAGAAAGTGACTGCCTGACTGATTATTCTCCCCCTCCACGCATGCACACACACACAAACACACACACTTACCGAGTATATGTACAAACAGCATGATGACTGAGCAGACCTGTGTCAATCCCAGCATGCCTCTGTGCTCAGAGGCAGGAGATTCTGTCATCGCCACGGTTACTGTCAGGCTGCATCACTGGTAGATGTGGCAACTAATTAAGAGCTGCCTGTCAGGCCTCTGGTCAGCCTTTGCAAGTGGACAGACACATTCAAATAATTAACTACCTGTCATAAACACACACACTCGTTCTATTATTATGTACAGAGCGGCTTTATTGGTCAGCGTGTGTCAGTGTGTGAGTCACTGTGACTGACTAGTCAGCTACTCACAACAACTTCACACTACTGTTAATATTTAACTTTTTGCATTCCAGAGTGGGTGGACTGTGGAATATTGTGGCAGTAGAAATAGTGTGAATGCGTTAATGAGTAAATCCAAAAAGATGATGTGGCCCATGAAAGCAAAGGTAACATAGTGCCACTCTATAAACATTTATATGATAGAAAAAAAATCCGTTGTTTTTTAAAGTTAGCATAGTTGAAATACATCCAGCTAAAATCCTTCTTTAGAAAATCTAATATGTGGGAGTAATTGATGCCTTGGTGCCTGGCTCAGCCTGAGCCTCACTCCCAACATGAATTTGTCATGATTCCTGACATTTCTTTAACAGACTGCGGACATAATGAACGAGACGGGCAATAATTCTAGTTTAAAGCCGGGTGTTGGGGTAGACTTCTTTTAAAATCCACTTTGTACCGTTTGATTTTTTTAGGCATTTGTAGGTGCAAATGTAAGATCAATTTGGGTTACAGTCTTTAAAGATGGGGGTGGACTCCATTCTGCTGTCACTGGAACTCTGTCTGTGGAAACAAGAATCTAATGTAGCATCATGAAAATCCCCCCTTTAACTAAACAACATCACATTCGTGTTTCAGCCAGTTGCTTCTGCATCATCATCTACATGCACCCCGACCACATTAAGCAGTAATGTAGGTTCACTGACTGAAAACTTTCTGTGTGTGTGTGCGTGTGTGTGCATCCTGTAATGAGGTGATGAGGTGTGACTAGTGTGTGTCAGCGAGAGTTGAGTGATCGGTGTAATGAGCAATGGAACGTGGAGGAAACGAGGGAGCCGAGCAGACGAGAGGAAGCAAAGAGACAAGGATGCGTATTCCTTTTTTCATAACCACTGATTGCACATCTGTAATGTGCATATAAATCAGGTCTAAATAGTTCAACCAGACTGTGTGGAGGTCTGAAACAGGGCGGTAACTATTTTAATATACAATAACATAATGAGTATTTTCTGGGGAATGTACTACAAGCTCATTTGTAATGCATTTGTGATTTTGAGAGTTATTCCACCTTAAAAGGTGGGGCACATGTGCAAAATGTAAGTAGGTCAACAGAGTGAAGTCAAGTCATTTTAGCCTGCACTAAATCTCCCTGCGTACACTTGCAGAGCATTAACAAAATCTTGAAGAATGTGAAGCAGAAACAGAACCTTGAAAGACAAACAGACTGAAACCTTCAG
The DNA here is from genome assembly GCF_901000725.2 of Takifugu rubripes. Taxonomy (NCBI): domain Eukaryota; kingdom Metazoa; phylum Chordata; class Actinopteri; order Tetraodontiformes; family Tetraodontidae; genus Takifugu; species Takifugu rubripes. Next base: position 11,007,286 of record NC_042300.1, on the reverse strand, counting down.
CGAGTTAACAGTGTAAACACACACACACACACACACGCACACACACACACAGAAAAACTGAACAAAGTCCATCAGCCAGGTCTCAACCTGTATTTGGGTTTCAAAGGTACATAAACCTGGATGAATTCATTCATTGTCTACACAGAGACTTAAAGAACAGGCTTCTGCTGCTGGCCCGGAGACACTTTTGGGTTTTTATTTTGTTTTTTCTGGTGCAGAAAAGTAAGTGCAATGCATCTCTGTCATCTGTAATGAGCAGAGAGCATTTTCTGAAAGTTTTCCTGTATTTGGTGCGACTCCCAGTTGGCCTTTGCTTGGAATTTGGTCTTTACTTTGCCTTAATAAAGGAGAGACTGTAATCCCACCCCATCATGCCTCTAGTTCTTTTGTTTGGATAAGAAAGCTACTGGTACCGTCCTTGTTTATCCTAGATCGGAGGTGCCCAGCGTCCACGACACAACTCAACACATCTGGCGGAGCATCTTAATGAGGACACGAGGTCTACAAGAACGTGGCCAGCATTCTGACCCACCTCGCTCTATCACTTTGTTTAGTTTGAAACCAAAACTTGGACAGATGACACAAAGAGAAACCGGAATGAGACACAGAGGATCCGAGCTCGGTATCCTATCAAACTAGTATAACTTTCACTCCCCTCGTCTGCTGTTATCAGCAAGAATGGAGGGGGTACGGAATGAAAGAGTGCAGCTGTGAGGGTTTGTTGTGTCAGTCTGCTCTCTTATTACAGTTTCTTATCACACTTCAAACAGCTCTCGTTCCTTCCTTCTCCCACACATTTTCTCTGCCCGCTCCGATTTTGTGTCCTACAGCGCTTCCAATCCATCTTTTGAACGACAAAGGCTGGAGCATGTAACATGTAAATACCGCCTTTGTGCGATTAAAAGGTATTGGTTGTCCTTTTCTATTGCTTCGTAAAGGTAAATATAACTGTAAAACTGGACAAAACCAACATTTTTTTGACAGAAAATCCATTTGTGAGAATCACAGGCAGCTGGAATGTGTCCTTGGGATGCAAAGAGAAATTGCTGGGTGGAAACAATCTCTGGATTCATCTATTGAAGCCAGCCGAGAATAAAGTAGAATAATAAAGTATAAAGGTATAAAATCAAGTATAAAGGTATTAAGAAGGCCAATGACAAACTGATTTCACAGCAGCCCAAAAAAGATTTACAGTTAATTTAGGGATAAAATCCATGTTGCTGCGAACTAGGAAACACAAGTAGGTGGTTTTAGACCGCTCCAGCAGCCACAGGAGGGTTTTTTCACCTCTGATTCTAATAAAAAACAGGCAGCATCGTTAACATGAGTCATGTTGGAAAGAATTGCAGAGGAGACAGCAACATGCAAAATCATCGCACAAATATTCGGAACAGAGCAAAGTATTTACTTAAGAGAACTGCCAGGGCTGCAGAGTTAACCCCTTCACCCACACTTTGTACAACACCCTAACGCAGGGTCAGAAGAGAGGCGGGGCTTCAGAAATAACGGAGAGAAAGGTTGATCAGTGCGACTCATATTTTCACTTCTGCCTCCGCTGTCTCAGCTGAAGCGTCTCTCTCCTTCACTAACCCTGATTCCCTCATCTCACTGTGCTCTGACTTCAACTGGGACACACACGCACAACAGATCCAGATACAGGCGCACAGATTTACGAGCTCAGCGGTGGCATGGCGATACGGTAGATCTACACACCAACTTGACCGTGGTTAAGTTGCGGTGGTTATCTTGGGGCCTTTGCGTGGAGAAAGTGTGTGTAACCAAAACCACATGTGGTGGATGCTTATTCACTCAATCCAGAGGGGTGTTTGTGTGTTTCTGTGCCCCTGGAGACTGACTGTGGTTCTCCACCCATGTGTGTGCGGGGCCCCCACACATTTACTGCTGCATTTTCATTCCAGAGACTCAAGTTGAGGTTCAGTATAGTTTAGTGTTTTTAAGGTTGGTGTGAGATGTAAAGCAAACTTTGGATTTGCACAAAGGAAGTTAAAGCACCAGTCGGTCCTTCATTATACTGTTTATTGATATGCTGCAGCGGTACATTCATGGTTACTACTACTGCTGCTGCTACTACTACTACTACTGCTGCTACTTCTACTGCTACTACTACTACTACTACTACTGCTGCTACTGCTACTACTACTACTACTGCTGCTGCTGCTACTACTACTACTACTACTGCTGCTACTACTACTACTGCTGCTGCTACTACTACTACTACTACTACTGCTGCTACTGCTACTACTACTGCTGCTACTACTACTGCTACTACTACTACTGCTGCTACTGCTACTACTACTACTACTGCTACTGCTGCTGCTGCTGCTGCTACTACTACTACTCCTAGTGCTGCTGCTACTACTACTGCTACTCCTAGTGCTGCTGCTACTACTGCTGCTGCTGCTGCTATTACTACTGCTACGACTACTACTGCTGCTACTGCTACTACTACTACTACTGCTGCTACTACTGCTGCTGCTGCTACTACTACTACTACTGCTGCTACTACTACTACTACTCCTAGTGCTGCTGCTACTACTACTGCTACTGCTACTACTACTCCTAGTGCTGCTGCTGCTACTACTACTACTACTCCTAGTGCTGCTGCTACTACTACTGCTGCTGCTACTACTACTGCTACTGCTACTACTACTACTCCTAGTGCTGCTGCTGCTACTACTACTACTACTACTACTACTCCTAGTGCTGCTACTACTACTACTACTACTGCTGCTGCTGCTGCTACTACTACTCCTAGTGCTGCTGCTACTGCTACTACTACTACTACTACTACTACGACTACGACTACTTTTCTCTGGGTGGACCCTACAAAGGCAATCTGCATCATTCAGAGCTGAGCTGATTTGAAGGACAAAGGAACTGAAGCCACTGTACCCAACAAGTGCTCCATCTATGCAGTGGCGCCCTACTGCCTGATGAATCCATAATTGAACTGTTTGTAAATGGTTAGTCATAGCACCAAAAATGGTCATTTCTGGATGCCTGTTTAGTGAAACTGGATGGAACTCACTCGCTCTGCAGCGCCGGAAAAAAAGGACGGGATTTTGACTGGCGAGAAATGATTACTAACCATCAGATAACAAATGCTTTAAAGGTTTTTGGCATTAATTATTAGGTTATGACAGGGGAGTATGTTCCCATAAGTTTATGAGCTTACTTTGCCTTTCAGCATATACAGCAGTAGTTCTGTTTCAAGGCTGGGCTTCATACTCCTCATGTTGTAGTGACAGGCTAAACCTAAGAGACAGAGCAACGACGCTGTGTGTTGAGGTAGATTTACATGGCCGTGTGTGTGTCTGTGTGTGTGTGTGCGTCTGAGACAGCCAGGCGAGCTGTCCTGTTGGAATAACGGTTAGCAGATATAGCTCTACCTCGCCATGACATAAACTGTCGCTTAAGCTAAACCTCATACAAACGCACACACACACACACACACACACACACACACACAGACACACACACACACACTTTACCTTTGGCTTAGCACAGACTTAGTGACAGTTAACCCAACCACTAAGATAAAGAGACTATTCCGTCTATAAAGGGTTATATTCAGAATGGGATGGTGTACATGTGTGTTTGTGAGGGTGTTTGACATTAGTCAGAGAGAAACTTGTGTGATTACTTCTGAATGTCTGGGCTCCTGACAATAATTAATGTAAATAATTATACAAGTCTTGTCTATATAGGGAATTTCAAGTGTTTAAAATGGCTTAAACGGCAGCAAGCGTGTGAATGGGATTACTGAGTAGTGTTGTCCACCTGAGCTGAGAGGTATAAAGTGTTTGTTCACTTCAATAATCAGGAGAACTTGTTCTGAAAGGTCCCACGACTGTTGGAGCAAGAGCCTATAAATACCCATAACCTCTAAGATTCGCTGTACGAGTGGCAACTGTAGCCTTTATAGATAAAACTAAGACATTCAGTCAGGTTAACTTGATGAGCTTGTTGACTGACTGATGAGCCGTTTGATTTTGTCTGTAATTATACTGAAATCACTTAACTGCACAGGATAATAAGATTTCTTTTTGTGGGATTATGCTGGAGATAAAGTCATAGTCTTACGGCTCAAATTATGCCTAATGTGTACCACAGAGGAAAGAGAACGGCCTGATTACTCAACGAATGTCCACACAGGCTGAATGTTGCAAAGATCTGTGCTTATTATTCTGGGACAAAAGAAATGTTACTGTAATATGCAGATGATGGAGGACAATTTGTTGGAATTCTTGAAAATTTCAGGACAACTGGTCTCGCAAATGAAATTTTATTACAATATCCTTATGAAATCCAGTATTTATGGCCGCAACAGTGACTCCTCAGTACAGAGGCTGAATCAGAGGGCTCATAGCAAACCTGTTTGGTTGCTAGTTTCTTTTTATTATTGCTTCTGTTGCACCGTGTTTAGCGTGTGGGCTATTACAATTTCCACCTTAAAAGAGTCTATCCATGTAACATAACACCACTGAGTCTAGATTTGTGAAAATCCAAGCCTTTATCTCATTATGAGTCTGGAGGGGGAGACGATGAAACTGGAGAAACAGGGAGGAGGTGCAACAGGGATGGAAGAAGTGGGGGGGGGGCAAAACTACCAGGAGGGAGAAATAAGAAGTCAGAAGGGGGAGGGAATGACAAACATTGTGTTGCTTTGTTTAGGTTAGTGGGTCATAAATTCCTACAAGATGGGGAGAAAGTCTGGAGCTGGAAAAGGGGAACGAGGTAAATCAACCGGTGGGAGAAGAGCAGAAAGGAGCCGAGAGTTTGTTGGACCAAACTGACGGATTTCTCTGCACTCCAGACATGGAGGAGTCTGCACAGTATCAAGTGCACTGAGGCACTATTTAGACATTCAAACTAGGCACTTTATGAATATCTAAATGAATTTTGGTTGCGGCAGATAGAATTCTGCTTTTCCCACAAGGATTTATTCAGTCACTGAGACATAACATACGATCTGAGTGGAGGTTACCAGGGATGAGTGGAAGCCACTGAAAAACCATTGTAGAGTTCCATGAATGTGCTCAATTAAATCTGTGTTGTTGAGCACTTGGTAGAAAGGTACAGCTGTTGTTGCACATGTTCTTAAACTTAATGTGGATGAGATAGAGAATTTCATTTTCTAATTATACCAAACGCCCTTGGAGTGAGTTCTTGTGAGGCTTTTATTGAAGATCCTGTTAAACAGGGAAATTGAATAAAAGCCCAAACACCCCGTGGTATAGAATAGAATTAAATCCTGCTAGATGATAATCCTCTTAAATATAACTTAAATATTTTAGCCTATTGTTGAAGAACGGTTTGGGTTGGCAATAAAGCCATAGACTCTCAAATCTGGCCATATCAAGGGCGTTATATGTAGGATTGGACACGGCAGAGTCGGTACCGCCCCAAAAAGCTGGACACACAGATGTTCCATGTGTCTGCAGTCACCCACACACACCGTCTGACTGGCTGTTACAGTGACTGACTGCAGGCGTGCGCATGCAACTGCTGTCAGACTGACCATGTGTCTGCAGTCACCCAGTCACGTACAGGCAGACACACAGGATGGCTGGTAGACAGACAGGCAGGCAGACAGGGAGACAGGATGGCTGGTACACAGACAGGCAGGCAGACAGGATGGCTGGTAGACAGACAGGCAGGCAGACAGGGAGACAGGATGGCTGGTACACAGACAGGCAGACAGACAGGCAGACAGGATGGCTGGTAGACAGACAGGCAGGCAGACAGGGAGACAGGATGGCTGGTACACAGAGAGGCAGACAGACAGGCAGACAGGATGGCTGGTAGACAGACAGGCAGGCAGACAGGATGGCTGGTAGACAGACAGGCAGGCAGACAGACACACAGGATGGCTGGTAGACAGACAGACAGACAGGCAGGCAGATAGGCAGACAGGATGGCTGGTAGGCAGACAGACAGACAGGCAGACAGGATGGCTGGTAGACAGACAGGCAGGCAGACAGGATGGCTGGTAGACAGACAGGCAGGCAGACAGGCAGACAGGATGGCTGGTAGACAGACAGGCAGGCAGACAGGCAGACAGGATGGCTGGTAGACAGACAGGCAGGCAGACAGGCAGACAGGATGGCTGGTAGACAGACAGGCAGACAGACAGACAGACAGGCAGGCAGGCAGGCAGACAGGCAGATAAGGCTGGTACAGGCAGATCAAAATATCCCTGTAGCACCATTTAGAGGAAGGAGGCAGCTTTGTACTACGTGCTGGAAGATTTAAATGGCTGCCACACAGACAGACAGCAGTGGATGTGTGATGTGAAGATACGTGGTCATGACTGGAGAGGATCATCTTAATGGACCGATCATCTGTCCCTCAGCCCCACACGCGTCCACTGGGCAGGGTTTATATATCTCGAAAGCTTTAAACTGCTTTCTACTGAAATCAGCTTAAAGAGGTTTATTGTAAAGGAATATAACAACATAAGACTGTTTTTTTTCATTCTATATTAAAACATGTAAATGGCTCAGGGTTGGATGGATCAGGGTTTAAATTGGGTACGAATGCAGCTCTGACAGACAAGTGTCCTGATTTGATAAGGACATAAATGATATGAGCTAATGGCAGATTGATGAGAGAAGATGAACGTCTTCTTAATGGGACTAATGGAAACCATTTCAACCCGCGCACGCCACACAGAAACATGCCCAGTGGCCCAGATGGCGACACACACAGAAACACACACAACTTTGATGTAGGGTCTACAAACACTTCTACTCTGTATTCAGAATTTAAAAAAAATAAATACATTTTTTAAAAGTGCCTGTTAAAATCTGAAAGCCACTTAAAAAAAAATTCGACATTAATTTGTGGGAAGTGGCTCTTTAAGTGCTCAGAAGATGACATGACCACAAAAAACCATCTGCAATTGATGAGCCTTCATCTGTAGCTGGTTAGAGGAAGGACACCTGGATGCTTCCCGCACCAAAATTTCTAAAAACATTCACAGCAAAAATGTCTCAATGACCCATTTTCATTACGTTACCTTGACAACCAGGACGATGACAGAATGTTAGTTAGCCTAATATTGCTGGAGAATGAGAGACTTTAAAGTTCTTTTCAGATCTATTTGATGTGAGTAGTATCAGTTATTTGGGCCCCTGCTGTTCTCTCTACACACTTTAGGGAAACCACATCCTGGACGGATGGAATTTACTGAGATTAATGAGAAACCTATGTAGAACCTGCCAAACCCACTTTTAAGGACCTGTCTTGTATAATCTCAAGTGACAGTATTTCTGCTTCACTGAGCTTTTGTTGGGTCGCCGTCATTATTTCAATTAATTAATTAAACTTCTTGGCCGCCGTATCCTGTGTTGGTGAGCATGCGCTGAAGGGCCAAAAAGAAAAGGCGTCTTTTGACTGGTTTTAACAATTAATGTGTGTAAAATAGACGAGGGCCTTCTATTTTTGTAAACACAGAATATAAAATTCCAATTTGCTTTGATTTTTGTCACAGTGGGACAACTGTGTGCGATGCCAAATTCCAGCTCCACATAAAACACTTTAAGGCTCCGCAGGGATTCGGTTTTACCAACTTGTCACTTTCATCTCCCTCATTAACATGAGGAAGAGATAAAAGAGGTGGGGGGGGGGGGGGGGGGGGGGGGGTTCCTTTATTAAAGACTGTCACCTTCATGCCAGACAGACAGACAGACAGACAGACAGACAGACAGACAGAGCCATACCATTGACTGGTCATTGAGTGTGAAAAGGTGAATGAGGGTCAAGAGCAGAACCTGCAGGAAGGTTCTACAGTCGTGTTGCCTTTAGGTCCAGGTGAAGAACTTCTTCACCAGAGTGCAATGACACGTCATTTAGACGGCACAAATGGCAAAATTTGGAATGTTAATCCTGGCGATCAAGGTCAGATGACTTTACATGGGTGGTTACCATGAGAGGGTGATACGAACACGACACACTGAAAGGAACATCTACACACAACGGAGCGTTTATTGACTATTAAAGCAAAAAGGATTAATTACAACACTAAAGACTGTAACTAACACGGTGAAAGGGCTGACTGTAGCAGATGTGGCTCAGCTCACAGCTGGCTGGTCGTAACTCACCCTTCTCAGCACGTCCGATGTGAGCTGCATACAAGGAAAGCAAAGCAGAGAAAGAGAAGTTAAGATTCAGAATGTGCAGAAATGCAGAGAAAGCACAGCTATTTTCACACCCCAACGCCTCTGTTAAGGCTTCGTTATGTTAATACAGCAAGTGAAAGAGGAGCTGCAAACAAATCATGCAAAAGCATCAGAAATAACGTGCACAAAGCACATTTAAAAGCAGGAAAAATATAAGAACCAACAGATGTCCAAGCTCAAACTCTCCGCTGTGCCTTCACCAGGATTCAAGCCTGAAAACAGTCATTTCCCGAGGCTGTCATCACTTTCCAGCGCTCCTTCCAAACCTTCTCCCATCCATACACACACACAAGCACACACACACACACACACACACACACACCAGCCACCCCTGATATATCATTATCATCACACATGAGGCTACACAACTGGTGCAGAGGCTGCTCACATCTGCGTGTGTTTGAGGGAGTGAGAGTGTGTGCACACTTTAATGTAATTAATCAGCAGTGAGTGTTGATTACTTAATCTGTCATTAGCCAGCCGAGTGTGTAAGAGTGCATGTGTGTGTGTGTGTGTGTGAGAGAGAGAGAGAGAGAGAGCGAGGGGGGCAGCGGGGCGTTTCGAAGCCCCTCTGCACAGGCAGCTGTGAGCAGAGCCAAACAGGGCAGAGCAGAGATTGATGATACTGGACTAATACCATCATTCATCAGGGATGTGATATTTCAGGGATTTGGGATTTGTTGCGGACGCGCAGCCTTCCTCCATTTCCAACGGGACATTAACACTTTACTGGATCACTTCCTGGTCAATGACGAGCAGTTGGCACTTTTTCTCCTGCCAGTAAAGTTACCACCAGCTTTAGCGCGAGGCACATTTAAGTCTTTAGATTCTTATTTTCACGCTCAGAATCATCAGATTTTTTTGTTTCTTTAGTTGAATGTTTTACAAGCGAGCTCCATCCAGTAATTAGTCAAAAGAAAACTAAATTTCTGCTCATAAATACCCTCAACTGTTTTATTTTATGGGGGACAAAAGTCCTACGCCACCTTAAAATGGCTGAATGTAATTCTAAACATTTCCCTCATCCAGGAGAGCATGAGGTCATCTCATTTACCCTTGAGCCACAGCTGGGGATTACTTGCTTTGTCAGCGATCAGGTTCCAACTTCAGTTAAAAAAAGATCACACAATGCCAGGTTTCACGACTGAAGCACATTTTACATTTAACTTCCATTTTGACATTTTCCCCTATAGCTGCGGGGACTGATGATGGAATCCTCTCCTCCAAACAATGGAATCCTTTTTGTTGGAGGTATGATTGGAGCCTCAGAGGGAAACAGACGATGTTAGCTTGGCGCTAACGCAGTAAGTGCTACTTAAATACAGCTGTTTACCATCAGTTGAGGAATCTCTTGGCTCTGTATTACTGATACTTAGCTTGGCCAGATTTCAAACCTCGCCCGTGGTTACAGTCTTTAGAAGAGCTGGGGTAAAAACAGCAGTTTTCAGGATGCTCTAATGCGATACAGATAAAAAACAAATAGGTCAAATGAACTCTATGAATGATTCTGTGTCGAGTGAACATTTTTCTCATGTTAAAGGAACCTTTGGGCGCCATTTCTGCCTTAAACTCAGATCCAGATAATCATTTTGCACATGTTGTGCTGAGCCATGAATCACAATATGTGTCAATGGGAAGAGGGTGGAAGTCACCATGTAGCACTAATGGGTTTTCAACGCAGACCCTCAAAATCACACACACACACGCACGCACACGCACACGCACACACACACTCTAATGAAGGATTAGCAAGTGATTTCTCTCAACAGAATAATTGAATTTAACACATAAGATTGTGCGGGTGCAGACTTCACCCTCCACGACTGAAGAAATGTACTTTCAGAGAAGCAGACTGGCTCTAAGCTGAGTGATGTTTGATTCAACAAGACGCCATTAAGTTCCAAGCAGGTTCTCATTCATCCAGATCATGTTAATCCGTGAAGGTCGAGCAGAGGGTCAACTGGACTGTTGAAAGCTACTGGGAGACGTCCGCTTGCTTTCATCCAAAAGGCTTCTTCAGTTCTGAAGAAGTCCAGTTGACTCCTCACTGGACCTTCTCAAATAAAGGGAGTTGAATGTGGAAGGCATCCTCCCGGAGGATGAAGGTAAATAAACAAACCACCTTTTGATTTGGGGGCCCTTTAGTGGAATAAAAAGATTCTTTTTACAAGAATTTCAATGAGTTGGGAAACATTTTGCATGTTCATCGATGTACGACAGTATTCCGGAGGGTTTTCAATCGTTGGCGTCTCTTTTGGTGACAGCAGCACACAAGTTGACACATTTGCTCCACACACGCATGGGACATGACAGAGGAACACACACACACACACACACACACACACGCGCACGCACACACACACACACGCACGCACACACACACACACACGCACGCACGCACGCACGCACGCACGCACGCACAGCCTCCTGCCATTTTCACAGTCTCTGGAGTGGAGGAGATGCCCGTGGCCAAAAGCGTTGCATTTCTTGTTTTTTCCCTCCTCCCTCTGTCCTCTTTCTTGCTCTCCCTCTCTTTTTCCTGCTCGTCTCCAGGCAAAATATGACTTTTCGTCGAACAAATGAAGCCAAAAAGCAATTAGAATTAAACCAACTTGGTTTCAATTTTCAAAATATTGAAATAATTGACAAAGGAAACCCGCTCTGGTGTTCAGCAGCAACGGCACCCTTTTAATTCTTTCTAAAGGAAAACAATTATCTCACTTCATTAAGATTAAAAACGGGGAAAATCTGTGTCGAATTTCAACCAGCCAAGGAAGACAGATTTAACGAGTCGTCAAATTAGCATAAAGTCAAACACTGGTTTCACAAAGACACGGTCACATTTAGTGACTTTGGACGTGATACGGCGTGACAAACCACAGAGGGGAGACAGAGGCAGATTTATATAAACCTAAATTATCTTTTAGTTTTCGGAAAAAAGGAGGGAAGCAGAAGACAAATTAGAAAATGAGGCGATGCGAGACGAACCAAGGTGACTGTCGGTGCTGGAGAACGGACAAATCAATGTCACTAACTGTTCTTGTCCTTGACATCAGCGAGCAAAGCGAGCGGCTACCAGAGCTCGCTGTTATCTGCTTCTGAAACCAGCCATCTCATCATCATCAAACCCACCAGCTCTTTAAAGAAACAGGTGTCTAAACTGGTTAGTTAGCATCGGTTAAAAAAACAAAAAACAATAATGACCAGCTGACTGGTTACCAATGGGTAATTTTAATAATCGGGATACAAAGAAATGGGACTATTTCAGACCCCTTTTACACTGAGGATCGTCTCATCTCCGCTGCAGCAGCGACTCACTAGTATTTACTTGCAAATTAACTGCGGACAGATTCCCAAGAGGCCTCAGAGAAATTCCACACATTTTAAGCCCAAGGGAACAAATGGCCCGGAGCAGAGGGGGGTTAATGGTGGGAGTGTGGGTGGGTGGGTGGGCGGGGGGGGTAATTAATGTGTAATTCCCAGCCAGAATCCTGTACTTTTTGGTAACACATATTTTACTGTTAATTACTGACATCGACGGCTCATTTTTTTCGGGGGGCGGGGGGGGGGGCAGCTTTGCATGTACGAAATTAAATGATCAGATTAAAAATTTGGCGAAGCAAGATTCAGCTGTATGAAGGGGTGAAAATCTCCTCTGAAGTTCAACCACCAACTGGCTGATGCGGCGTTAAAACTCTGCGCAGCCACGCAGACAGACGCGGGTGAAAGGACAGCTCGGTGTGCGCGGAGCGCTGCAGAGGGGCCGTCGTGCACGGATCGCACAGTTCCTTTAAAGACCATGACTTTAGAAACGTGCCAGAGCTTGAAAAAGAGACCCGTCGTGAGCCAAAAACCACCAAAACGCACGGAAACATCACCAAAGCGCACGGAAACATCACGAAAACGCACGGAAATATCACCAAAACGCACGGAAACATCACCAAAACGCACGGAAATATCAACAAAACGCACGGAAACATCACCAAAACGCACGGAAACATCACCAAAACGCACGGCTGCGCCTGGTTTCAGGTCTCAGAGGACACGCACGGTCATAACCCGCATATTCACCGTGTGTAACCAGGCGTAAACACACTCACAGCTGTTTTTTAAAGCTCCCCCTTCCCCTCGCAGGTAACATTTCTTCCCCCTCTTTCTCCCGCAAGACTCCCGCACCGCGAATAAAGTTGCAATCGATCGCGCACCAAACCGACCACCGTGCACGGAGTTCTTTACAGACTGAATGCATCGCAGAATAAAAGAAATGGCACTTTATGACGATCACATTGCTCTTGCACACGCTTTCAGTGGTGTTAAGTATATATGGCCTCCAGACACGGGCCACCGTGCACGCTCGAACTTTTTCTCTATTCAGGCGCTTCGCGAAGCGGCGAACTGCGACTCCCCGCAGCCAAAAAGCTGTAAAATGTGTTTTAAAGTGCGCATAATTAACCGAATGCCTCTCTGAAACACCGCAAAAGTGTTAACTGATCGTGCACGTCGGGACATCGTCCCTTTCAGTCGCGCATTGACATCGACTTTATCAAGAAAATCTTCATTCCTGAGCCGCGACGTGCAAAAAGAAACGCTGCAACTCGGTGTGAGACGCCAAATTTCGGAATGGGTGAAATAAACGGGTCAGAGTTTGTTGGTTGTGTAAATTTGGGGCCGATCTGCCCCGCAAACCTTCGCCAACGGCCACGCATGGAGAGCGGATCCGAACTTTTCCCCTCGCACCTAAACACACCTGTGAGAAATGCATACGCGTCCGGAGATGGAGGAAAAAGGCGACCGAAGAGTCAAAAACCCTCTTCTAAAACACAGAAAGGAGTCAAACGGGGTCGGGCCGAACCCACTTGGTCCTCACCTGTCGCTATCTGACTGGAGACGGTCGAGTGGAGGAACAGGAGTCCCAGGAAGGGAGACAAAAGTGTATCCATGTTTTGGAAAAGCAGCGCTGCGCGCTGAGTCCGTGGCTGTCGGGCTCCGCCGAGAAAAGTTTGTTTCCAGCTCCTCCGGCTCCTTCCGCTCCGGCTCCGCTCCGCTCCGGCTCCTGCTCAGTGTCGGCGCTCCGCTCGGGTTCGTTACTCCGCCTGTGGTGGAGGACTCGGCCGCCCCATTCCCTCTCCTCTCTGCGGGTTCTCTGCTCGCTTCCTGCGGGCTCTCGTGGACACGACACTTTGTTTCACGCGGAGTGAGGGAGCGCGAGAGGGGAGGGGGAGAGAGACCCAGAGACCCAGTGAGAGAGAGAGAGAGAGAGAGACGGGGAGGGAGGGAGGGTGATCGCCGTCGAAAATGCGTGACGTCACCAACCAGGGGTGTTTAAAAAGTGAGTTTTTGACTTCCGGCTGTAGTTTATTTATTCATTTATTTATTTATTTCAATCAATAGCGACGTATTACATTACACATATAAGGCTCATGCGAGCCTCGTATTTTATCTTTCTCATTTTTTAGTGGATTCTGTCGAAGCCTGACCACAGTGCGGTCTTTCAGAAACCCATTTCAGGTATTTTTATCGACCAAAGTTACAGTTAGTTAACGTGAAACATATCTTTACAATATTAGATTGAAAACATTAAAAAACAAACAAAGAAACTATCTACTGTTATATCATTTTTTAAATAAATCAATATTTAATTCAAGCATCAAAATATCAATATTCAACTGTAAAAAAAAATCAATTTGATTTATTTAAATTGCTTCTTTGGTCAGATCACTGATGCAAAAAAATGTAATTTGACCTTCTGTGATGTTAAATCGTACAAGTCAAATGTTACATTTTCATAACCCGGTAACAAAACCAACCATGTGAAATCAGCATGGAAGAGAGCTGTGAACGGTGATAAATCAATAGCGGATTTGCTGCTTTACATGAGCAAACACCAGCTCATTGTTTAGCAATTCCACCATTGGAAGGAGAATTGGATTTTGTGAATATGCTTTTATTTCAAAAGCGATTAGGACTGCAGGTACTTTTGTAGCGAACGTTGCAGTTAAATGGGCACAGCGCTCATTTTCAGCAGGTTGCCGGATGTGAGATGTGTCACCAACATGTGCACACTTCACTTCATGTCAAAAAGAAACGACACAAGTGGCCTCCAAATGTTTCCAAAGTATATCTGAAGTTAAATACATATTTGATTTGAAAGGCCTTTGTCCTGAAAAACAAACCATTCAGTCACTCCCATCAGCAAAAACAGAGGAAATGAAGAGAGGAGACAACCGTATGTTGTCCTCCTCCTATCCTCTTCATCCCAGTGGGATGAGGGGACACACCCTGGACCGGTCCATTAAAGCTGTTTAAAGTATTTATATTCAGACTGGGCAATGCAGATTCCCAGCTAGCATACATGCTAGTGTATCACATGTCTGTGTGAGCTGATTTCTGCCAAGATTATTTGCTTTCCTTTGCTGGCCTACATGACATCATGCAAAGACAGATGTTTTGGTTCGGTACCTTGCTGAGTTACAGTATGTTGAAACTGCTGTGTTGCACCTGTGTTATCTCACAATAGCTCTTCTGAAAGGCCAGGACACATGCATCTGCAAACTTTAGCCTCTGCAGGGAGAGTAAATATATTTCCTGACATTTACGGGGCAGCTGGAAAATTGAAGTCCTTGTAACTTCAAATGTTTTTGTTTCCTTTTGCGCTCGCTGCATTGAAATGTCTGGGCTGGAATCGCATGTGTCCTGCATATAAAACTGTCTGCCCGATACCCAAACATCACTCCTCAGCTTGCTCTCAGCCGCAACATTGCCCAATGTAGCAGCTCCTCGGCCTTGTGTTTGCTGAAGCTGCAGCTTCTCAGGTGGCTCTCCGCTCACATTCTCCCAGTTCCTCTGTGAAACGTGCCACTTGCTGCATTAGGAATGACGCTGCTCGGGCGCATTTGCAGTCGAATTCATATTTCAACGTGGGTGCTGTGAATGGCGATGCACAGGCGATTCGGAGGCATTTATTGCTCGGGCGATCAGGCCGACGCCGCTCTGGTGTTGTTGTTTTCCCCCCTCTGACTGAAGACGTCCCTGCACGTCTCTCCCACGGCTGGATTTCATCCATCACTGCCGGCGAAACAAAGTTTGGGCTGATATCTGTCTACAGGTACAAAACCCAACACTCAGTGCAATGTAATAACAGACCAGTGGGGAGAGCAAATGGCGCAAATGGACAGCGGGAATAAATAGATTTGAGGTTGGGAAATGACCCCCTTCTGCCCCAGAGAGTGCAGAGAGTGTCCCGGTATTTAACATCTCGTACGACTCGTCGGAGCTGAAGCAATGCAATGTGACTTCATCTCCGAATGTGGCATCCTGCGTCTGCTCTGTGATGGATGGGGAGCTCCAGTCGTATCCCTGAGGAAAGACGGAACCCCGGGAATCGAGCAGTCCTAAGGTTTGTCCAGATTCCTGTTTGTATGTGTGTTTTTATCCTGTTTATGTATCTCTTTAAATTCAGTTCGAAGCAGAAAAATACAGCTGCCTTGTTTTTTCAACCTGTAAAATCTCAAAGTTCCCACGACTGCTTTATGGATCTGTTGATAAAGAAGAACCTGACTGAATAAATCAAATGTGATGTTGAAAAAACATGGGATTAAAAAACATTTTTCGCCCACGGCAGAAATGAAAACCCCGCTGCTCCGACTGTCGAGGAAGACGAGAGGAAGAAAGAGGGAAGAGACGTATGCGCGACCCGAGGTCACCTCGTTTGATTTGGGCCTCCTTTCATTCGCAGCCTGAATAGAAATCGCAATTTCAATTCTTATAAAAGCCTCAACCTTGTCTCTTTCATGATTAATTCAGGGTAGCTTCCACTGCAAAAATGCCAATATTTGTCTCTGGGAGTCACTGGGATTAATTATAAATGCCAAAGATGACTCAAAAACAACCAATAATTTACAAAGAAAACAATGGATTTATGATAATAAGGAAGCCAGCAGATCAATATAGTGATGATCATTTGGGCTGGGGAGAACCGTCCGTGCACCTCGTCCACCTGAGGATGGAGGACGGCCCTCTGAAGGATGACTAACGACTCCACGTCATGAGGTTTCAATACAACTCCAATAAATCAAACTCAGACATTTTATTCTGAAAAGTTCGGATTTGAGCTGCGACAGAGGAAAACGGAGGTGAGTGAAATGGTGGGGGGGGGGGGGGGGGGGGGGGGGGGGTTAATGATTATGATGAAGGAAATGGACCGATGAGTATTTTTGGAGAAGGGTGAGGTGTCCTTGTCTAAGAGCACAGCACTCCATTAGTTACCTGTACTCTCTAATGATGAAGAATACTTCTCATTTGAGGAGCAGAACATGACGTCAGTGCAAATCTCCACGGATCCAAACTGGATCTAAAGACAAAACCAGTCCAGCGTCTAAGTTAAGGAGCTTTACAGTCGCTGCGGCGCCTCTACAGCGCAAAGATACCAGCTGATAGCTTCTAATAACTTTTACATCTCTAAACTGAGCAGCATCCCTTCTACAATAACCTGCTGTTCTTTTCTTGTGTGACGTGTGTGAGCTGCCTGGAGAGATCCAGCTGAACAAATGATCCGTTTGTCAAGGGCGGTAGTGCAAAAAGAGAGAAAATAAAGAAAACATCTGCTTTATTTTTTTATCTCAATGCAGCTTGGAAGTGTTGATTCACCCATCTAGATACAGGAAAGTGAGCTTGGACCTTCCTCAGCCCAAGATTTGAACCTAAATACTTACAGTTGGGTAGTAGTTAGTTTAGGATTAAAAGCAGTTTATTTTTCAGTTTAATACTGTATTCTGTGTCAGTTCCATATTTGTGCTCTGGGCACTTGAGATATTTCGACTGCGGTTCAGCCTCAAGGTCAAAGTTGGCGAAGGGAGGGGAAGGTAGGGGAGTAAGTTTGTGCTCCTCGTTTCTCTCATGCATACTCAGGTCTGAGGTATGCAACCTGGCCAGAGAGCGAGCGCGAGCTTAAACATTCGCTCACAAACATGCACTTGGGCCGCGCATGTCCCGCATCCGCGCACGCCCTCGTAAACATAGCCAGAGCCAGTTCCTCAGCCCATCCTTCAACACTCCGGGGACACTTTTTGAGCGAGCTTTTTGAGCCGGCTGACAACCAGGTGAAGGAAACTCTTGTTTAAACAGAAGCTATGAAATGAGCCACCAGGTGTCACGTACGTCGCACAGCTTCACGGCCCCTTTACGAGGAGAACGTCTTCAGACCTACCTCTGATTTCCCTGATGACTTGGCATGTTGACATTCTGTCTGCGACTCTGAAACACAATGTTTTCACTTCAGGTCCCGTCTGAGGAGATTTTCCACAACACTCCCGATGTCGACGCGCCTTTCTTCAACATCAAATCATGTGGATCTGCAGCGAGCTTGAGGAGACAAAACTTTGACTCTGAACTTTGAAGGAGTGTTAACAGTTGATTGTCTATACATGTTAGCCTGGCCACGGGTCAGGCGCGTGCACTACCTTTCACCCAAACAGGTCCCTGACCTCGTGACCCCTCGTAGGAATAACTGGGTAGACGACGGACGGCTGAGAATGAGACGCACAGCACGCTAGCTGCACGAGCGCTTCAGGTGTTGATGACGTCATTAGCTTCCAATCCTCTGCTTTCTTTGTCTGACACATGGGATGTCAATTATTTGCCGCCTTTACCAAACTCACAAGTGTTCGGTCAAAATCCAAGTAGGTGTGTGTGTATTAGTGTGTAGCTAGCTTAGCTAACTTTATTATTATTGACTCTTGCTGCTACCTTATTGTTGCTGGACTGACAGGCTGAGATGGCGGACGGGCTGGCCTGACCCGTCCTGAGCAACAGGCGGTAATGAGCGCGATCGGCTCCCGGGGATCGCTCCGCGCTTCAACTGTTGCCACTGCTGCTGTCACATTTCCCACTCAGCGCACATTTTCAGTGGAGGGAAACACAGACGGGTGTATTTCGGTCCAGAGCCCGGCTTTGTTACACACTGAAAGGACATTTTTGCGTCTGGGTATGGAGCTCTGTAGGAAAGGATGGAGAGTGTGTGTGGGCACGCACACACGCTGGTCCTCACAACTGCAAAGGACTGTTTGAGGGTTAAGAGAATAAACCTGGGTTTAGTTTAGGATCAGTGGGTTAGTTGGCCTGGTTTGGTTTAGGGGTTAGGACAAGGGTCTATGAAAGCCCCCACAAATGCAAAGCTGTGTGTGCACCCGTCCAGCTTGGCCTGGCACTGCTCACTTATATGCTCTGCTGTTACCATGACGATGCCCGCCGTGCCCGGCCAACGCCATATGGTTGCTATGGTAACACTCTTTTTTTGGCCTGTGCCTGCGAGCCAGGTGTATTAGCCAGCTGGTGATGGCAGGTGGATGGTGGGAGTGAGTGTGGGTATCTGCTTTAGTGCTGATAAAACCAGAGGCACCGAGGCTGCAGGAGAAGATCACACAGATCTCTGGCTGTCCTCCTCTCCAAAGATTTGGGAACATTTGTTCCTGCCGCCACGGGCTTATGGCGGCTTTGCCCTTATGCTGAGGCCCAAACACAGATTTGAAACTACACAAACCCTGACAAACTCCTATGAGTGTGGCGGGTGGGCCAGGCCAGCTGAATGGTTGGGAACATTCAGTAACACCTTTCTGGAGGACGTCTGAGAACATGTCGTTGAGCTTTCTCTCCCCTTCTGCTCAAGTAATAAAAATGAAATTGGAAAAAAGATCAAAGATAAGTCTTCGTAGGGGCAACATAAAATACCTGAATGTGCACTGCTTGTTCATGAAAAAGACTTCAAAGCGCAACCAGAATGCCGTTGCTGGAGAAACTCCAGCTTTCTCTCACATTTTCAGCAACTGTCCATGATTTAGTAGCTAGGAATACTGTTCGCTAGCTGGTTCAAGGTAGGGTAGGTTTTCTTCCGAGCTTTCAGTAACTCACTGGCTCCGTTTTCACTGCTTTAGGTGTTTCAGTTCTACACTGCAGCCTTTGAACATTCCTCTCCACTCCGGCACAGAGTGGTCTGCGAGATGGTCGCAGCCACGTGCCAAATATTCTCCAAAGTCATTTTTTTTTGCTCTCTGCTCGTATAAACATCACGACAGGAGGAGAGGTAACAACAGCTAGCAGCCGTTAGCATCAATCTAGAAGGCAAATGGCCAAATGTTTACCAGGAAACAAAGCCAGGCTCAGGGTTTGGGTCGCATCCGTAGATCATCCGCCATGTAAACAAAACAGTGAACGGTTGCCTTGTGATTGCTGCGTAAAGTCCAACAGCATTTTAAAAACTCATGATTGAGGCAAAAAATATTATTTATTTATTTAATCAATGTCAGTTATTGCTCATAAAGAAATTATGAGAGATTCCACAAGCTTCGTAGGACCTTTTGATAAACTCAATCATTATTCCACTCAAGACAAGGTTGAACCATACAATAATGAAATAAAGAATGTTGGAAAGTGAAGTAAGATTTTTATTATTGTGTTCTAGTGAAATGTCTTATAACCGAGCAGGAGCGCTGAAATCTCACATTCCTATTTTCCTTAATTCTTTTCCCGTTCTCTCCGAGACCTTCGCTCAAGTTTATTGTGCAGAAACTCAACTTGTGTAATGAAACCAAAAAATGTCCGAAAACATCCAGAGACCTTCAAACTCAGCACCGCCGCCATCATTTCTAATAGATGATGTGTCTCCATGCCGACCACCTGGAGTGTGGATTATTGGGTTGCATCCCAACACTTTGGGTTGCAGGGTTCAAAATTGACAGTCAAAGCAGGACAGGACATGAAAAATGACACGAAGCTCCGGAGCCCGTGCGGGTCTTTGCTCTTGCCAGAGGAGAGGTGTGAGCGTGTTCCCCATCCGTTCTTCCTGTGTGTGTGTGTGTGTGTGTGTGTGTGTGTGTGTGTGTGTGTGTGTGTGTCAGTGCAAATGTACACTCTGTATTCATCAATATGTATGTGTGTATGTGGGTGTGTTTGTGTGTGTGTGTACGTGGGTGTGTTTGTGTGTGTGTGTTTGTGTGTGTGTGTGTGTGTGTGCGTGTTTGCCTGCAGAGCAGATAGGAGGTAAATTCATATCAGAGTGTTTTTG
This sequence comes from Takifugu rubripes, assembly GCF_901000725.2. Lineage (NCBI taxonomy): Eukaryota > Metazoa > Chordata > Actinopteri > Tetraodontiformes > Tetraodontidae > Takifugu > Takifugu rubripes. The sequence goes on along the minus strand of NC_042300.1, from coordinate 10,987,024 downwards.
CTACAGGCGTCGTAATAATGGCAGTTTTTAATAACTGTGCTTTATAATCATTTAGTGCTGATGACACACACACACAAGAGCGTGTGCACACACACTCTTCTTGAGGCACTAATGAATTTAGATGTGATAAGCGCTGAAGCTGAACTTAAGGGTGGAGGGCACGGAGAGGAATAGATCAGACAGATAGGCCCAGAAACAGAGGCTTGCAGAGGAACAAAATGACTATTTATGCATGAAAATGCTGATAATTTGGAGCTACTGATGGATAGAAGTGGAATAAATTAAATTCATATACACATTTAAAGGATTAATGTTTGCAACAGTGTGTTTAGACTCATCCATTACATGGTTCATTATCATGGGGTTGAGACCCCTGGAAATGATTGGAGGCTTATCCTGGACCTCTTTTCTTTATCTTTGGACAATATTTGGCATCTTGTGCGCAGTAAAAGTTAAGTGTTTGTAACGGTTTAAGGGGATTTCTGTTTTAATAATTAAAAAAGTAACTTAAGAGGGTTTACAAAAATGATGTACGTTCAAAAAGTCCCGAGTTGTTAAAAATAAAGGGGGAGTTACATAAGTATGTGTTTAAATGTGTTTCAGACATGTGACGTTTAAATTTGGCCGGCCGTCCATCCATCATCCATCCATCCATCCATCCATCCACCCATCCATCCATCCATCCATCCATCCATCCATCCATCCATCCATCCATCCATCCATCCATCCTTCGTCCGTCCGTCCGTCCGTCCGCCCGCCCGCCCGTCCGTCATCATCCATCCATCCATCCATCCATCCATCCATCCATCCATCCATCCATCCATCATCCATCCATCCATCCATCCATCCATCCATCCATCCATCCATCCATCCATCCATCCATCATCCATCCATCCATCATCCATCCATCCATCCATCCATCCATCCATCCATCCATCCATCCATCCATCATCCATCCATCCATCCATCCATCCATCCATCCATCCATCCATCCATCCATCGTCCGTCCGTCCGGCCGTCCGTCATCCATCCATCCATCCATCCATCCATCGTCCGTCCGTCCGGCCGCCCGCCCACCCACCCCATCAATCCACCCACCCACCCACCCATCCATCCATCCACCCACCCATCCATCCATCCATCCATCCATCCATCCATCCATCCATCCATCCATCCATCCATCCATCCATCCATCCATCCAGACTTCCTTCTCCTCAGCCATACGGGCTGATCCTCAGGCATTCACAGGCCAGACTGGTAAAATAATCCCTCTCCCTGCTTCTGGGCCTTTTCGAAGGTCTCCTCCCACTTGGACGAGCCAGGATCACCTTCCTGGGCAGGGACGGAACATAGATTGACCGGTAGATTGAGAATTTTGCCTTCTGGCTTCCTCTTCATCATAAAGGCTGCTGCTTTGATTCTCCAATCAACTCCACTCCCCAGCTCCATCATTCCCTCACTCACTTAAACTCCGTCACCTGGGTCAAGTATGCATCACCCACCTAGACTAGGCAATCCATCTGGTTGCTCCTGAGAACCACGGCCTCCCTGATCCTCATCCGTGCTGCTTCACACCCAGCAGCAAACCAATCGAGTCAGCATTGTTAACGTAATGATGGCCGACCTGTCACCCCTCCTCACAGGGGTTCCAAACCCATGATGTCCACAAATACCGAAGGGGAGACAGAGCGCAGCCCTGGCGGAGTCCGTAGCCACCGGCAACGAGTCCGACTTACTGCTGAGTATTCGAACACAACTCGTTTGCAATCACAGAGGAAAAATGAAGAAAATCTCAGAAACAAAGAGCCCGGGAGGAAGGGAAATAAGTTTTATTGAACTTTCCCTGAGTTAATAAAAAGCGATCACCCGATCATCATATTTTGTGCTGTCACGCTGTTGAACACCAGTTTATGGAGATTAGCCCAAAGTGCTGTGATGCCTCACTTTATGAACTACATTTATAAAAGTCTGTGTTCGTGTGCAAAATAGAGTAGAGAGGAAGATTCAATAGGTAAAGGCAAATGCTCTGACACAAACACCTGTACAGCCCCTCAGCTATATAATGTGGGGTAGTTAGAGTCCAGCAGCGCGGCGTCCTCTCCTCAGAGGTCTGGACAGGTACTGAGCGAGGCTGAGCGGAGTGAATTGGCTGCTGAGATGGGTCATTAGCTTTTTGCCCTCCCGATCGATCCGGAGAAGAAGCAGCGGGCGGGGGAGGGAATCAAACGGAGTGGTCCGAACAGGACGGGCCAGGTTAAATGGATTAAAGTGTCCAGAATGCTTTGTTTTAACTTAATGTCACAGGTGCAATAAGTGGGGCTGATGAGGCGGCCATCTTGTGACCTGTCATGTGTGACATTGTATTTGGCGTATTTGGACGCATGAAATTGGCACGAGGGGGATTCATAAACCCGGCAAAGAGGATTAGTTAAGTCTCAGTCATCCAGCTCATTCACTGAACAGAGTGGCCGCAGTAATTCTCCAGAGCGAGTGGTCAGAATGGCGTTCTAATTAAATTGTGGAACTGTGGCAACATTCCCGTTGAAAAATGAGCGGGTCAAGCTTCAGACGGAGAGAAGTCAAGGCTCACGCGGGGCTGATTCCCTTCATCATTCCCCACCGTGTTATTAAAATCCATCCCTCCATTCTGGTGGACTTGTTACTGAACTTGGCCCAGTTGATAGAAGTTCTTCCCTCCAACTAAGTAATCAACATCAGGCTGATGCGTTCCTCCGCTTGTTAATGCCATTTTTCAAGCTGCCCTCACACGCTTCAGAAGACACCTTTTAAATGTGCTTGTAATTTTTGCTTCTTCACCTCTTCTCAAAAATGCGACATTGAAGTCACTCTATTTGATGTTAATTAGGCTTAAATAAACAACACACAGCTTACCAAAAAAGAGATATTTATTACACGTTTCTCTTTTTGCCTCTGGCGCCACTGAGGATGGAATTAGATGCGTAGGTTTGGTCAAAGAAATCTCAGGGAGAACAAATTGTGACCAGAGAGCTCAGTGTTCTCAGACCTCTGAATGAGAACAATTCTGCAGTAAAAAAAGAACACACACACACACACACACACACACACACACACACACACACACACACAGGCGCACACAAAACAAACAAAAACAACGGAGATGACGCATGACAGCCAACCTCGGAAAACATTAAATCTAAAAATACATTTATTACTGCCCAGCGAAGAGAATGGAGAATCAATCACAGGAAGTCATCTTTCCACATTTGAACACATCCAGCTGAGGCAGATTGTAATGATGTCATGGTCAGGAGTTCTGCAGGAGAATTTCCCGCAAATCCATCGGATCATCACTGCCTCCGTCGCTGACAGCTTTCAGGACCTTTCCCGGAGCCCAGTAGCTTCCATTGGCTGGCCCGTTGCTGGGTAACATGATTAAAACAGTTTGATGTCAGATTTGCTGTTGTCTGATCGTAGTCACACAGGAGAAACAGACAGACGGCGGAGGCATTTCCACACTTTGACTCCTTCATACTCGGTTACGTTTGCTGTGCGCCACACAGAGGAACCGGTAGCTAACGGTTAGACCGAGTCGAAATTGGGAGCAGGGTCTTCAACTTGACTTTGACAAAAATGCTGAGTCACTCCAGGTGACCGAAGCCGGTCGGCTCAAGGTGATTTTGGGTGGCAACAACAGAATGTAATGGAGAGATAGAGGGTGGCAGATTTAGAGCTCCCACAGTCCCGTTCTGCAGCAGCGCCAGCAACATCAATCTGTGGCGAAAACTCCATCAGTCTGCTGGAATTGATCCACTTGGAGAAGCGAAGCTGGGAGGTAAACTGGCCTGCGGGGAACGCGTGATCACCCTTAGACCAGACGCTCTCATCCGAGACGTGTGGCCCATCTCAGACGCGATCGCCTTACTGAACGTCTGCCTCGATGGCACGTTCGCTGCTTTGTGTTTGCTTTTAACGTGCGGGTATGTAAAGCAGATTTAAGGAATGCCGTTGATTTGCTCAGCGATGCAATGCTACGATCGGCACCGACATCCTCCCCAATCAGTGCAGGTCAAATTCGCACTGATTGGCTGCTTGCATTTCCTGTTGTTGTATTAAGAAAATGTTTTTGGCGAAGCTGCCGATGCTTCTAAATGGAGGCATTAAACGTGAACATTGTCCTTTTAACCACCTAACTTCATGGCTTTGTATTTTATATGACACTTCTCAAGGCTGCTGACTGCTTTAAGGAGCCATTCACTCACATTTTGATGTACCGGTGGCAGGGACGAACATTCAAAGTGCCATTCATGCACCTTACGCTCCCGTGGTTCTGCTTTTCGAGAGCAATCTGTGGTTCTGTAGTTTCCCCAAGGATACAGCGACTCAGGAGTTAACATCACGAGCAAATTAGATACTGTCAGGAAAGCGTGCGAGTAATAAACGTGGGGGAACCTTCACTGATGGCAACACATTTGGAGTGAGGGTTATGGGAAAGAGTCATCCTTCTGAAGGAAGTGGAACAAAATAACAACACACAGGTTCTTTTTCCTGTCTCGCCAGACGCGTTTGGTGCTGTCTGCTAATGAGAAATCCTCCCGAGACAAGATCCCAGGCCACAGATGTGTGACACCAAGTGCAGGCGGGAAATAAAGTGGAATATATGCATGGAACAACATTGTGTATGCCATGTGCAAGAAAAGGGGGGGAAAAACTAAAAAACACAACTCAAAGGTGAAAACCTGTTGTTTGGGTTGATGCGTGTGTGCGCGTGTGTATTTGTGTGTATGTCCTCGTCATCAGAAATGTCCACCCCTCCTTTCACTCTTACAGTTTCCCTTATAATTAATCACCCGTGCAATTATACTGTACAATAGAGAGAGAGGAAACATGAGTGAGGAGGCAGAACGAGGGAGCAGAAGGAGAAAGAGGATTAAAACATGGATTTGAATCTATTGTTGCAGGGAAAACAGTTGAGTCGAGGAGGGAGAAGCAGAGTTGAAAGGTAATAATAAGGAGTCCTGGAAAGAACAAATGAAGATGTCGTTATATTTAAAGGTCTCCTTCTCCTCCTCTGTCCTGCGGAGGCATAATGAGGGGGGAGGGAGCGAAGTGGCATCCTGACATCCGTCCTCCGCACGCACCGCCCCTTCCTCCTCTCCTGTCTCTGGTGCGCAGACGGGCGCTCCAGGTTCACATCACAGTGGTGTCTTCTCACCGAGCAGCACAGAACACGTTCATCCAGCGGGGGGTAAAGAGGCGGCGTGGAGCTGGAGACACTGGCTGGTCAACGACACCCGGCCAGCTGTGAGTGACAGCACCTCTCTCTGGTGGATTAGAGCACAGGCAGAAGATCAGGCCTGTCTGTGTGCCTGCTCCAAACAGGGATTTCTGCACCGCACACCCTCCCTGTGTCATGACGCTTGGTTGGTGAATATATTTGCAAACTACATCCCAATACAGGGTCATGCTGCTGCTATTGTTCTCCTCAGTGAAACTGCAGCTTCATCCCCCAAGAAAAGGTCATTTATGATGGTAGTTTCATTAGCCATCAGCCGGCACCCTCTTTTGTTATGGGGGATACGCTGAACGTTGGAGCTGCCGCGGTGCCCTTGAGCAAGGTGCTTCAGTGTAGTTACTCTGAGGTAGAGAAGCAGCAAACTGTTGCCTCACTAAACCGCGCTGGCGCGTTCGAAGAGCTGTCATTAAAATGCGGAGGGAGCGTTGCGCAGAGAGAATCTCTGTCATCCTGAAAGGTTCAAAAGGAGCCAGAAATGTGATCAAGACAACAGTAACAATCCAGCTAGGTCAACGACACACAGAGAGACACATGCAAATTCGTAGGATTAAATACATTCCGAAACAGTCTGTAGCAAATGTGAGATCAGCTATTGAAGTTTTAGAAGCACGCTGAGATTAAGTGGAAGAGAAATCATTGGAACTTCAGATCATCGGACTCAGAGTGGACCACAGACACAGAGGACGTTGTCCAACACGCTTTATCCAAAGATAGCAACGATTAGCAAAGAATGTCCAACAGACACATAAAGATTAATCTGCAGACAAAAATCTGTCTCAGGTGAAGTCACGTCACGGCAGGCCTGTATGGATTCAGCACAGGTGACAGAGGCTACAGGCTCGGTTCTGAAGTGTGAAGATCTGCTCGGTCTCTTCACATGCACATGCAGCTGTAGAAGAAAGCAGAAATAACATGACTTTATGAAGCCCAAAAAAATCCAGCCACCTGATTTCAACCTTACTGGAGAAACTGATGATGCAGGCTTCCATCAACTGCCCACGTACCTCACACACTAAAATGATCTTAACTCAAAATTCTTTGAAAATGTGGAAGGCAATGCTGCTGTGCATTAAAAATCTGACCATATATCTGACCGAGGCTCATCGACTCTCAGTCCTCCTCTCATTGTGAAGCAACAACAGCCAGGAAGCATCTTCCAGTGGAAGGTGTGCTGGGAGCTCTGGGCAGTCTGGGGGGGTGAGCAGGAAACTGCTGTGGGACACCACAGGTGAGCCATAGTCACCCTCAGAGGCTGTCTGCGTCCTGTGGTGGTGGTCGACCATCGACAGCCATGATCCTTTGGGCAGCAAAACAAACAGGTTCCTGCTGCAGAGGCGACTGCCCCCCCCCCCCCCCCCCCCCCCCCCCTTGAGTCAGTGTTGATTCTTTCACCACAGACAAACGCAACATACGTTGTTTTGGGTTTTATGCTGCGCTCTGGAGCCGTAAGCATCAGGTTCCAGTAAATATCTGCATAGAGGCAGTGTGTGAATGTCACTGACTGGGAAGAAGCTCAGGAACAGCTGATGCCGATCCAAACTTTAGCGTTGTGCACTAACATCGTGCTTCGCTGGTGCGTCAAATTAGCCCAAAGCTCGTCATGGAATCTTAAAGTTTTCTGCACCAAACTGATTGGCAGGTCATTGCAATGACAGGAGGGTGAACCTGCAGTCAATCAGGCCGTCCTCGTTTATGTACCGTATACAGCGCTGATGTGAGGAACATCCAATTTTATCAAATAAAGTCAAAAACCATGCAAAGCACAGAAGTATTAAGAGCATTTTCACGTAAACATTGAAGTGGTAGCAGATTATCTCTAAGTCATCCATCAGTTGGGGCTGTGCAATTACCCCTGCTGATTATACCTCAACCATTACAGTTAATCACTCGCTAATAGCCAATAATAGCTCCAGAGATGGTCATCAAAAGGGAAAGTAAATGGGCTTTTATGAGATCTTGGTTCTTGAGCAGTAGGACAAGGAAGACTGGGCGACTCCTCCACCAGCCAGGAGTTTACAGCATCCACTGGAGTTGCAGCTCGTCAAGTTTAGATTTAAATATTGAAAAAGGCCCAGAGCAGAGAGAGCAGAGAGGAGTTTAAAAAATAAATCAGGGTTCTAAATTATTGGAATGGAATTATTTTCTGTACCTGCCATAAATATAGAATTTGGGGGTTCTCAGATGTGAACGTGTTTGCGGTGACGCATTCAAAACAATGATATCGTTGCTTTTCGGGCCTGTGAGAGGAGAGCTGCTGGAAGATCAGCCCGCGTCCTCGTCCTGGTGCTCCTGCAGAGAGACAAAGCTGGAGCGGAGAGGCCGTGTGGATCTGCAGGCGCCGCGCTGCTCCTCAGGCCAGAGCGCAGAATGAGCCTGTCGGGCAACTGCTGGGAGTCCAGCTGGAGCAGAATGATCAGAGATCAGCCCCTGGAATCAGACAAGACTATTACAAACAGTGTGTGTGTGTGTGTGTGTGTGTGTGTGTGTGTGTGTGTATGTAGAAAAAACAGAAGCTGGAAGAATCTGCAAATCAATCCTTAAGACATCGTTGCGTATTAATTACTGAATAATAACCACCACGTACAAATATGTAAGGAAACACACACACACACACACACACACACACACACACACACACACACAAACACACACACACACTGTTGCAGGTTCAGGTTCATTGTTGCTCTGTAATTTACTGTGTGTGATCATTATTCTGTCCGTCTGCGGCTTCTCTGCTGAAACATCAGCTCCGACAGACTCTTTTATCTATTTATTTCGTTTTCTAACTGGGCGCTAACGTGTGCAGATGAGTTGGAGATTGCAGCAGCGGTTTGCTGTGCTGGAATTGCTCCCGCGATTAGTTTGGTTACATCAGCTCTGTTGATTTAAATATTCATTTTATTCAAATCATATCTGCGCTAACGTTTATCCTCCGGCCATGAGATGAAACCCTCAGATTTAAGTGACTTGCACATTTTCACAGAGAGGTGCATTCGCTCGCCAGACAGCCCCCATCTCCCCATCAGGAAACCGCTCCATCCTCCAGATGTCACGGCTGCTCGGTCACCAACATGAGCAAACAATGAGGCAGGAGAGCTCGACGACCTCTGTTAATATCAATAATTCTTTTAGAACATAACGATACAGTAAGCTACAGCAAATTTAAATTCACAGCCCTGACAAAGGAGGGAAAGCTCCAGCTGCTTAAAGGGGATAAAGGGAGAGGGAGAAAAAAGGCGTTGAAGAGATCCCTGAAAGCTAAAAGAAGGCGCAGAGTCCAATTTAATCCACTTAAAGTCCACATAGGGAAATCTTCATTAAAGCAGGGAGGAGGGAGCAGCTGCAGTCGGATGTTACAGCCCGACTGTAAATCTCTTTACACTGTCAAATAAGCCAATGAAAGACAAATGTTGGAAAGATGAATGGACGGATGTGGACAGCTTCAACTGTCCGGTGAAACTTCAGTTCAGTTTCGATTTATTAAGTTAATTTTATTCAGCAAACGTGTCATTTAGTCAACCACTGTAACTTCCAGTTTCCTCTCAGAAATGTGCGGATTTAGTGTAATAACATCAGATTTCTGCCTCTTACCCCAGAGTGATCAACTCCCCAGGGTTTTACTTGAGGACAGCGGTGTGGGGAGTGTTGGATGGACTGAAAAGTCTGCACTCATTACTCAGCATAATGAACGGAGTGGGGGAGGGGTGATGGCGAGAGTTAGCCAGTGCGACAGTGTCCCACTCTTGATCGTGTAATATTACCTCTCTTATAGATAAAGTGAAAAAAAATGCTGACTTGGAGTTTTCGCACCTCTCTGCTGGACCATCTATCTTGCTAACCGCTCTGGCCTGTGGAAGCTGCTATTTCTGCAGGAAATAACGGCGCCGGCTCTCCAGTGGCGGGAATGACCACATTAGCCTCATCGGCTACAGCCTGCAGAGACATTTCCACCGCAGCACTCAAATGTTGACTCTATGGTCCCATGGTGGCTTTTTGTGTTAAAACTGCATATTACACAGTCTTTTCTGTGATTGTTAAATCCCCGTGAGAGCTTCAAGACCACCTAAATATTGAATATTTCTGCCTTAAACCTTTTTTTTTTAGAGTTTCAATAATAAATGTATATAATGGGTGGTTCTAACACAATCCAGGCTCTAATATAACCTCTGTTCCATCCCAGCAACCCATAATATTCAGCGCTCTTGTTACGAATTGAGGTTTTAGACAGAACCCAAGAGCAGGCCAGAACACGGTGGTAAGAGGGTCCAAATGAGTTTTATTGACGGGGGGGACAACACAAGGAAGACAGAGGCAGTCCCCCTGGACAGCAGAGAACTCAGGAGTCCGACTCAGCACGCTCACGGCCTCAGACGGCATGAAGACCTCAAACGCACCGTGGAGACACAGAAGGCAGAAGCAGCCCCCCTGGACTGTAGAGAACTTGGTAGTCGGGTACGGCACGCTCTCCGATCCAGCAGAGGCAGCAGCTAGGCAGGAGCTCTCTCCCTAAATAGGTGGCCAGGTGACAATTGCCAACAGGTGCGCCTGCCCACAGCGCCAGCTGCTGCAATTTGAGCTCCACCACGCCCCCTGCAGGAAAAACCAGACACAACCCTGGACCCCAGCAGCTCTATTGTAATAGAGCCCAGAAACACCAAGAATGTCCAGGTCAGGCCACCTTTATTCACCTTACTGTGACTTGTTTCTCACGAAACCTTTGTGTCTTTCCTTTGTTGATGCACTGCTAACGCACTGTGACGCATTTATGAGGCGACCCCCCCACCCCATCCTGTCTGCTGCGTAAAAACCCAACAGCAGAAATGAGGAACAGAAGAAGAATGTTCTACTTTGCAAAAAAACAAAGGGATGGAAGTTGAAGGGTCAGGCCTGAGCTACACAGCAATGCTGTTTACGCCACGTCAGCTCACCTTCGGCTCGCAGCGTGAAGGCTAGCTAGCTGGCCGCTAGCCGGCTCACTTGTTTATTGATCATGTGGCCTGTGACATTACAGGTCAATAGATAAATTATTACAAAGTATGGAAAAAATATCAGAAAAAATGTACAACACAGAAACACACACACAGAAACACACACACAGAAACACACACACACACACCAAATCCAGTGTATGAACAGCTGCCTAGGACTAATATCACTAATGACTGACCTCGTAATATACAGCTAATACAAAGTCACACGCACCAATTGCACATGTATACAGCACAACACACATGTAGCCCTGATTAGTGGCCAAGTGAGCAGTGTGTGTTTGAGCGTGTGTGAGATGTGGGTCATTGTGTGATAGATCTGCATGCTGACATTCATTTTAATCAGCTTCTGTTGACACCACATCTGCCACATCGTTAAAATCACGTGGACGCGACCGGCAGGGAAACCAAGGACTCCAGTCTGACGTGAACGCCGTTTAATATGGTTGATAGCTTTAATATTTAACCGACTGTTGGGGGGAAGATGCGGAATTATCTGGGGTTTTCCTTGACATGAACTGGGAAAACGTGGCTCCAGAGGGAGGCTGTCGCAGCCGTCCGGGACTCAGCTGACCACCGGTGAGCTTCCTGAACATCAACATCGCCTGCGTGGGATGTGTAACGAAAAAGAAATCCCAAAAAGCTGAAGCCAGAACTGGACAGAGAGGCAGGAAACTGAGGGTCAGCTGATTGGGCTGTGAGTTCCTGGACCGGTCTAGGATGAGACGTCCTCCACATCTGGTGACCCCGGGCTCATGGAGATTAAATGCCAACGTTTTAATTATCATAATGCCCTGATTACATTAGCGCCACCAGTGATGCCATGTTACTATTTAGTTATTCCTGTTTTCCTGGCCTTGGGGTTTAGCTGGGAATGGATTCTTGCAGCAACAGTCAAACTGGAGGCAGATGTCCTCATAATGTAACCCCCCCCCCCACTAGAAAAACCCAGTGGCTTCTGCCCGTCTGTGGCTGACATGAAAGGGTGAATTTCAGGGATTCTGGAAGTGGTTGCAGTTTCTGGCAGCCGGGCAGCAGAGTGGGTCTTGCCAAAGGGGGGGTGGGGGGGGGGGGGGGGGGGGGGGGTAGCACTGAGTGGGGGGTGGGTGAGGGGGAGCGGCGGGCAAAGTGCCGGAGCTGCTGGTGGTGCGGACTGCATGGTGGGCCCAGATAAAGCAGAGTTCTGCCAGGAGTGGATTTGCAGATGAGTTGCTCTGATGAATGGGTGGCCCTGATGGACCCGTAGGTGAAGCCGTAACTCGTTAATATTTATGACCAAAGTGCTTTTATTATCAAGAGCAGGCGAACGCTGAGGCTGACCATCCGGAGACCTGTCCAGGGTGATCTACCACCCTTACGGGGAGCTTCTCTTCAGGTTCCTGCGGTGCTTTTGTAGCCTTCTTTCACTGATATTCTCATTTTATCTCCTTTTCTTCTCGCTACCAGACTTTCAGCTCAGCCAGCATCAACATCTGGATGTTCCTCCCCTCCCCTCCTCCCTGGACCAATCCGTTTGGACATGGGGGGGGTCGAACCAGAAAGTTCTTTGAAAAAGATCTTCTCGGTTCTTTGAAAAGAACTACTCGGTAGTTCTTCATGCAGAAAATCCCTAATATCCCAAATATCGCTATTCAAGTTCCTAAAAGGCAAATAGAAATATGAAATACAAATAAACACGTGGGAAACAAACACTCCAAAATACAAAATGCGTATATTTGTGAGTAATGAGTGAGTAACAGACAGATTTCTGCAGATTTCTAGCCTTGGTACTGGTCCTCATTCCATTACTGAGGTGGATCTAAAAGAGGCGGAGCCAAACAACCCAATGAATCAACAACTCGTGCACATACATACATACATGCACACAAGCTGCTATTCATATACAGGCTCCACACACCCACACAGCGTATACAGGCTCATGTATGTTCTGAGGAGCTGACACACACACACACACACACACACACACACACGCACACACACACACACACACACACACACACACACACACACACACTGTCCTATCATTTCACTTCCCTGCACACACACATACACAACGCAGTGCATTTGCCGGGCAGATGTGAGAAAGATGAGCAAAGTTGGCAGCCAGTGCTGAGCTCCTTATCCGCCGGAGCTAATTCACTTTACCTTCGCTACCTCCGCTTTGCGTTTCCCCGCCATCTCTGGCTCCATCTTCACCTCATCAATTCTGCGTCTGCCTCTATTTTTCTTTAGCTCTCTTTTTCCCCCATCTGTATATTTCCTCCTCTCCTCCTACTCGCTGCTTCCTTAACTTGCTTTTCCAGGGAATCAGCATTGTATTGGAAAACAGCGGCGGCTGACACCTCGCCAGAACCAATGAGACTCTTTTTTTTTAATCAAAGAATTGTTGTTGGGTTGTTGTTGTTTTTTTTTGCTGGTGAGCGTGAAGCTTTAATCAAAATCCCTCTTGGTTGCTTCAGTAAATGCCACTTTTTAAGTAAATTCATGAATGTGTGTGTCAGGCGGCCGGCAGCGTGCCAGCTGCAGCCATTCAGAAGAGCTGCTAAGCTGCTTTTCTCATCGTGTGGGTTTAGTCTTCCTCATTTAGAGCATAATTTCATTTAAGACTGAATGTGGGTGGAAAATCTTTGCGTGGTCATAAGATCGCAAACAGCGCGCTAATTGTTTATCCTCCCGTCATTTTCACCAACTCGCTATTGATTACCTTTAATGAATTCCTCATAGCTACAGCTATGTCCAAAAACAGATTAAACTTAACATCAAATGATCACCGTCTGCCTGAAAGTTGGTGAATTTTGCTGATTTAAACTAGTTTTTTCAGAAATGTGGGTTGTTAGAGCGAGGAGGTGTGAAAATAATATAACATGTAATTTATCAAGTTACCTGGATGATTACAGGAGGCTTGTTCTGCACGCAACCTGCAGTACTACAGTAATTTTTTTTAAAAAGCAGCATAATTTATGACTAAAATGTTGTCCCAAGTTTAGAGAATACGAATTTGCTGCCGTAGCAGAAAGAAGAGGGGAGATGGTTTGGTAATGAATCATCCCGGACACAGGTCTGGAGTCAGCACAATGCAAACACTGGTTCTTGTTTCATTTTAGGGTTTCTAACCATGGTTTCTCTCTCGTAATGATGATGATACAAGCCAATATACAATTTTATCCTCGGATTTACTCCAGCAGTAACCAAGAACTGGATTCACATGTGGCCATGAGGTAACTGGTAGGTTCCATACGGTCCTGGACGGACGGACGGATGGACGGACGGATGTCGCGGTAGCAGTTTGAAAAAGAAATATTCATATTTCATAGTCATATTTTAAGCTCGTATCTCGTTAGAGCTCACGTGGGCCATCCCAGCTCTCCCCAGCCCCTGACCTTAACCCTAACCCATGTGTTATCTATCAAATAGCCCTCTGAACTTGTTGTATTCAGCCAGAACGTCCTCACTTCTCCAGCGAGAGGCCTTTTTCTGGTCCTCTCTCCCGTCTTTAGCATACAAGAACAAACACTGTGTTGCGTCACATGTGGAATAGTTTATTGTCACTGCACAGATTTGTGATTTTGTCACAGTCATTGATAAAGAGGTGATTGCTTTCCAGAAGTAAACCGTGTAATTTTGACAACTTTGCTGGACCGACATCAATCATGGTGACATAAGCACACCTGCTCAGCTAACGGGGATCTCTCTTTATACAGTGCTGTTGTCAGCCATGCTCGCCTCCTCGTCAGAGGTAATTGAAACAGGAGTTTTGTGCCCGAGGAGCGTCATTAAAAATAACAACAAAAACTGATGCCAAAACATTTTTTCCACTTCTTTATAAAAGGAAAATGACTGACAGCTAAATTATCACTCACTCTGACATGAGCAGCAAGCTACGCCATGCTTAATCTGCCATCACACGGCGTGTTCAACTACTTTATGCATCGTCATTTTATGCCCAGCTATGCCCATGCTAACTGTGACCCTAGATCCTACAGTCCTAACAACAACCTTTTCACTGAACAGAACACACCCGAGACGCTACAGATGACCCCCGTGCTCAGGATACACACATCCGCCAGGCGCTCCCTCCCCGTGAGTCGGCCCCTCCGCAGTCGGAGGTGACACAGGCACGGCAGTATGAGCGTCATGGCGGCACCGGTCACGCTGCCTGTCAAACCCATCAGCAGGGAGAACCTGGGGACCAGCAGGGATAGGAGGTATGAGGTGATCAGCAGGGCGGCTCGGGCCAGCAGGGCTGGGCGGGAAATGCCCGGACCTTCAGCGTCTGTGGGGAGCGTGGAGAGGAGGCATTACTAATGGCCGTTAGCATTGAAATTAAAAGAAAAACTGACTTAGAGATGGTTCTGATAAGGCGACCAAAGTAAAGGGTTGTCTTCAGCTTGACTGTACGACAGTCAATAATCATAATAATCATAAGAAATCAGATTGCTCTTTTTTAAAGATGCTTTTGGAATCTTTTGAAACATCTGGGCTTTGTTAGGGCTCATTAGTCCACCCTTATTTAGACAAGTAGATAGAACCTTTCTTTATGATCATGTGGTAAGATTTAGGAATGTGTCAGGTGATGCTTCTGATACCGAAAGTGTGTTCACCTGTGAGCAGGCAGCTCTGGAGTATTTCGGCAGCAGAGTAGAACGGCAGTGGGAAAGACAGCAGGGCTTTTGCCAGCAGGCACATGTTGACGAGAGGTCGGAGGTCAGAGGGCAGGTTCTTTGTAATGACCTCACTGGTCCCAGCCCCCCAGGTCAACACGGCCTGACAATCACAACAACCAGTCAATCAATCACCCCATTTGTTTGCTTCTTGTTCCTCCTTTAATTAGTCCTTTTAATACGCTAGTCTATCATCAATCTCTATAAAAGTGACACTGACACAGAGGACGTGACACAGATTTGTGAGAAACAGAGAAAAAAAACACAAAAGACAAACAAACACCGATTCACTGACCAGCAGCGAAAATGTCGTCTTCATGATGCAGGCGGTACCGTGAGTCCACCCCAGCATGGCATTGAACTGCCCCCTGTCCTCCATGCTGCCCTCTAGAGGAGGGAGGAAGATCTGCGAGGTGTAAGAGAAGATGATGACACCCACTGAGACCAGGAAGTCTTCGGGAACCACAGGCAGGGTCAGAGAGGACCAGGACCAGCTGCTGGCCTGACTCAGGCAGTACAGCATCACCAAGAGGCTGAAATAATGAGCGCAAAACAATCCTGTAGTCAGTTTGTGCATCCAATAGGACTGTGGGTGCTATTCACCAGCAATAACTAACCAGTTGTTAGTCTTTTTTTTTTTTTATCCCAGAAATGTGAAATAGATCAGAAACAGATGTTTTAGGGGATAAAGGCTCAACCCGTGCAACTACAGCGTGCAACATGTGGGAGGAGGCAGCCTAACCAGCAGCTGCTGCTAAATGATGACAAGACAGAATGAGGCTTGATTGCAGGGACGGTTCTGGTGTCTGAGTTCTGTCAGCTGCTGGTGCTGATCAGCTAACAGCACGTGCATATTTCACCAGCGCCGTTTGTTGTCATCACCTGATCAGTACGTGTGCCAGGGAGCACAGCAGGCTGAGGGTGGAGACTGATCTGAGATCAGTGAGCAGCAGGCAGGGCAGCAGAAACATCAGAGACAAGAGGGAACACATTAATCTTGGCGGAGCCGCCCTTGACAGGCTGTCAGACAGCAGACTGGTAGAGACCACCAGATAGAGTGTGCAAGTCATCAGCAGTTCAATGACCTGCAAGACACCAAAAAACAGGAGGAGGAGCGTTTATCTAATGAGCAAATGAATATACCAGAGAGCAACCCTGTCCTCAAACTGAGTGATGATCTTATTCTACTGGTTTCATGCAGGACTGATTGAATAATGGGACGACTGGTTGTTATCTTTTTATAAACTTATTCAGTTCTGTGATAGTAAAACGTAAAGGTTTCCTACTTGAGGGGTCCACTTTTTTTAAAGGGTTTAAGAGATGCTGCTGTGGTGTTGCTACTTTCGGTAATTCTGTTCACTGGCTTGATGATTTAAAGAAATTTTCAACTACCTGGGACAGATTGACCAGGAAGCCCCCGAGGCCGGGCCAGCGTGGCCACAGTCCTCTGCAGCTGGCCTCCACAATGTCCTGGTAGCTGTGCCGGACTCGAACCTTCAATACGGAACCTCCCCTGAAACAAGGACGAATTCCCATTCCCATAAATACAGTCTATATTCTATAAGACCTGTGACATCACCTTTGTTCCTGCTCTTCATATAGACAGGCCACAAGGATCCTTCCTGTGTGGTTGCAGACCCAGGCTGACAGGACCATCAGAATAAGACCCAGGTAGCCTGACCGGACCAGAGCAAAGGGTAAACCCAACACAAATATGCCCTGAAAGAAAACCGAGACAGATATCTGAACTCACTGGTTTCTAGATTACATTAGCATTAACATTTCAGTCATCAAGCAGACACTTTTGTTCAAAGCGACTTACAGTGAGACACAATCAAGCCCCAATTCAATTGAGACTGGTGCAAATTAAATACCAGTCTGGGTGGGTGACAAGAGAGGAGAAAGATAACTCCCCTTTCTCTCCTCCCCTCCATGCTCTCCCCTCTCCTCCTCCTTCACTAAACTGGTCATCAGGAGCAGGAGTCCCCTTCCCCCCACATGAGCCTGGTATAGCTCGTTTCTCTCTGTTAAAGGGGAGCTTTTCCTGACAGTGTTGCTTGTTTGGTGGTCACTATCTGGTCTTCTGTAGTGCACTCAAGAGAGGAAAAAAGTGAAAGAAAGAAACGCTAATGTGTCTCTAGGATTCGCTCTTCCTGTTCATTAGAAGGTGCAACAAAGTACATAGGCACAGTGGTTAGTGCGCCCTCACCACATAAAACAAGGCTGTGGATCTGATTCATCCACACAAAGGTTCCAGACTCAAACATAATCACCACCATGATTATCAATCAATTAAAAGTCACTATAGCATGTGTGTCGAACAAAAGAAACCCTCTGGAGGAGCAAATCAAGGGGAAAGAGGAGGGTGGACCAACAATGGGTGGAAAATGAGGAGGCGAGAGGAGTGTTTTTGGCTCGACGCCTTCAAAATTTGAGGAGAGCAGTGAGAGCAGAAGGAGGAGGAGTGGCGAGAGCTGGCCCTTGATCAATAGGAAGAGCAGTCGCCAGAGAGCTGAGGGAGAAGGTGTCTGAGGAAGAAGATGAGAGAAAAGGCTGAGAGAAAGAGATGTGTGGCCTCGTTGTTATTGACCCTAAAGTCAAAGGACACTGTAATAAATAAGGGTAAAAGGTTCCTAAAGAAAGACTGAGGGGTATTAGAAGATCTCCAAACTTCATCATGTATCTGTTGCTCAGTTTAGTATCAACGCACATCCCTGGAAAATCCGGTGGCTGCTGGAAGAGATCGGAATTACCGCTCCTCTTCTACACAAACATTCAAACACGAGGCTGATCTGGAATCAGGATGTGGACGTCCATCAGGATTAAAATTGAGTTCAAGAAAGGAACCGGGTTTGCAGCTAGTCCAGATGGATTGCAGATGAACTGAGTTAATCCAGCATGTGTGAAAGGAGCTGGGCTCAACGGGACCTCCACTTCCTGTTCACGAATGAGCAAACTGTGGCTGCCCGTGGCGCTTCCCCATCATGATTTTACATGATGTTTGAGGTCTAACCTGCTGTGGTTGCTTCTCAATAAAGTCCCTCTGAAAAGGATCACTGTAGAACCTCTGTAGAACGTGTAACATGACCTTCACCCTCGTTACTGAAAAGCAGATCAGACGAGACGTTTAGGTGTTTTTGACTAACGCCTAAAGAGTCTGTGGCTGATACAGAGACAGAGACGCAGGCACAGACAGTCTCGCTCTTTCAGCTCAACATTTTCTAAGTGATGTGAATCAGGCGTGCGCTGATGGAGCTTTGATGTTCAAACGGAGCTGCTGGTGGATGAAAGCAGTTGGAGGGAAACGATTTTGATTTAATCTCCGGTCTCTCTCTGTCTCTGTCTCTCTCTCCGCTGCTCATTCCCTCTGTGTCTCTGCCAGCCAATTCCTCATCGCTCGCTCTAACACACCCAAGAGCTGCTCAAACAGAACAATGAAGAAGGGTGGGGAGTGTGCGTGTGTGTGTTTTGGGGGGGGTGTGATCTGACACTGAAGAAGATGGAGGAGCAGGTTAGTCTTTTCAGATCCGCCTGACACCCTAAAAGCAGTGTTGAGGAAGCGTGTAGCTCTTTCTAAAAACTCAGCGTTATCTGGTTTGCTCCTAATATTTATGCTCCTTCTACAAAGACGGGAGTGGGTCGGCCAGGTCTGACCCTTTAGACTGCAGGAAATGTCCATTTAAGTCACCAAAAAAGAGAAAGGAAAAAGGAAAGTGAAATTGATCGCTCCTTCTTGGGGCGCTCTTCATGTTTGGACTTAAGAGATTAAAAAAAGGAATTCAGAACATGAAATTTGAACATTCATTTTGGGGTGATCTGAAGCTGAAGTAATCCGGGGCAGATAAGATGATGGAAGTTGTTGTGAGCATGAGAAATGAAGTCTGCGTCTCTCAAGTGTTCGAATGCAAAGTGAAGCTGCCTCATTAAGAGTCTGGTTGGAAAGAAAACTGAGATTGATAATATTCCCCAGTTGGAAGCAGCCAGAGTTGATGCTGGATTTTACATTTTTGGCTGCAATTTTGCTCTCTAATAAAAACTTTATGAAGCTGGCACACACTCACTTATTTTGGCATCAACAAACCAGCGGATAATACATCTTTTTCTTTTTAGACTTGATGGAAGATAAAGCTTCTGCTCGCTCTTTTTATGCCACAATTACACTACCTGTTGGCCTCTTTTCAAATGTGTCTGCCAATGTTACTGTGATTATTCTGTCTTTTTCTTTTATCGTCTTGGTTGTGTTGTTGAGAGATTTTGAAAACATCAAACAAGAAAATAAAGATGCTGAATTGCTCTTCCCGGCGAGAGCACGGTCGGAGCTGGACAGCCTCATTTGATTCCTTTAAGTCCTGTTGCTTCTTCCTGGACAGATGATCAGCCCCTCAGAGCAGAGACACACAACGTTCACAAGGGACAGTGTCTCCAGTCAGATCAGTGTCCACGTTGCTGGACTGGTGGAGGAACCGTGGAGAACCTTTTGCTAGAACTTGCAAGCAGGGAGCAGGAAGTTGTGCTAAGAACCGCACAAGCAGCAACTCCCCTTGTTCCACCTGAAGCTGCTCACATTATTGTTGTCCAGGTTAATAGACATCCTTATGTTGGCTGAAATCTCCAAATACCTAAATGTCGTCATTAGCTGGTGGATGTATCGGCATGATGTGAGTACTTCAGCCAAACACAACAAGCCGAGCCATTAGCGGTTGCCACGGTGAGGACACGGTGGGTGCTTTTCTGTGGTTTTCTTTTCCATGGAGAGATCTGATGCACACAAGATGTGGGGATTTTCTTGTTGTTGTTTCTATGTTGGAGTGAGTCTGATAAAAACAGACCGGGGCAACTTTTCAAAACATTGCGTTTGATCGTCGATAAGGGAGAGAAATTAAACCATTATGGGTCACTGGATCGCTTAGAAATGGAAGGTCTTCCAACTCTTCAAACCATCAACTATGTTTTTCTTTTTTTCCTTTTTGCTACAAATTTCGGAAGTTCAAGCGACTCAGGGCCACTGCTGATGGATGGATGGATGGATGGATGGATGGATGGATGGATGGATGGATGGATGGATGGATGGATGGATGGATGGATGGATGGATGGATGGATGGATGGATGGATGGATGGATGGAGGGGAATAAACATAGTCTAAGCTGGAACTGCTTCGGTGGATGCGTGATCTTTGGGACCTGTATAGCATTGGTGACGTTCCAAGCAGCCTCCCAGGCGGTGATGGTGGCCGCAGGATCCCGCCGCTCTGTGACGCCGCCCGAATTTTGAACTGGATTTAGTGGGATGATCCCTTTTCTCCCTTCATCTCCCCCTGCTTTCTCTACTTCTGCTTCCCAAAGCTTTTGCTTTTGCGTATGAGATCCGAGCTGCCGTGCAGGTGGGTAGGATTTTCTGCCGAACCTCCTCCAGTCAAACCAGTGGGTGTCTGCAGGGGCGACGGTTGAAGTTACGGTGATGGTTCCTGATCCAGAGGGGACAATGGTAGCTCTGGTTTCCTTCAAGGCTGGCTTGCCCCACCACGATGCTCTGCTGGATGTTGGTGTTTGCTCATCCAGAGCTGGTTGGGTTCCTGTGATGTCATCACTGCTCGTGGAGGTGAGATCAAAGGGCATTCGGGACCCGTCGGAGTAGATTCTGTTCAGCTCATCACTGTGAGTCAGGATCAGCATCTCCTCATCCTCTTGAAAGAACCTTCTAAAAGATAACAGAACATCTCTGTTACTCCAGTAAACAAAAGGATGTTTTTTCTTCTTTTGACTCACCTTGTTGTCGTGATCAAGCGCACCCTGGACAGCATCCATCCCCACAGAGACCCAGCAGAATATCCTGGTTGCCCGGAGCTCTGAGCCCAGTGAGGAGAACCCATGATTGGAGTCACTGGGTCACTGCCTGTGGAGGTCTGAGCTGGAGCCGACACAAACCGGCTCGATACCCAAATACGTTTGCAGTGTCTGCCTATAAATAAAGTGCACACACACACACACACACACACATGGGCTTGAGTTACAAACAAATGCACAGGTATGATTGACAAGCTCACGAGCCTGTAACATTATAATAAACCTGTGTGGGCGCCAGTGCACAAAAACCATCGAAGAAGAGCACAGAAGAGGGCAAAACCTACCCATTTTTAGGGTGCTTAAGATTAATATTGCAGTATTTTTTATTGTTGTTTTCATAAAGTCAAAGCCCACAACAACGCTGCTCAAAATGATTTTAACATATAAATTGAAGTCTTTAAAGTAAACAAAAGAGTGCCCAAACATTGTCCTCAGTTCTCCTGACCGGTGGCTCCACTCCTGTCCTCCGGCTGGTCCTCACCACCTCAGAGTGTGGTTGGTTGTGCAGGGCAGCAGGAGGAGCCCTAAATCAGTTGTGCAACTTGACTGAGGCACACTTCAGTCCACAGCTCTGTGCTCTATCGTACTACACTGTAAAAGAATTCATACTTGAGTCAACAAAGTTGTTTTTTGGGGGGGGATGGGGGGGCTGGCTGACTTCAGCCTGTACTGGGTTTCTGGGAACATCTGCGGGGATCTTTGGGGTTTATTCTGGGGGGGTTGAAGCGTTCCAGCCTGTTTAGTTTCAGAGCTCTGGCTGACCCCAAACAGTTCCTGGGGTCATTGTGTATTTTTGCACAGTTTTTGAGGGTCGCAGAGCCACAAAATGGTGGCCAGACCTTCCTTGTTCCCTAAAGAAGCGTGTACAATGCGCACGTTTGATGCATCCTCTTACGTGATCGGGTATCAAAAAGTAAATGGATGTGTTAGAATTGGAGGTGCATTCAAGTTTGAGAATAAATAAAAGTATAATTGCAATATTGCCTTTCATATAACAAGACCAATGTGTAAAAGCTGTGGGATTTGACTGAATAAATATATTTTTAAAAACACTTTTAATAAAATGATTATTACATAAACTTTATTGATCCATTGGGCCAAAGGTGATTATTGATATGTACAATTAAAAAGAATTAAAAAAAAATTCCTGAAAGAAAAATTATTCTAGCTATGGGCATTTGTTCATATTATTTTATAAGAGTTGAATTCTCTCTGTAATTTTTTAAATTACAACTGAGCCCCTCAAACATTTGATTTTATTGGATGATCCCGTAGAAAATGTAAAAATGACTAAATTATCATGAAGCATCAATATACTTAATGAAATTAATTAGATTCTTTTTAAAGGGTAAGAGCAAAGCATGTCCAAGATCCACGTTCTCCTCCATATGTTTCCCATCAGCACCTCCATCCTGGGTCTCAAGTTTAAAGAAGAGAGGGGGAAGGAGAGAGAGACCAACACAGAGTGGAGAGAGAGAGAGAGAGACCTATACAGAGTGGAGAGAGAGAGAGAGAGACCAATACAGAGTGGAGAGAGAGAGAGAGAGACCAATATAGAGTGGAGAGAGAGAGAGAGAGACCTATACAGAGTGGAGAGAGAGAGAGAGAGACCAATACAGAGTGGAGAGAGAGAGAGAGAGACCTATACAGAGTGGAGAGAGAGAGAGACCAACACAGAGTGGAGAGAGAGAGAGAGAGACCTATACAGAGTGGAGAGAGAGAGAGACCAATACAGAGTGGAGAGAGAGAGAGAGAGACCAATCCAGAGTGGAGAGAGAGAGAGAGAGAGACCTATACAGAGAGAGGAGGGAGAGAGAGTGAGAGAGCGAGAGAGAGAGTTCTGAAACTTTTCCGGACTCCTCAGGCTCGCGTTCGTTCACTCCGAACCTGAAGGACCATGCAGCGCCTCCGGTTCGTCCTTCTGACCGCGGTGCTGTGTCACTGGTGCCAGGGCCAGCAGAGAGGTGAGTCCCCTCTCAGACACCCGCAGCCTCGCCTGCTCATCGACCGACGCCCCCACGCCGGTGGGATTACTTTCTTTAAAAAATACCCCCCCCCCCCCCCCCCCCCCCCCCAGAGACACTTGGTCTGTTCCACTTAAGGGAGCTCATCAGCCAGAGGATTCTATGCATTTAAAATTCTGACGCGCATTTTACCGAAGATTCACGAATAAACTTTAACGCGCGTTCCGGGCGCCACAAACGAGGGCATTTAAATCCTCTAGTCTCACATCACGTTTCAAAGTCCGCGAATCAAACCTGAGCTGGAGCTTCTGTGAGAAACGTCACCATTTAAAGAGGTTGAGAGTTGCCAAGCTTGCTGAGTCGAAGCTTTCAGACGTTTGCAGTCACTCCCAGGTTAATTCACTGTCATTTCCAGTCACTGCAGTATGTCTCCACCTGCACCTCAGTCTTTCAAATGGGTCCAATTCATGAAAAGAATTCCAGGCAGGTTTCACATAATTATCCCCCATTGGTCATCCAGCTTTGTTGCACAGAAAAATAAACAAATAACCACACTTGATCGGTCGCAAATGGGAGATTTGTGGTTTAATTTGTGGTAAATGCAGACGTAATTGTAACTGGAAACAACGTAATGGGTTCTAGACGGGCCAAACCTGTAAAGTCCTGAACCAGATTCCGGCTCTTGATCGTTATGAGGCTGAATTGGCCATTATGGGAAGATGAAAACAAACTTTGAAGCGTGTATCTGCGCTTTAACGCGGGCCTGCTTCAGAACTGCTGCGGAGGAGACCAGTTTCCCTCAGGACGAGCGTGATTCTCCTGCGTGTGCATGTGCCGGCGTGCACGCCGGGAGATAAAGGCAGGAGAGGAGCGGGAGAGGTCATCGGCATTAAGAGCCTCATCACCAGGTGTGTCAACTGGCCGTGCGCTCTGTCAGTGGCAGAGCTCAGAGATAGATAATCAGAGGAGGAGAGGGAGAGAGGAGACGAGGAGACGAGGAGGAGGAATTCATGCAGGAGACGCCAGTGATGGAGAAATGATGCGAGAAACAAGCCAGACAGGGTGAGATTGGCTCATCAAGGCAGCGTGACCGACAGAGGAAATACACGCATCGAATCTGATACATTATCACCGATTCATGGATGCAGGTTAACGCTGAGCACGGCGCTCGGCTCTGTACGCTGGATTTAAAGCCAGGAAATTCTGGCCTTAAATTATGCTTAATGAAGCAACCTGTGAGCTGTCTTCATGATCCAAGGAAAACAGTAACCTCAATAGATCATTTTATCTAAATATTGTGTGACTTGTAAACAAACGAGCGCACCAGTTCTGTTACATTGATATTTTTGATAAATAGTCCTCAGTAATGTTTGTATCAGTTTTGTCGTTATATCCCATATGACAGGATGAGCATTTCAGTTTTTATTCCAAACATCAGGCACGATGAAAACTCATCCACTGTCAAGGATGCAGCTCTCTCTTGGGTTGAGATGTGTGTGCACGTGTGTGTTTCACCAGCTGAATCAGGGCGGATGGATACGAGGCGCCGTAATTCACCTCCCAGAAAGCAAACAGAGAGGAGAAAAACTTACAATAATCAAAGGTGCAACCGGCTGAACCTAATCTATCTGTGGGAGGGTTTAAACCTTATATCTAAAGGGGAGTTGATCTCATGGTAGAAAATAACATCTCCGGAGTGTTTCTGAGCTTATGGTGATTTAAGTGATGTGAGGTATCACTGCAGGCCCAGCGTGACTCCCGAGTGGGCTCCTCTCCCCATCAGGGAAACACTTTTATGAGCTGAATTCATCTCGACGTTTATAATGTTTGGAAAATATGGCGGTTTCAGCCTGCATGGCTAATGTGAGCGCGGCTGAGCTCAGCTGGATAAATCTGCAGAAATACCTTTTTAAGCCCCAGACCCCTCGGTGGCGCTTAAAATGCCACTAAAACCTGGTTATTTCGAAAGAAAAAAAATCACTTGGTTTTACTTTAAAAAAGAAAACCAACCTTCACCTCAGCATGCACAGGTGTGAATGTTTGACTTCCATGGAACATTTTGAAGACCATTTCTCCTGTTTTGATGCTTGGATGTGCTCCGATTCCATGTGGTGTGAAATCATTATTGGCTGTTCCACTCACATGTTAAAGTCCTAGTTCACAGGACATTGTGCCAAAGACGCCACACACAAGCAGCAACAGGTGTGTCAGCATGTGTGCGTGGAGGAGGCGGATGATCCTCTGGTAGCTAAAATTAGCCAGGTGCTAAGTAGAAAGATGGTTGTATCCTTCCTGTCATTGATAGCAACGCAGGAGCTAAGACGCTTAATTGAACTTTCCACCATTTGGAACAATGTCGACATCTCGGTTCTGCTGCTTGAGGACGATTGTAGCCGGACGGATGATGTGACGCCTCAGTGTCATGAAACAAAACCCGGGCGGCGCCAGTGGCGTCGAGCGAAGGGCTGTCCACCCTCTGACCTCTGACACCAACTGGGACAGGGTAACCGACTCGAACCGCGGTGACATTTGTTGCTGGTAGAATTACCCTTGTAGTTGGAGGATAGCGCGGCCCTTTTTCTGTTGTTCTAAATAAGATGCTCATGCATGGACGTGGTGAGCAGGTTCATGAGGTACTGGTGTGATCATGTGTGTATGTGTGTGTGTGTGTGTGTGTGTGGAGAAAAAATAAAAGGTATTTTGTTATGTGTTAAAGTGTGTTTATCACACTGACGTGTTAGTATATCTGACCTATGGTTTTCCCTCTGGGACTGGAGTTGCCTCATATGAAGATCACCATTGTAGAAAAAATGTAGACATGCGTGTGTGTCCGTGTGTGTGTGTGTGTGTGTGTGTGTGTGTGTGTATTTACTGGTTGTTTTGCTGTCGGCGCAGTGCTGATAATGCTGAGGAGAAAATCAATAGGTAATTCTAGCAGGGACACAATAGCCGCTCTGCTCAGCTCAATTCTGAAGTGAGCTTAGACACAGAGAGAAACAAGGCAGGAGTTGATAAATTGGCGTGCGCGACTGCGAATGCGACAGCGGCCAAACCGCCGCTGAGGCGGAGGGAGGCTGGGAGAAGAAGATCACAATGGGACAATTTTCTAGGGCGTTTCTGCACAACAATAAAGGTGATGATGGTGCCATGTTGTAATAAGTTTTAAACCCCTGTAAAACATTTTGAGTAGGCGATTTAAACGGTCCAATAAGACGCGGGAGCCTGCAGCGCCGTGTCCACCCGTCTGTCCGCCACACTCACACACACTCATGGGAACAGTCACAACCAGAGGAAACTTTCGATGGAGCCCCTCAATAGTTTATTATTCAGTATTTGCACATGTTTGAGCTACATCTGAATGTAGCTCTGCATGCTTGATACACAGCTGCTGAATCAGAGGCTGCCGACCTCTAAACACACACACACACACACACACACACACACTCACACACACAGATGTGCAGCTGCAGACACTCTGCGGTGACCTTTGTTTCTTCGAGTCCTCCTCTCATCTCGGTCTCGCTCTCTGAACTTTTAGGGTTCTTATTTTTTCCCAGGAGCTTCCTGTGGTAACACATGCTGTCAATAATGAGCCCCCCTACGCACGTGCACACACACACACACACACGCACACGCACACACGCAGAGCAGGCACTTTGCCCTCCTCCCTCATTCCTAATCCCACACAACTTCTATCCCCTTCCTTCTCTTCTCCCGTTTCCTTTCCTGGGCAGCGTGTTGTTCTTCTCCACCTCTGACCTCCGCCAGCTCTGAAGCCTTTCCCGCTTGTTCGTTTCAATAATTCATGAATGCGTTCGGAAAAGGATTGACCAGTGATTGACTTGCACATTTCTGCTTCCGTACCCTCACATTTTTCCTCTCCTCATTTCTGGCTCGGAGGTGGAGGCTCCCCCGACGATGTCTGTGGCCACAGCCGAACCGTTGTTTGTTAGTATCCGCTTCTCCCTCCTCGTTGGTTTCTGGAAGGCTGATATTTGGAGATCCGTTCGCCCTTGTTTTTCCAGGGTGAACACGTTGCGAGCCAGGAGTCTTTCCTGGGAGGAATCCGCCTGGCACAGGCAGTTCAAAGACTTCATGAAACAGAAATTTTGGTCTTTATTTATTTTCTCCGTCAAGCTTTTATTTGTGAGGTTTTGTAGTGATTTTAAGGTAGACTTTGATGTGTCACGTGACCAAGGTTTCAACTTGCTGGCATGTTTGAGGCAGATCTCTCCGCTGACCTTGGCTTTGCAGAATGCTGCAATAATTTAGTGCATCTTTTAAAAAATGAATATCTCGTCAGCGGTGAAACCAAACAGCAGTCACATGACATTCCAGGTGTATGGAGCAGGAGTATCGGTTAGGAAAAATCTTATTATCCTTATTGAGTTTTCTGAACTCTTCCTATGAAATGTCAAAGTTACAACTTAATTAAATCGGAATCAGGATTTAGAAGTCGCGCGTGCGTTTATAACCATAAACTGGGAGATGAATAACACACTTCATCCAGCCTCATTGAAGCTGTAAACTACAAACGCGCGCTGCATTAGCTGCTGGCGGATCCTATTTACACGTATGAATTACGCGGCCATTATTAGAAATGATCTCGCTGTGCGAAGAACACATTTAGAAGACGTATAAGTTGACTCATGGACGATTATTCAACACTGGTCTCCCTAAAAGGATGACAGAATGAGTAATTAGGGCAATAATGAGCTGACTAACAACAAATAAAAATGTTAATCTCATTAAAGGGTGCCACATCGTACTTGATAAATGAAGTAACTGCTGGTTGACTTTGGAGGAGAGGGGGGCCAAAATCTGACTTGTGGCCTGAAGGCAAAACAAGAAAACTTGATGGGATCATAATCTTGACTGCTTATTGTACCTGAAATCGGAACCGTTTCTTTTCATCCATTGAAAACAGCACATTCTTTCCCACCGTAGCGTTCGTGAAGGCAGCACACGTGCTCCACACATGTTAACCCAGTCAGCGCTCCGTCTGCACACGTCAGCCCCTGGGCTTTGTCATGCCTTTATGATAAGTCCAAACCAAATGTTGAACGCTCACCCTTGATGGCGAGCACTCGTTGGTCGGCTCAGGTTTGGCTGGGATGTCCTACCAGTTCACTGGTGCGACTCCAGTAACCTGGTGGGAAAATGGTTTTGTCTGTTTGCTTTTGCACGTGTTTTGGTACAGCTGAGCTTAATATTCAAATGACCTTTTAACCTTGCGTGTATGACCCTTCTCTGTCCTCTTGCTTATGATCCCATCCTTGTGTGTGGTCCAGATGAGGCTTTGGCGGTTCAACAGACAGCCCGAGCAACGGAATTAATGCGGCTAGTTCCTCATTTTTTACCCTTGGTCTCATCTGTGTTGCCTTTTAGAAACTCAGTGTTTCTGCAAAGTAAACAATAACCAAATGTAAAAATTTCATTGATTATCCTTCAAAAATCTTTATTCCGTCAAGAAATGACAATCAGCCACTCCCAGAGGTGGACATGATGGATGGAGGTTTGAGAGCAAATGTTCACATCAGAGATGAAATATTTGTGTGTGTGTGTGTGTGTGTGTGTGTGTGTGTGTGTGTGTGTGTGTGTGTGTGCGTGTGTGTGTGTGTGTGTGTAAATGTATTTTTTTGTGCATTTTTGCTATTCCATTATTCCAGTTGCTATTCTCTTCAATTTTCTGTGTGTGTGTGTGTGTGTGTGTGTGTGTGTGTGTGTGTGTGTGTAAGCAGAGAAGCAAAAGGGAGACACACTCTCTGTATAATTTCACATTTCCATTACAGTTTTTGAACTTCCATTATTATATTCCAAGGTAAACCCAGAGAGAGCCTAATGGAGAGCAAATGTTCACATCAGAGATGAAATATTTGTGTGTGCGTGTGTGGGTGTGTGTGTGTGTGCATGCGCGCATGTGTGTGGTTGGGGGCTACAGAACCTTCACAGCCCTGAAATAATAGAGAAGTGACACCTGGGAATTTTCGGGCACTCCGGTGATTGGACGATGCAAGTCCAGAGCGAATTATTCCACTATGTCACATCCTGCCAGCAGAGCTGGAGCTGCTCCATGCGGGAGAATACTGAGAAGTAAAACAAACACTGCAGAGCTGAAAGCAACACAAACATCGCTTGATGAATCTGCTCATCTCGCTGAGATTCATCTTGTGGCGCTTAATCTGCAGCGGAGCGCCGCTCATCAGAGTAACTCGTGTAAATCACACAATCACCCAGATCCCCATCTCAACACATCAGGCAAGATCGGCTCTTGTCTCAACTCCTTCCCTCCACTGCTAACTTTGTATGGTATTGTAGAGTTAGCAAAACATGTGCGTGTTAGCGTCTCCTAACCAGTATGATGCTGTCTCACAGCTCAGGTTAGTTTTGATCCAGATTCCTGTGGTGAACTGTTTGATCACACTGACTGAACACAACTAGGTACAAAACAAAACACGGCTGGGCTGTAAAAATATATTTATTTTCTCTGATATACAGTTGGGATGGTTAGCACTGTTGCCTCACAGCAAGGTCAAAGGTCGTAACCTTCCTGTTCTCTCTGAGTAATCCCGCCTGCGTTCAGGGTTAGAGTGGGATGCTGGTCACCTCGGCCCTGAGGTGAGCTGGCCACTTGTCCAGTGCACCTCTGAAGACGAATGGATGGTTGACAGGTCGGGCGCATCTTTTGCTGCCTGATTTTAGGTAAAAGCAGAGGATTTTCCAGCACAGAGGAGCTTTGATTCTCTTTCCCTGTCAACCTTCTGCTTCCCTTTTGGATGTGATGCAACATCCGCCACCTCCAAAGAAAATTCATGAGACTCAAATAATGACTTTTTTCCCCGCATTGATTACCATGACAATGACAAACCTGTCAGTCCTGCGAAGAATTGGGGTCAGCCCTACTTTCTATACATTTAAATAAGGAATGGAATTGGAGCGCTGATGAGATTTTTTCCCGCTAGCCTTTACCCTCATCCCTCTCTCGTTCTCTCTGCGCTGGTGTATTTGCTGAGGCAGCAGGTCTGCGTACCAGCGGCCAGCCCATAGCTCTCTCCGTTGATGCATGGAGGAATCAGAGCTCCAATAATGAGCGGAATCAGCCTTTAACATGGTAATGTGTCTTTTAGGGCCTATCCATTCACCTAACGACGTGCTTCCTTTTGAAACCTATTAGCAGTAATGGTAAATAGCAACTATGCTTTCAACTCATATTTAATCTATGTCTCTTCTCTTCTCTTCTCTTCTCTTCTCTTCTCTTCTCTTCTCTTCTCTTCTCTTCTCTTCTCTTCTCTTCTCTTCTCTTCTCCCTACAAAACTACCATCATTTCATTTGTCAAAATGATTTAGCATTGATTTACTCTGATTTACTTACTATTTACCCGCTTATCAGCATTTCCCCATCATGTCATGATCGTTGTCACTCTCCTTTTCCTAATTCTGTGCTCTTTTTTCCTTTCTCTCCCCTTCTTTCTGTTCTTTCCCTCCATAGGGGCTCATTCATAACATCTCCCCATTACCCACCAAGCTATTAGGTTTGCTAACAGTGGGATCCATTGGGTGGAAATCAATGTCTGCCCAGGGAGCAGTTTGTCTGTTGCACCATTATAATGAATGCTATATACCATAACGCACACACACGCACAGGTGCAAAGCAGCCTATAATAGATGGCCGAAAAAACGCTGAATTTCACGGAAAACAAACACACCACCATGAAGTTGTGTTTCCTTTCCATCCTTTTCTGCTTTTTGCAGACATTTTCTCCCACCACAGCTCTCTTCCTTTCACCGCCCTCTCTGATTGCCCTCGCTCGATAAATGCGAATGGGTTAATTATCATCAACAACAAAGCACATTTACATTCAAAGCATCGCATATATATGCTCGTACGCCACTTTCCATTCGGTTCGACTGTCATCGCGCAGCCTCGTGCGCAGAGCTTAAATGGATTCTGGATTGTCAAATGCACATTCCTGCTACACTCTGTGGAACGTCTCCACTTTCTGTGCCAGAGCAGTTAACGCTAGCCCCAGGGCAGCGAGAAGTAGATGTGTGGTCATCAGTAGCGGTCAGAGGTGATGACGAAGCAACCTGTGGTTCAGCTTTGTTGGAATCCAAAGTCCGATTGAGATCCCTTGTAGTTCAGTTATTTCTTACTTTTATTCCCTCTCTAGCACGGTTCCGAAGCGCAGTGCTAATGCTATTACTCTCTGCTGTGCTCTTTTCTCTAGTGACATTTTAAACCTCTCCAGAGGACATCGAGTTCTCCATATGATGCTCGGTCAATGCTAGATTGTGTCCGACCCTCATTCATGACCTCTCTGTGAGCAGGATGACTTGCTGGGAGCCTTCAAAGTGCTTTTATGTTGTTCAAAGAAATTTAGAGCCAGTGTGAGCAGGCAGATGGAGGCTTTCAAGGAGATGCAACCTCGAGTAGGGGAACAAAAATGTTCCCTTAAAACTGTCAATAGATGGAAATCTTGTAGTAGACATCTAAACATCTGTTGTGTGTTTTTCTTTGGCGTCTATGTTGTCCAACTTTCCAACTCTTGGCTCTATCTGCTACCGACAGACAGGAAAGGAATTAACAAAGTCGTGACATCTTCTAGCTTCATCTCCGCTAAGTAACAGGGATGGATTTTAGAGAAAATATAGATTCCATCGTTCTTTCTTGTCCTCTTCAGTGCTGGGAACAAGTGTTTTACCAGATTGCACAACTGGGATTAATTGAGCGTAAGTGTGTGGTGAATATTACTCGTGACACCCAGATGATCCTGCTGCAGTGTTTATTGGTCCCCAACGACCTGCAACTCAAATCTTCTAGTAATTCCTGCCCCGTCTGCCTCACCCTCATTCATAAACCAGTGGGAAGGAGAAAAGGGAATAGAAGGCAGAAGTCCTGAGATGAGGACTGATGGGAAAATCAGAAGAGGACGAAGAAGATGGAGACAAATAAGAGGAGTGTGCAGGCAGAGATGAGCACCATTAACATTTCAGAGCGTGTGTTTGCTTTTCCATTTCTGGGGTAACAGTTTCTTCCTGGAAGCTCATGCACGTCCATCTGGATTTTCAATTACCCGCAATCCCACGTGAACCCGTCAGCCGCATCTAGAAAACGATGCTATTTCCTGACCTGACAAAAACACAACACACTGGAGACAGGAAAGCCCGCACAGGCCCAGACACGAGTGCAGCAACACACACACACACACGTAAACACACACCCGCACAAACACCCGCAGGAAGTTGTGAAGTCAGGAGATGGAATTATCAATACCATCCAATTCTGTTTAGAACTCTTTGATAGGACAAAAATCCATGGTGACAAATGTGATTTATGTGATCTGCATATGCTTTTTGTTGGGATTTGGGCACTTTATTGGTCCCAGTGAGCACATATCCACTCTGGGTTCCACACATTCTCAGATCAGAGGTGTTTAAACCGGGCCGAACGAACTCGCGGACCGGACTGCAGCTGCAAATAACATTTTGGTGACAAATGTGCTTTTCAGCGTGACCCCTGGACTTCCATCTTCTGGTAGGTTTTTTCTCTTTTTTTCAACATAAAGGTCACACACGTCCTACAGAAAAGTGAGCAGCCGGCGAGCTGTGACTTTATAGATGCGGACGGCTGCCGGAGCAGTCAGCGCTGTGATGAGGAACAATCGCTGAGCTAAAGATAAATGTCCGAACGGGTTTTCCCGTTGTGTTCTGTTGTGCGCACGGTTGTGCAGTTGTGCGCTGAACGCAGTGGCTGCGGCTGTGAGGAGATTAGATCCTCCACCGGTGATAAATCTGTGGGGCTAGAGGTCAAGTTGCTCTCTCCTGTAAATCTACTCACTGGCATGTTTTCATTACCAAACACCGACACGTCCTGCAGGCAGTGTGTGTTTGTGGGGGGGTGGGGTGGGGGGGGGGGGTGGCCTTGGTTCCGGGCTGGGCTGTAAGTAGAAACCAAGGCTGGAGCTGATACCTAAATCACACACAGCAGCATCGCTGAGGTACTTATGGATGATTTAGCAGGGTCCTCATCACCGCCTCATCAGGCATGAAATATGTGTGTGTGTGTGTGTGTGTGTGTGTGTGTGTGTGTGCGTGTGTGCGTGATTTACTGCTGGGTGATCAGAGCTCAACTGAGGCACATAAACTCTCTGTGCTGCCTGTATTTTCTGACAATTCATGTTCCATTTGAAGTTTTGATGTTGGTACGTTTTTCTGTCCATTTCGAGGCAACACCAGCCTCATTTATGATAATACGCCCAATGGGCGCCAATGCTAATGCGGGGGGATTAAGATGAGGCCGAAGAGATGGTGGGGCAGCAGGTAATAGTACCCCCCCTATGAATTAAATGAACCTTGGAGACAATAAAGCTCCTGAGGCAGCGCTTCTACATCCCTCATTGACCACCTGGAGAAAATACGAGTGAGCAGTTGTTGGAAGGCTTTAGGTGAAGCTATACGTTGGAATCCAAGTCTGAAATCTCCTCTGCAAAATTAATTTGATTTCTGAGACGACAAGTCGGCCCCCCGAGGGACCGTTGACCCTGGACACCCCCCATCCTGTAGCTTATTGTTTGCTGTAGCCTGCAGTGATCGCCATCATGTCAGTGACATTGTGTTTTTGTGCTTGTGTACATAAGCGTGTGTGTGTTTGTGTTTGAGTGTGTGTAGGTGGGTGGGTGTCTGTGCTTTTGGGAAGGGGGGGGGATTAAGTGTCCATAACTGTGTGGTTTTCCTGTTTAGTCTAAGTTTTTGACTGTCTGGAAGAGGACAGCAGTTACAAAGATCAACACACACACAAATACACACACACACACACACACACACACACACACAGAAGTGGTTAATATAAAAAATGACCTATGTGTCGCCTTTTTGATTACTAATTTAATCATTTGACAGGTTTGTTTTAGAGGATTGGGCAATAAAGTGGAATTAAAAATGATCTTGTCATGAAATTAAATTTATTTGGAATACACGTTTAGGGAGTGAAGGGATGGGGGGGGGGTCATACCACCTCTGATCACCTCATTAGCTAGTTCTCTTGGTTATATGAGCTTTACTGCCGTGGATTTATTGCATATGCAGTGGTTCAGTTCTCTCTTTAATAGTGGCATGGGTGATTGCTTGCACACACGTGCACACATGCACGCTCCTGGGGTAGGAGGTCTTTGTGAGGGCAGGATGTTTGCTTAGTTTTTATTACTGCTTTCTCCTCGAATCTCCCCCGAGGTTGACAGAAGAGCAGCCGACAGATGTATACGAACTGGCAGGGGGACGGAAACAGACCAAGGTGCTGCACGTTGTGAGCAAGTCTGTCATATTTGGTCATGTGACATTAGAGACCCGTGTGGCTGATGTGATTCCAAAAGAGTTTCCCATGTTACAATATCCAGGATTTGATGTTCCGGTGTAAACTCTGCTCCAAAATGAAGGAATCTTTACATTTATCATGGAAAAGCTGCACGTGTGGCTGCAATAGGCGGAGTCACGGGAAGCTTTATCATTTTTACTATATTTACCTGTTTGGTTGGTTTTACTGATGACATTTTATTCACATTTATGTCCACCAACATGTTAAAAACACACAAGCGAACGCTGCCTGTATGTTACATACAGATCTAGAGCATGTAGATGGAAGCAGCGTGAACATACCTCAATCGTTTGTGTGAGATGGAAAGTTTTTCCCGCCGATGTCGTTACGCAAGCTTAATGAGGACAAACGCACGCAACTGAAGAGAGCAAGTCAAGGTTCAGCACAGCCACGTTACCATCCGATAGAAACGGAATCTACCTATTGTACGTGTTGATGCAGATTATGGAGCCATAGAAGCAACGTGCAGAACGGCGTCAGCCATACGTGGGCTGCTTTTAAATCCCTTTAAAGGTTTTGCAGAGCAAAAGCCAGCGATAAATGAAGACGAGGACACGCCCACCGCGTTGCCGCGGTGACGCCATCTTGGGAATCTCACAGAGTTGAAGCCAGTTTGATTCCACCGAGTTGAAAGTTTCCGCTAGACTGGTGCGGATGTTCTCCGCCCGTCTCCGCTTCATCCGCTCACAGGCCGGCCCGGCTGAATCTCCATCTGATCTGTAATAACCTTTAAAGACTGAAGGCTCCCCTGTTTGACGGATCGTGAGGACGGGCGCCGCTCTGGTCAGAGTGATCGATGTTCCAGTCAGCCTTCCAATATCGGTTTCTTCTGCCGTGATAAAGTCGCCCTGTTTCCCACTCGCACCAGTAAAACGGGCAAAGGGAGATTTGCTGAGAGTGATCTTAGAAGGTTCTTTTTCATTTCATAATGCAGTAGCACAGCTTAGGGTTTTTATCATGAATAGATTTAATGCCAGCCTGTTCAAACATTTTTGTAGTTCTTCCATCATAGTGAGGAAAAGAGGAAACCGTGATCATTGTTTTAGTCTCCGTTCACGGTTCTACCGGTGTCCGGTTGTGTTGCGGTTGAGATACACAACCAAAATTGGACAATTTGTTTTTCCTTTATTATTTGTTTTTGTACCATATGTCATATCATTAAACTCTTAATATCCATTTTCCTCAAGTGCTTTTGTGTTGATAAGGAAGATTTGTTTCTATGGGAGAATCTCATAAAGCCGAAGGTTCCAGGTCTGATGAGTGTTCCTATTGTCATCGTTCTGCAGGGAGTTTTATTACCTGTTTCAGATCAAGGAGTCATTTGACTGTGGTTTCCATGTTAATTAGCATGTGTGTGTGAACGTGTGTTTGTGTTTGTGTGTGTGTGTGTGTGCGTGCGTGTGTGCGTGCGCGTGTGTGTGTGCATGCATGCGTGCGTGTGTGTGTGTGTATGTGCAAAAGTCATGCAAAAGTCTCCTTCCTCACTCTGATTCAACCCTTTTATACAGAAATGTATTTTTCTGGGAATTCTTGCATCTGTCTTAATCTTTCTTTCCGTTCTCCATTTGTCTCTCTGTTGCAGACAGGCAGACAGACAGGCAGGCAGGCAGACAGGCAGGCAGGCAGGCAGGCAGACAGGCAGGCAGGCAGGCAGGCAGGCAGGCAGGCAGGCAGGCAGACAGGCAGGCAGGCAGGCAGGCAGGCAGACAGGCAGGCAGGCAGGCAGGCAGGCAGACAGGCAGGCAGGCAGGCAGACAGGCAGGCAGGCAGGCAGACAGGCAGGCAGACAGGCAGGCAGGCAGACAGGCAGGCAGACAGACAGGCAGACAGACAGGCAGGCAGGCAGGCAGGAGGGAGGGAGAGAGCGATGATCCTGTCTATATCAACCATCTTCTTATTCCATCAAGAAAGCATCTTGCCTCAAAATCCAACAATAACACATCAATCACACACATCCACACACACATGCATGCGCACACACACGCATGCAGGCAGTTCAGAGTCATCATCTACCCCGTGCCCTGTCTACCCCATTATTTATAATGATGTAAATATGATTAAAAACTACTGTCATTAAGAGTCTTCTGAAAATCTGCTGGACATTTTCTTTCTTCAGCAAATGTTTTAGTAAAAACAGACTCGTTTAGCAACCGGTTCAGACACATAATTGCTTAACTGCAGACAAGAGGCTAGCCCATAATAGCTACAGTTAGGGCTTCAGAAATGACAGCAATGAATCACTACTTTAGCACATCTCACACCAGCTGCCATTTGGTGTATTTGTTCATTTTATTGATGTCATTTATAGCAGGTTAGGCAGTAAATCCACTGAGATCTCTGGTTAACAGAGCAGAGACGTGATTATCAGAGCAGAGAGAAATAATAAAAGCTGATGAACCTGAGGACACGTGTGCACACGTGTGTGTCAGATGTCAGGAGCTACTGTGAATCAGTCTGAAATTAGAATACTGTCTTCTCCTTTAGACTTTATGAGAGAAAATGGAGAAAAATGTTCCTGTTTTCAGATGAACACACATGATCATCAAGTGGGAGTGAAATTTGCCCTGTGATATATATGAATTTTACCTTTTGTGACATTTAAAGAAAAGATAACAAGGTAAGATATCCACATTTCATATCCTGCAGTTTTAAGAGCGTATAATATTATCTGCACAATAAGCTTAACGTCTGAATCTGAGCCAGCCGTGTCTGGCAGAATCGTTAGCATCATCCCCCCCATCTGTGTGGGATAATCTCGGTGTCATTTCTTGGCACAAACATGACTCGACCGTTAGAAACAGTGTGGAAAGCAACCTTGAAAAAAAGCCACTTCCCTTTTATCCAGACGTCGGCACGTCACTTTGTCTCCAGATGTGTGATTATTGAATATCCTCTGTTGGGAAATAAGGCAGGAAAACGGATTTGTTTTGTTTTGACATGATTGTTTTGAGAAAAAGATCCATAAAGAGATCCTGGCCCCCTTAGGGAGGAATCCTGACGATGGAATTGAGCAGAACTTCGAAATAAAAGTGTAGAAATAAA
Source organism: Takifugu rubripes (assembly GCF_901000725.2). Classification (NCBI taxonomy): domain Eukaryota; kingdom Metazoa; phylum Chordata; class Actinopteri; order Tetraodontiformes; family Tetraodontidae; genus Takifugu; species Takifugu rubripes. The sequence continues at coordinate 10,949,879 of NC_042300.1, read as the reverse complement.
GGACTTGAACATAAGGATTCACTAAAACCTAAATCTTCAATATGGCTGCACACATAATGAACAGTCAAACCTTTTCCTCTGTTAGAGGACAGTTCAATAACTGCTCGGAGGACGAGCTGTGTGCCACTGTGTCCATGTGAGAAAGACTTTCAGATGTGCTTCACACTTGATCAGCGCTGACATCTGGCCGCAGAACAGCTGGACTCTTCTGGACACGGAGCATCTACAGCTGCGCCGCTTCTCGTCATCGTTGCTGACGTCCTCATTCTGAAGTTATTTATGTTGCTTTTACAGTCGTGAAACGCAAATACCCACATACAGATCATGCTCTCTTAACGCGGTTCAACCTAAACGAGCTGAATGGTGTGTGTGTGTGTGTGTGTGTGTGTGTGTGTGTGTGTGTGTGTGTGTGTGTGTGTGTGTGTGTGAGTGAGTGTGTGTGTGTGTGTGTGAGTGAGTGTGTGTTTTCTCAGACAGGAAATGTGAACCATGTGAACAGTATGTTTAACATTCCAGGACTTTCTAGACCAACAAGCCTGCTGTTAATACTGAGACTAATGCGCTTTTTCTTTGGGGAGATCTCAGTGAAGACACAGCAGAAATGTGGAAGCTACGTGTTGCGTTTATGCAGGGATGGCGTAACTAAGAGAGACGAAGGACGTGGTCTTTCACCGTCACTATTTAGGCTTTAGCTTGCAAGAGCTACTGGCTTATAATAGGTTTTAGTGGTCCCAGTAATTAAAAATAATTGATGTCAGACAATGTTCCAACTAAGACTTGAAGCTGAAACTAGCATCAATGGATGAAACTGTGTTAGGAGCTGTTGACAGACAATGAAAGTGATCTGACACGTGTTGCAGAGAGCTGCTGGGTCCATTTGCATCTTGCTCATTTCACTGTCTTTGCCTGCTTAAAATAATCTCTGAGATAAAAGAAGCATTCGGGGACACAGACGATACCTAAATAAAAGCCCCACCAACCCCTGGAGCTCAAAATGTTGCAGTCAGACAGACTTTGCCTTTGCTTGCATGACAAACACGCACATTTCTGATATTTAACGGTTATTTAAATACACGAATCGCCTTGTAAACTAATTTCTGTCTAATTCCACGTCCTCACCTCAGTCTCTGTCTGTGTGTTCTTCCTGCAGGACTCTTCCCAGCTGTGTTGAACCTGGCGTCCATGGCAGAAATCTCAGCCAACGCTACCTGTGGGTCGCTGGGCCCAGAGATGTTCTGTAAACTGGTAGAGCACGTTCCGGGCCAGCCTGTCAGAAACCCTCAGTGTCGAATCTGCAACCAAAGGAGTGTGAAGCCATTTGGTAGGAAGACACAGCAGATGTGCTGGCGTGTGGTTACCATTATCACTGCCGCTGGATTGGTTAATTGGTGCTAGATGACTGTGATGTTAATCATTTCCGCTGAAGAGATAATTAATCAATCACAATCTGATGCTGACAGATATTCGTCAGATATTTCTGCTCAGTGTGTGAGGAGAAAAATATGCAGAGATTTACCTGCATTTCAGGAAGCAAGTGTTCAAAATTACTCTAACAGCCTTTTGCAGAGTGGAAGAGAAGAGCGAAATAAAGCATATAAAGGTCTCTCTATTTTGCCGATGGTGTCATGGTTTTTACCTGGAATGCCATCCATTAATAGGCTTGTGAGTGACAGGCTCAAGCTGATATGAGAGATCAGAAGTATACCTAAAGATCCTCCTTCAGAGGCATTAGCAGCCGAACACTTTTGCTTATTTAACAGATATAAGTGGGACACTTAGAATCTCTGAGATAAAAGAAGCATGTCCGTGTACGTCTCAGCTATTATGTGCAGCAGGTGTTAAAGGCTGCGCATCACGGTTTAGAATATGAGGAGAAAGAACTCATCTGTAATGTGTTGTTCTTTTTTAAGGTTGTTAAATGAATGAATGCCTCTCCCTTCTATTCAATAATGTGTTTTGTTTTTAACTTTTCATAATTTAATAATTAATTTTTCCTTTTGGGGGGCTTGTTTGTGTCCTCAGAGAAACATCCTATTGAATATGCTATAGATGGGACCAACCAATGGTGGCAAAGCCCTTCCATCAAGAATGGAAAGGAGTACCACTATGTGACTATAATGCTGGATTTAAAGCAGGTACACACACACACCCACACACACACACACACACACACACACACACACACATACACACGCACACACCCTGTGTGACAAATGCTTTTTCCTTCACTTTTAAAAGTATGCTTTTGATTTAAGTTGAGGCCAAATTTGCGACAGGCAATAAATTATTATGAATATAAAGGAAACAATATAAATTCTTATTGTAAAATGAAGAAGTAGTTGCCCTGGTAACGTATAACACACCCTTCCAGCAATGAACTGACTTCCCCACCGCAGGGAGCTTGCAGGATTTATTTCCCCCAAATTCAAAGCTTTACATCATTTACTTTCATAACAATAATAATTAGGGAAAGCCTTTTAAAGGGCGTGATTTCATTTTCTTCGTGGGATTGTGAAGCTTCTACCATTTTGGCAGTGCTGGAATTACTTAAAACACCACTGATATTAATCATTTTCTAAGTACACATGCCACTCTTGAAATAATTGGGTTTCCATTTTTGATTTGTAAAGCTTGGCAGGAATGTAGATGATAGCACAGCTACGTCCTGGCATAGGATGATTTACAACATCGAGCTGTGTTTAGAAATGTGATTAAACAGATTATTGTGCCAGATTATAATTATTCAGATGTCAGGAGAATAAAACTAATGAGGCAGAGCGACTTCAGTTCATTCAGAAACAAAACAGGAACAAAAGTAGCCCAGAAGGGTGTAAATAATAATAATAATAATAAAACCCCACAGTGTGTTTTTATGGAGTTTTCTATTTTAAAAAAGCTTGACTCAAATTTTAAAAAGCCAAAAAATTATATATATATAAATAATTGGTGTTTTCTTTTAGAATATAAATACATATGTAATCAGGAGGATTAAAAACTGACATGTTATTGGTTTGAAATGACTTAAATGCTCCATGAAGCAAGTTATAGAATAGAAAATGAAATTCTGGCATTCTGAAAAGCTTGAGAAAATACTGAGAATAATCACTCTTGTCATTTGTCAGAGCTTTTAGTACCTTTTTTTTTCACCACACAGTGGGCTGACCAAGATCCCTTTTATTTAATAGCTATACGTGTCCCAAGCCCCTCATTATATGCAGTTATTTCAGTTAAAAAGCTCTCTGGCTTTTCATTTACTGGCACCCACCATGCTGCTCATTAAATAAAATTACCTCCATTCATTCAAATGTAGCTAATAGTTCCTGTAGCATTCTGCAGAGCAAATAATCCATCTTCATCTTCTTTAAGATCAGAAATTAAAGATCCTCGTAACTAACTTTGAAAATAATGACCGGTAACATTAAAAAGCGGTACCTGATCACCAGAATGCTGCCATCAAGAAAATGTAATTTAATTTCATAGAATTCGTTTGAATAATTACTTGGATCGTCAATTGCTGTGTTAACTTTTATGGAATTGTGACTGAAATTACATCTTTTTGGCACAAATCCGTCCAGCAGACATCACGTCTTTCAATCTCATGTCTGAGATCGTTTTGTTTTCCGAAGGCTGCACACGATAAGACCCTTTCTGACCACACCAGACCATCATAGCGCCGGTGGCATTTGAGTCTGAGCACCTTTTATATTACAAAATTTATAATATAGCAGATATGTGTGTATGTGTGTTTAAACACCCAGTTTCTGTGCTTTATGTCTGTATGTATGTGTCAATAGTTTCAGGGGAAAGCTTTTTACCAGTGCCCTAAATTACCCCCTGTGACCTCAGCATGATGTTGTTGGCTCACGTGCGTTGGCGTGCGTGCTCATCACCTGTGACCCCTCCCCCCTCTTCTATTGGATGGAGAAAAGATGGGAGATGAATGTCTGTGTTGTTCTGCTGATGATCACGTGCGTCCATCACCCGGTACACGAGTTCACCACTCACACTTTAGCGTGACGATGGTGCTGACTAATCCAAGTCTTGGTTCTGTTTATTCAGCATTTTAATTACAGGTGCAACTGTGAACTTTTGTTTATTTTTTTATGGGTTATATTCAGATCTAAAAACACAAAGTATTCTAGATACACATCGAGTCAGTGTATGTCCATATATGAGAGCGGAGGATGAGCTGCAGACCAATCAGGATCAAGCTCAGCCCTGCGTTTGGACCTGGATCCAGTCTCCTTGAGACGTCTCATACTGGGCGACAGGCGGAGAGAGGGAGGTTTCTCCCTGTGAATTCAAAAGTCGAGTTTTATCCCTGGAAATGGCGTAATAAACATTTTAGAGCTTCCTGGAACAGGGGGTTACGGTGACCCTACGGGGGGATGGCTGGGATCTTCTGTGGTATGAAGGTCGTGGGTTCAGTCTCTGTCAGTGTGTCTCTGAGCACGCTACTGGACCTGATGACCTAAACCTGTAAATGGCTAAACGTTTGATAATAACTCTAGTTTGCTGTGTTTACATGATCTGTACATTCCTGCAGTCACACGGGACTTCCATGTTCATAAAGGATGAATTTGCATTAGAAGTAAGCCTTACATACTGTTACTATGGTTACGGGTGACCGCATTTAGATGACAGCACGAGAGAACATTGGGTAGGGCTTTGATAAATGTGGCGTCAAAGAATCGATGGCATTGTAGATCAGAGGCGTTCAGTCCTTTATGTGTGTGTTTGAAAAGTTTGACGATCTCCAGCAGATCTCCTGCAGATCTCCAGCAGATCTCCAGCAGATCTCCAGCAGATCTCCAGCAGATCTCTAGCAGATAACAGGGACGAACTTCCTCTTTAAGGAAAAAGTGATCACAGCTTCAACTCAAGACCACAGAGGTCAGGCAGCCCGAAGAGATCCTGAATGAAAAGAGAACAAGAGCCCAGTCAGGCCAACAGAACCAGACAAATGTGCTCTGAAGCCCACGTCGACACTTGGCCCTGCTGAGCCAGACCGAAGCCGCTCAGAAGGGGAGCGACGAGAGGAAGATCTCCACAGGACTCTGGCAGCTCAAGCAGAGAGACGCCCGTAGAAGCTTTCAGACAAAAGACGAGACCTTCACAATGGAGCTCAATCAGCAAGCCCAGAAATGCACCATGTGACCTCTCTGACCACTGGGAGGCTTCATCGACAGAGGAAAAAGAACATTTCTGGAATAGGAGAAGCCAGCAGGAGAATGAAACACCGTCATACGAGTTGCGGAGTTCGAGACAGAGGTCGCCAACAGGACAAAATGCAGAAGCAGGAACAGTGTGAAGCTACTCAGCTGATGCTGCTTGTTTTTATACAGTAGAAGGTGGAATGGGAGGTATTTATTTGAAATTCCAGAACTAATTTATTCCAACAAGCACGGCCTTGTGAAAGCCGCTTGGAGGGTGTTCCGAAACTTTCCTATCTCGGCTTTTTAATTTCTACATTAATTAGCAGCGCCACAATTGCTTTGAACACCCAAAGATGCCATTATGCCTGAATTAGCCAAGCGAAGCTTCCGCCATAGTGTGGACAGTGTTGTTTGTGGCTCCGTTAGAGTAAGACTGAGGGAGAGGTTGCAGCATCGCATTGTGATGCCTGTGAGCGAGTGTGTGAGTGTACTCATGTGTTGTGTTTGCGCGTGCACGTGTGTATTTGGCAGTTCACACAGAGGGGCAAACATAAAGAGGATGGCTTTCTGCTGGGTGTTCCACACAAGCGCGTCTCAGTTTATCCACAGGCTGTTGTCTCTATACCCAGCTCTCCTCTGTAGCCTCGCCGCCCTTCACGCCAACATGAAAAATGATTGTTTCTCTTTTATATTTTGTAATTTTATTTTTTATTTTTCAGGCAATTTGAACAATGTTCCGTGTAGTTTGCTTTTGAGTTGTCAGAAACTTAGACTTCAAATATCACAGCTTCGTCGGCTTCTCCTCCGACCACATTAGGGGCAATTTGGTGGAAATGTACAAGAGTGGAGCACCACGAGCACTGCGTGCACGAGCCTTTTTCCCTCTAAATCTGGCATTTAGAGGCGCTTGATGATTCGCACTATTTCTAACTGGGCCAACTTCTATTTTATTAGTCCAGTGAGATGTTAACACGTTGCATTTGGAGGGACAGTTAATTTTAACAAGTCTACGTTCCAGGACGGTTTCTATGATGGCGTTACCGCCTGCGCTTCTGCGGGTGTTGCTTGAAGGCTGGATCCCCAAACAAAGCGGAAAAAAACAACATGTTTTTACTTTTTTTTTGGTTGCTTCATTTTTGCGTAAGTTTCCCAAACTGCAGCAGGACTGTGGAGCCAGAGGGTTGAGATGGTGCCTTGGGAATGGGCCGTGAGCAGCAGCTGCTCAGGGCTGTAACTATATCTCCAAATCCTGTTGGAGTTCAAATTGATTGACCACAGTTCATTTGGTTTTAAACAAGCTCACCATACTGGAGTCAGGGCTTGGTTGGTTTGGACCAGTGAAAGAAACATTTTTAGTGCTTATTTGGCTCTTTTGCTCCTTAGCATGCCAAAATCAGATCCCTGGGATATTGTGCTTGTTTCCTGTTAAATATGTCTTCTCATTGTGATAAAATGTCTGAGAACTTGGACATGTTTGCCTTTTTTAAAGGCCTCTGATGTGGGAAGACACGCGGAGATGCTATCGTAGCATCGTTGCTGTTATGGGGCTGGTGAATCATTTGCCTCCAGATGTTTGCAGGCTGGACACGCTAAATGAAATAAACAGTGATTAAGCAAATGTGGTCATCAGGTCTTCAGTTCAGAATGATTATTGATGATGCAAAAGTTAAGTCCAGATAAGAGAGGATTTAATGCCATTAGCGGATTAATACTGCTCTTCAGACCTGAAGGCAAAGCAGAATTATTTCCTGTATAAAAATGGGTATTTTTGGTATTATAATTTTATTTAGATTTTAAATGTAGGTTGTCACCACAGCTTTCTGCAAAGCCTGCTTTCACACAAAGACATCAAGGCCCCACCATTCTCACTCAATAGAGGTAACATTGACTCTTTGTAAAGGATTTGAATAACCACTATTGAATTACCCTGAAAACCTCCATCTCTTTTTCTCCGTTCTCTCTCCCTCCCTCCCTGATAGAAACACAAAGTCTTTGTAGCTTTGTTCATTTTATTGCTGCAAGGTGAAACGAGTTCCCACGTCACAAAGAGACAGAAAACGTGGAAAAATGGGAATATACATGTCTGTACAAGAGCGTAGCATCATGACATCATCATGACACTAGCATCAATGATCCTTTCTCCCTGTCTGTGTCTTCCAGGTTTTCCAAATAGCCTACGTGATAGTAAAAGCAGCAAACTCCCCTCGCCCAGGTAAGCAGCGCTGATGTCGAGGCAGGTGGTATCAAAATCCTCGGGAGCCACAATCCATCCGGGATCTGGTACATCACCTCCAAGGCATTGGGGATTGGTCCGTGTTCTGCCTGGGAGGACAGAAAATCTGGCTGGATTGTGGCCCTCGAGGACTGGGTTTGGACGTTGTTCCATTGTAGCTATGTTAAAAAATGATTAATAAATGAACACAGCTGCAAAAAACTGGGACTAAATGAATGAATATGAACATGTTTAAGTATTTTTTGGGGACATTCCTTTACTGACGGCACTGATATGTGACAGATTTGATTGATTTGATAATCTACAAAAGTTCTGTTCTGGACTGTCAACTTAAAAAGATCAGTTAATAATGATTTCCGTGGTTTATTTTCCACTTTTATCAACACTTTATTGTGTTGATAGCAGTCTATGTTCTCATCTGCCGGTCTATTCATGATGTGGACCCTTAAAAGAAATATGCAGACATGAGTGTTTTGTCAGTTTTCCGTGTAATTTAATCAGAGTGGCTTTGAAATCACGTTAACGTTGTTTTTATGGGTTTCTCTGTATGTCTGAAACATCACCACTGTTTTTTTCCCCCCTCAGGTAACTGGATTTTGGAGCGTTCGCTAGATGGCGTGACCTTTGAGCCGTGGCAGTACTACGCCATCACAGACACTGAATGTCTGACGAGATTCAACATCACTCCGAGGACAGGGCCTCCATCTTACACCAGGGATGATGAAGTTATCTGCACATCCTTTTATTCAAAGATTCCCCCTCTGGAGAATGGAGAGGTAACAACTGATACTCATTAAAGTTGGTATCTGTAATGAATGTAAGTCCTTTAATGTGCTAAGAGGCTGGTTGAACCAGCTCCAACTAAATCTATTAAAACTAACTTGTATTCAAGCATCTGAGATTAGCACTTAGTGAACATAAAAACACAAAAAAGGCAGAGGTCATTAGCAGTCAGTCAGGGTAAAACCTAAGACATTCTGGGATGTTCACTGGTCAATATACTGACTGATGCGCTGAACGTTTCCAAATGAGTAAAGTAGAGAAAATACACTCAGCTCTTCAAACACTAATAAGGGAGACTAGATTCTTTGTCTAGTTCAGGAATTAGGGAGAAATCAAATTAACTTAAGGATAGAATGATTTTTTTAATAGGATAAAAGTACATTTTTCTAATGATTTTAACAATTTATCATTAGTCATAACAGCGTCTCCTCCTCATTATTAAGCAGCGACGAGCACATCGTTGCTTGATGTTGCTTTAGGAGTGTGTGTGACTGCACAACGGTCGGGGTAAACACACAGTAACTGACATTAATGAAGAGAAAATGGAGCACAGCTCCTGCACACGGCCTGGAAACAGGCCTAACCACACATCTATAGGTCCCACACAGTCTGGTAGTAGATGCTTTCCTGGAGGAACGTGGGTGCTCGTGGGTGCTCGTCTGTGTGTGTGTGTGTGTGTGTGTGTGTGTGTGTGTGTGTGTGTGTGTGTGTGTGTGTGTGTGTGTGTGTCCTGCGGGGGAGTGTTAGAGGGGATGCAAGATGGAATGTCAAGGACTGCAGGTAAGCTGAACGTGTGTGTGTGTGTGTGTGTGTGTGTGTGCATTGCGCGCGCGCGTGTGTGTGTAGTTGACACCTCACTAGCCGTTTGATCACAACGAAACCATAATGAGTTGTAGGCGATGTGTCAGAGCATCGTGCACACACTCATAATGTCACCCCACCATTCGTCACACAGATGCATGAACACACTTACACAGTCAACCCCCACCCATCAAGTATTCCCACACACACACACACACACACACACACACACACGCACACACACACACACACAGACACACACACACACACACACACAGGAACACATCACACTTCTGCAGATGTCAGCTGTTGCTCTTGGTCGCATTACTCTGACAGCTAGATACGTTTTTGAAAATCTCACTGTCAAATTTATTATAATTGATACATTTTTACAAGTTTACAAGTCTTTTTTGATTGCCCATATGTTTCTTTACATTGAAAAATTGCTTGCCATCATTAATTCCAGCCTAGGATGTGTCCTTTCCATCTTCGGAGTCTAGAAGCATCATTAATGTTTGTGAACACCATCAGTTGTTGCCGCTCGGCTCCGCGGCTTCTCATCATTATGTACCTGCTTGGCCCTCTGCAGATCCACACGTCTTTGATCAATGGCCGACCAAGTGCAGATGACCCCTCCCCAAAGCTCCTGAACTTCACGTCTGCACGCTTTATCAGATTGGTGTTCCAGCGAATCAGAACGCTGAACGCCGACCTCATGACTCTGACGCTCAGTGATCCCAGAGATATCGATCCGATCGTGACAAGACGGGTGAGCTCCTCTTTCTTCTCTTGTTACAAGGTTGGATTCGTAACCTGAATATATGATAATATTTACTGGCTAATATCCCGATCAGAACAGTACGTTCAAATAACAACTGGCAGGTTCAGTGATGCTGCACACATTTTATATTGTAAAAGAGAAGCAAAACCATGTAAACTTAGCCAGTTTGTTTATTGATTAGGACTAAAAGAGGATAAATTCTACTGTAGTAGCAGATAATGTAGCGTGGGTGAGCCTTTGAGATAGTGATGAACAGGAGGCAGCTGTAAACACAGCTTTCTTTAGCGCTGTAGTTTGGTGCAAAATAACATCAAAATAGATCCCTTCAGCGTGTTTAGGACAGAATCGTGTCTGCTTTGACATGGATCTCATAATGTCTTCTCTCCCCTCTGTGCTTCAGTACTATTACTCCATTAAGGACATCTCAGTGGGAGGCATGTGCATCTGCTACGGCCACGCTAAAGCCTGTCCACTCAATCCTGTCACAAAGGTAAAACAAAACTCTGCTAATGTCGTCACTGCTGCACAGACAACCCCTCAGGTTTTAAATCTACTGCTTCATATCAAACTGTGCCTCTGTGTGTGTGTGTGTGTGTGTGTCGGTGTGTGTGTGTGTGTGTGTGTGCGTGCGTGTGTGTGTGTGTGTCTGTCTGTCTGTCTCCCTGTCTACAGGGAATTCAGGTGACACTTGAACATTGTCTCAAATGTCACTCTCAACCTTAGAGTGTTTGATACTAGACACCTGATCTCTCTCTCTCTCTCACACACACTCACACAAACACACTCACTCACACACACACACACACACACACACACACCATTGTACTTCATCAGGACTTTCATAGGCCTAACACATTACCCAGCTCCTCCCCTTAACCATCCATAACTCCAACTGCCACTCCTAAACTTAACCGAGCACTCACTGAAACTTGTGAGGACCAGGCAAAATGTCCTCACTTTAGTAGTAGAATATGTAGTATTTTGGTCCTCAATATGAAGCTCGTACAAGAACACACAGAGACCTGTGTCCATTACATGCCTGAGGCTGAACAACAAAGACATGCTCATGTCCCACTGATGTCCAGGCTGTTGGTGATGATGGTGGTGATGTCATTGAAAATAAATGATCAGAGAAGTGTAAAAGCTCAAGTTTTCACTCTTCTCTTGTTTCATCTCCAGGCAATTCTTACATCTGAGAGAGGCGTTTGGCCAGAACAAGCTGAGCCGGATTAAAAACGATTGAAATTAATTTATTTTAAATGTCTTTGAGTCACACAGCGTAGGTAATGTAGTTCTTTCAGAAACCTATTAAAGCTGAATATAATGTGTTCGATTTTCTGTGAGCTGCAGTTTACGTCAGGTTTATCTGTACACTAAAGCAGCGGAGATGTTTGAGTTGTTGGGGAACGCTGACAAGCAAAGGCAGCCCTGAAGGCAGCAATGCCGGCGTCGGCTCAGGTGCAGTGGCGGCATTCATTCTGACACTGTCACCACGGTAACCACTTCACAGGAGGTTCAAGATGGACTCTCAGAGTTAACAAAATACATAGCAAATATGTTTGTTCCATGTGTATTTTTTTCTCTCCTGGCAGAGTCACTGTAAAACTAGATGCCTTCAAAAAACCCATTAGCTTATACATATCATACAAATATATATTATTTACTCTTTGCAGCAAGTTCACGCTTACTTTCAGTGACTTGTGGTGCAGTCATCAGTTTATTCCTCCTTCATATTTAGAATGACATTTTTTCTTGTAGATTTTCACACTTTTCTTTTTTGATCAGGCATTTGTTGCAGGACTCTTCTGAATTCTTCTGAATCTCAAGTCAAGACGTTGTGAGATTTGCCTATTTTCCGTCACCAGGCACTTAACAGATTCTGCTCTGAATTGATCCACTTGTACAACAACCGTTGCTCGAGTGTGCTCAATCAACCACCGTGACTTTTCTGCCGTGTTACACTTCAGTTTTTCCTCCCATTCATCTTTGCAGAAGTTCACTTGTGAATGTGAGCACAACACATGTGGAGAGAGCTGCGATCGTTGTTGCCCTGGTTACCACCAGCAAGCCTGGATGGCAGGGACCTTCCACACTCGGCATATCTGTGAGAGTAAGAAAGATGTACACTAATGCTGATTACACACTTCAGTTACAACAACGATTGGTGCAACGGGCCACTACATTGTGTCAAACCCACATATGAAGCTGGAGTTCAATGGAAATGAGTCTGAGTCCCATTATTAAATTGGTGTTATAGAATGTCAAACTTAGTACAGGTTACACCTTCTAATGACTCCGTCTGATCACTGCTTCTTCTCAAGTCTCACATAAGACCAAATTGACAAGAAGTTAATGATCCTGACTGGGCAGTTGTAAAGCAACTAATCCGGATTGATTCAGGACAGGATCACACTGTCTTTAATAGAGTGTCACGCTGCACAGGGGAAGCCTGGAGCTTCACGGGCCATCATTGTCTAAAGTGGGGGCACGAGGATGTCTGACACATGCTGCCCATGAAAATAGGAGCTTATAGAGCCACTACATCCCTGCTGTTCATGTAGATTTCAAATCTAAGCCAACAACTACCCAGGGGGAAACACACCACACCCCCAACCCACTTCATTCATGAGTGTGAGACCACAGCAGGTTGTGGAGAACATGCACTAACTTCTGCTTTTGGTGCACTTTCACCGAGCCAGTCAAACATTTGCAGACTGTCAAAACATCACATACGTCCCTTCAACTTCAGAAAATGTTTTTGCTGTTTTGTTTTTTTCTTTAAATTCAGAACCGTCTGCGTGCCATTGCATGCACTACCAAATGTGTGTGTGTGTTTTCAGAGTGTAACTGCCACGGCAAGGCAGAGGAGTGCTACTTTGACCAGAGAGTGGCCGATCTGTCCCTCAGCTTGGACATCCGTGGTCAGAGGAGAGGGGGCGGAGTCTGCGTGGGCTGCAGTGATTACACAGCTGGGACCAACTGTGAGACGTGCATACCCGGGTTCTACAGACCTGTTGGGGTAGAGGCGATCCTTTGGCTTGTCATATATGGCCTAACTTTATGCAGACTACATGTAACCCCCTTTTTACCTGTCCAGGTGAGCGCTGATGAAGAAAACCCCTGCATCCCCTGCTCGTGTGACTCTGACGGTTCTGTGAAACAGTCGTGTGTCCCGGACTCAGATCAGGCAACACCGAGTAGGAAACAGTTGTTCATGTCTTTGAATAGTTTATACCCGACACACATGTAAGTGATTCCCTGTCAACAACAGCCCAGAAATGATACATTTGTGTTTTCCTTTTCAATTGGCCCATTTATTCAGATACTGAAGATCTTTTCCATCCACAGACGCTTCTCTATTCAAAAGTCTCTTTTGAAACTGACTATTTATATTAGGGATAATTTTACTCCTCTTTGTGATCGTACTGTTTTTGTCTTGAAACAGGAGCTATATTAAGTGCATCCACTACAAAAGAATAGACTCCCATTTTGTCCTGAACAGTGTGTGTGTGTTTCTTTGTTTGCAGCACATGCATTTGTGTTTTGTGTGCTTGTGTTTGATTGACAGGCCAACCACCGGGGTCATGCTGGTGTAAGGAGGGTTTTGGGGGTCTCCGCTGCGACAGGTGAGACGCACGCGCATGAACTGACACGGTCACCGTGTGACAGCTGAGCAAAATCTTTCAGCTGTGGTCTCATTTCAAATGAGTGTCAGGAAGTTCCTGGTCGGGTTTTGGATGATTGCCTTTGAACTGACGCTCATTTTTACCGTATATTTGTGCACACTTTTGTCTTTTTTGATGCTCTTCTCCAGGTGTGCTGTTGGTTATATGGGCTTCCCGTTCTGCCAGCGCTGTAACTGCAGCATTGACGGAAGCACCAACGAGGACCCCTGTGTTACACCCTGTGTGTGCAAGGTACCCCCCCACACTGACGAGTACTCTGCCCGAACCTCTCCAGCAGCTTCATTAGTATCACACCTTCAGCTTCTCATCTTTCTGCTCCATCTCTTTCTCCATCACGCCTGCAGGAAAACGTGGAGGGGGAAAACTGTGACCGCTGCAAACTGGGGTTCTACAATCTCCACCGTGCCAACCAGCGCGGCTGTGGAAAGTGCTCCTGTATGGGCGTGTCCAGCCTGTGCTCTGCCTCCACATGGACCTATCAAAATGTAAGAGCTCCAATCCTTGGCAATGTGTGCGAGGAAGTATCCAATATTATAGTACTTTCATATAGATACTGATAAATCGTATTTATTTTATCAGGTTTTGACAGGTTGCAATTTAATTTTTGTTCTCATTGGCTATATTAGTTTATAAAAACCTTAGATTACGTATTGTTATTTTATTGAGGTGTACATTATTTAGCCTCAAACTGGGCAGTTGAAAGTGAAATGTCTGGCAGCAAGTAGAAAACAATTTAATGATTCTAGAAGATGTGGTCTGTATGTGTGTGAAGAACAAGAGGTGAGGGAAAGAGAGGTGGACACATATAAGAAGAAAACAAGACACTTGGAAAGTAGTGTAGAGGGCAAAAGAAAAGGAAAACAGTTTGACTGACAGGTGGGGTGGGGGGAAGGAGATGTTGAAGGAATGACAGCTTTGATTTAGACACTGATAGCGAGGGTGTGTGTGTGTGTGTGTGTGTGAGTGTGTGTGTGTGTGTGTGTGTGTGTGTGTGAGAGAGAGAGAGAGAGAGAGAGAAAGTGTATTTGTGTTCAAAGGGGAATCCAAGGTCAGGTTAATTGTAGTGACAGATGTGTGACTGGTTCACTCTTCACTCACACACACACACACACACACACACACACGCACACACACACACACACACACACACACACACACACACACACACACACACACAGGTGGAAAACATATAAGAATGCTTTAAACGTGCCTTTTTTTAAATCCACATGTCAGAAAGATCCCCAAGCAATTCCCTTTTATATAATGCTTTAAAAATAAAGCAAGCTTTATGGACAAACATTTTAGTCTTTTGGAGGATTCTTCTGATTATTGTCCGGGCCGGATCAATTGTAACTCTAATGTCCAACACGGATAACCTGCCTTGTTTAAATGGCCACATCGCTGATAGATACGCATACAAATCTATTATATATCTGTTAATTTGTGCATGTATCGTCATCTCCTATTAACGTTTATTAACGTCAGAAGGGCTCAGGTCGGGAGCCGATACGTTATGGTGCCAATGAGGGTTGAGAAATAAACTTTTTTGTTTGTAGGAGAGCACCCTGACAGGCTGGCACCTGGTGGGACTCTCAGGAAGAACAGTGTGGTCCGTTCACAGACAGACACCTCCTTATCTGAGCGTCCGAAACGCTGATGTGGTGACTGACCTGGGCTCATCCTACTACTGGAACGCACCGGGATCCTACCTGGGAAACAAGGTTAGAAACACACATACATCTGATTAAACATGCTGTTTATACGCCCAGTTATAAAAGCCCTGGAAAAGCTCTGAAATGTTCTGATTAAACGATGATGTTTCAATACTTGCCCGGACGTGATTGTAGTGAGAATGTCTCCTGCTGAAATGTTCACCACTCTCCCAGCGCTGTTTCTGTTACGGTAATGTTGCTTGTTTCAATTGGGGCTGTTTTTTATCACTGCAATTAGGCTGCATCACTCAAGCTGGCAAATAGCTGCAGCCCATGTTTCTGAAGTCGTGCTGTTGCCCACTACAGCAACAGACTGGCTGTGATGTTAGTCTGGTTGTCGTTGCTTGGAGGGATATACCACAGAATTTCATTACTTTGCACCCTGCAGGCCTGGCTTGTCATCTCACTTCTTTGTCTGAACTGCCCTCCCTCCCTGCAGTCATCCCTCCATCCCTGCATCTTTTCATTCCTCTGCTCCCCAAGCTCTAATGCCGTCTCTCCAGGACTCCCATTTTTCACCTCCATGTTCCTAAATCATCTCTCCTCCTCCCCCAAGCTCTTCTCTCACTCTCTTTCTGCGTTTCTCTCCTCGGTTTTGTATCTCTCAGGGTAAACAGTGTTTCGCCTGTTGAGCTTGGTAATCAACTCTCTCTCTTAGCACACAGGCACACTAATACACACATACACACACTCCTAGGCCTTTGTAAGTTGGATAATGATGTGTTTTGGAGGCATTATGGACAGTGGAGCAGAACCAAATGCCTCCAAACATGGGAAACAAACAAATTACCACTGTGTGTGTGTGTGTGTCTGTGTGTGTGAATGTGTGTGCACACAGCGCATGTGCATTCGTGTGTGAGTTCTGTATCTTATGAAAAATCTGATTCTTTTTTGGTCCAGTATCTGATGGTGTTGCTTGGATGGATATTAATGAAGTGGGAGTTCCTTCCCTTTACAGACACACACACACACACATGCGCACGTGCCCTGCGGTCCATCATCTTAACATATATGACTGGAAGTGACAGCTTGTGTGTGTAGTGACGAGCTTGCTGTGGATATAGAGTTTAAATGTGTGTGTGGTAACATCCTGTATATTGTTCCTGATGTTTCTGTAGGAATGAAAACCAAATATGCTCCTCGGTACATGAACACACTCTGCATGTTCTCATTGGTCCAGAAGCAGATTTTTCTGATGCTCATTGTCTATATTTTTGACTTTATATGTCCACACACTGCTCATTTACATTGCAGTGCTTATAAGTAATGTAGCTATTATAATCCAGTAGTGTGGAACTTCTTCAGCACCAGTTAGGCAGCAATTGGCTTGGAAATTAGCTTGGAACAAAGCAGAACTTCTGGCTAATAATTGTCTTCTTAGAAACTGACTGTTAGACTTTGGAGAAACGAGACTAACTCTTTGTTTGGTGCAGGAATGCACTTTACAAAGGTTTTAAAGGGACAACCATTTTTTCCCGGTATTTGTCTCATCTCCACCACTGTAGACCGAAGAGAAATACTGAAACGATACTTTATACACGTTTATTATGAGAGAAAGAGCATGTTCATTCATCATTTACTTAAATATTGTGAATAAAATGAAATGGTTTGTACATCGCTTACAGCTTTTGTTATGTCCAGAAGTGTGAATTAATCTAAATTAGCACCATGAAGCTTCTCTGTAGGATTGACCCTTTTAGAGCAGCTAAAAGGCAGAGGCTGGTCTCAGGGCACATTTGTGTAATTGTCATGAATGCTGGCGCTATTTTCTTAAAGCACAGGCCTGATCACAGCCTCTGTGGCGACTCTTTTTAAATGAATCTGGGTGACACTGTTACCCTTGTTTGCTACTTCACTTGTGACACAAAGAAGCTGCTGGAGTTGACTTTCAAGAGTCGGTGACCCGCGGGAGAGCAGAACGGAATAATTGATCGACTCCAAGAGGTTGATGCCGTGTGTGCGGGCTTCTCTTAATAATCCCTCCAAAATGAGATGCATATACTCAGTTTTACTACACCCCAACCTTCTCTGCTCTGTAGTTGTGTTACTTATCTCTAATGAATAACAACTGTAATTGAAAGACAATGACCTTGTTACGTGCTGTGTGTCTAACCCGAACTCCCTGAACCCTTCTCTAACCTCCTGCTTCATAGTCTGCCATATATGACATGGGGAATTTTCTAGGATAATCAAGATGAATGAAATCAAATATACGTGATATACATCTGCTATTTTTTCAAATAGACGCAACAATGGTTGGTCAGCTGGTTTAATAACAGATAGTCACCTGGTGGGAAAGTTATGTGTGGTTAAAATATCCACCTTGCTCACAAATCACATCTGTTAAATATTTGTTTATTGGCCTAATGAGAAGCACCAATGACCCAGTAACCACAACGTTGACTCATTCCCCGCTGCCCTTTCCTTATTGTAGCGATGTCATTCTTCGATGAAGAGGAAAAGGTTATTTTGAGACATCATTTTGGTGGCACTTTATTTTAAACTAGACTACATTCATAGTCCTGTCTAAAAAAAAAAATACCTGATGCATTAAAGCTGTACTAAGATGGAGGGTACAATTTAGATCCCAAATGTGGGGCTGTAGCAGACATTTTAACAGCTAGTTGGGAGTGTGTGTCAGAAGTGTGCTTGCGTGTGTGGGTGGGGGATTACTGAGAGTTTGTGCGTGTGATGGCTGCAGGGGAAAAGCTGTTGTAGAAAGTGGCTGTTGTGCACCGGAGACTGCAGCGTGTCATGCCAGAGGGGAGCAGGGAGAAGATTCCACTGTGAGGATGAGCAGGGGCTCTGGTCTAGTCCGGTCACCCTCTGAAGTAAAGTCATCGTGATCTTCTCAAATGTTCCCACTGTTCTTACTGATGTGAGAGTGTTCCCCTCTCACCCAATGAAGAGGCCTGACATGCTTTTTAATAATAATATTGGTAATAAAGGACCGGACCAGTCTATCCAACATCTGGGCCCCTGGGAATTCTGGGATACTGAGTCTCTCCCCAATAGGGTCATGATGTAGTCTGTGCTGGCTTCAGCTCCTCCATTTTGTTGACCTCTTCTCATCCCAGTTGAGACCCAGTGGTCTCCACCCTGTAGAGGCTGCATAATGGTGGAATTGAGATACAGCTGGGCAGCATTACACACAAGTATACGTCTCCTCTAAGTCTACCAGGCTCTGGTAGATAGCATCCTCATTTGCTAAAGGTTAGGGGTGAAGGGAGGCTGGAGCTGATATGATCTTTGACCAATTCCTCCATGCATGTCATCATGATAGGAGGGCGTCTGACATGTGGCCTTGAATAAGCAGGTTAATCTATCAAACACCTTCCACACTGACATCATTGTTCACTTGGGGGTCCTGATTTCTGCTGATGTTTATGATCAAATAGGCGAATATGCTGTATGTGGCGTGTATACCCTGCTGCGGGGCTGGAGAGAACATGCTCCTGTTGTCCATATCGGCTAAGTATGTCTGTTTATGTCACCTTATGCGTATGTTTCATATTAAAATCAATTCTGGAGATGCAAACAGCATTCGGGTTATACCTATGACTATTGAGGTGATAGATGGCTTAAACGTAAATAATCTTAAGTCCAGAAGACTGTGACTTTAGTCACTGTGACAGCATTTTCAGAAAGAAATGTATTTTCCCAGCTCTCATAACTTTCCAGGCAACATAATGAATAGACTTTTATCTCCCATACAGACTCAATTCATAGGAACTGATGAGCAGAATTGATGGAACTATAATTTTCCTCATGGCGTCTGGAATCACAACGTCTTAAATTGTTGAACCAGATAAACCAGTGATAGACGGCCTTGAGCAGCTCAACTCTGTGTGGTTTCGCTTCCTCCTTCTTAAGTAAAAAATTATAGGAGGACATTTGCTTCACCTGTAGGTTGACACCCACCCATGTTCCAGTAGAAGACTGGGCCGGTGATGCTGGCCATGGCCATGGATTGATTCTTTTTGTTGTTACAACTAGAGAGCACAGTTACATAATGTAAGTTTTGTGTAGGAAAGTACAAAAGTCATAGAACATGGTGAATGGTCATCCTGGCAGGAGATTTAGGGAGGTGAGGTAAAATCGGTTGAATAGAATAAACTGTTTGAGGTTGAAAAAATGAGACTTACGTTAAAACGGTGTCTTAAATTCAGCATATTTATCATCATCTAATATGGAGAAATATCCACCCTAGTCAATGTCTACACAAAGACAGTGACAAGGGATATGGGCTATAACAGAAAATGGATGGATGGACGGATGGATGGATGGATGGATGGATGGATGGATGGATGGATGGATGGATGGATGGATGGATGGATGATTGGATGGGTGGGTAGGTGGGTGGATGGATGGATGGATGGATGGATGGATGGATGGATGGATGGATGGATGGATGGATGGATGGATGATTGGATGGGTGGGTAGGTGGGTGGATGGATGGATGGATGGATGGATGGATGGATGATTGGATGGATGGGTGGGTAGGTGGGTGGATGGATGGATGGATGGATGGATGGATGGATGGATGGATGGATGGATGGATGGATGGATGGATGGATGATTGGATGGGTGGGTAGGTGGGTGGATGGATGGATGGATGGATGGATGGATGGATGGATGGATGGATGGATGGATGGATGGATGATTGGATGGGATGGATGGATGGGTGGGTGGATGGATGGATGGATGGATGGATGGATGGATGGATGGATGGATGGATGGATGGATGATGGATGGATGGATGGATGGATGGATGGATGGATGGATGGATGGATGGATGATGGATGGATGGATGGATGGATGGATGGATGGATGATGGATGGATGGATGGATGGATGGATGGATGATTGGATGGGTGGGTAGGTGGGTGGATGGATGGATGGATGGATGGATGGATGGATGGATGGATGGACGGACGGACGGACGGACGGACGGACGGATGGATGGACGGACGGATGGATGGACGGATGGATGGATGGATGGATGGATGCGCTACATAGGGTACAGACGGTACAGCATTACCGCCAGATCACACGTTTTGGTTCAGCTATTTTCTTCCCTTCCTTTCTTTCCTTTCACCCCAACCACCAGTGTATCAATCACACCCAGGAGGACAGTTTGGTCTTATGTTTACTGGTCCATCTGGAGCCCGTCTACCCTACGGCTAGCAACAATAACAGTCTGTGTGTGCATCTGTGAGGAAACCAGTGGATATACGAAGGAAAAACTCCACCACAAACATCCACAGGCAACAGGAAGCAGACATAGGTGGTCTTTATGCCGTGCCTGTATATTTATGGGACTTGTTAACTTTGTGCATATGTGTGTTTGTGTGTCATCCAAGAGGAGTTTGTTTGCTGAAGCTTTTGAGCCAATCTGCTTTTCATTTCCTGAAGGGTGATTTCTTCTGCCCCCGCCCAACCTGCCTTCCTCCTCTCTCTGTCCCATCTCCTGAGGAGACGGTAGCTCGCCGCTGTCTTTTTGTTCTTTTAGTCCTAAAATTGAGCTATAATAACAGATTGTGAGGGCTGTATTTCCCTGAAGACACTGGGGTGAGATAGGCGAACAAAACTGTTCCAAATAGGTTTTTTAAATGAGGGCCGTGGTGCCGGTGGTCCTATCGGTCTGTTGTTTGGTCTTAGGTTTTCTTATCTTTACTGTAGTGTTGCTAGCGTTTGAGGTGAATTAAACTGAACTGATATATGTAATTATGCTCAAAACTAAATGCCAAACAAAACACGGTGGTGATGGAATTTCTTTTCTCCTTTTTTGTTGCAAATATTTTGTTCTAGAAAGTTTAGTATTTATTCTCCTCAGTAAATTAAAAAATGAAAAGAAAGAAAGAACAATTTGACCTTTGGAGGATTATTAGAACTAGAAGCAACAATCATGAAGGTGAAGTCAAAATATAGTTTTCTGAGGTTGCAGTAGAACTCATAATACTGTAGAGTTGTGCGGGTTTGTCTGAGGAAGAGGTGGATGTGGATTAATTTTCACACTTTAACTGACTCCCTGGAAAACCCACTTCTCAAGCAATTTAAATCTCATAACATTATCCCACGTGTTTATTCTCAAATCTCCTTTCCACCTTCCTACTTCATTTCATCCTCTCTCCCTTTTCTTTCTCTTCCCCGGTGTGGATTCTTCTTTCTCCTATAAAGTAAATATTCTTCTGACAGCAGATGGACAAATTGGTCTATAAATGATGCTTTTGTTGATGCTTCATGTAGAAAAATAGAGGACCTGTGGTGTCCCATTAAAGCACAGCCTCAATCATAATTTTATAGCTAGACTATCAAGTGTAATAAAGTGTATTTATACCCTCAATTTCTTTAGAAAAACCTATATATATATTTAAAATATATTCAAAAAGCAGCAAATGATTAAAATAAAAGTGAGCAAAGATGTTTGAGGCTGAGAAATACATCGTATTCAAGCCAAGTCCATTGTCAAGATGTTCGGCGTTAAGCAGGAGCTTTAATAAAACATAAAAACATCTGCTTTGTTGTTCCTCTAAAACATTTTCCGCATTGTCTTTTCCTATTATCCAGCTGTTTTGTTTTTGTAGCCGTCGTTATTTTTTTTCAGCATAAAATAATTAAGTGGGAATGTCAGCCAGTGCTGGAGTGCTGGTATTCCCTGTTATGCTGTGTGCGCCCTGAGATGCTGCATGTTCACCCCTGGAATCAGCAAATATTGGCAAATACGTGTTGGTCAATAAAATGTTAAACCAAGTACTCGGCTCACTGCTGTGTGTGTGTGTGTGTGTGTGTGTGTGTGTGTGTGTGTGTGTGTGTGTGTGTGTGTGTGTGTGTGTGTGTGCGTGTGTGTGTGTGTGCGTTCGGTCAGCTGTAAAATGTGTGTTTCCTTCTCTCAGTTTAAAAAGTGGGAGTAATGATGTAGAATGGAAGTTTATATAGGTAACACACAACTTACCCCTCCCTCTTGATCTCACTCTCCTCTTCAGTGCCCCCCTCTCCGTTTTTATGGGGGCATTATTATCTCGCTCTGCCACCCATAACCGTTCAGGATGGAGCAGAATAATAAATGTCTGGATCGTGCCGATGCAGCAGTTCTCCATGTAAAGCTCATTATGTGGACTCAACAGAAATCTGCATAGAAAAACACACAAGGAACTTAACATTTTAGTCCCCCCCCCCCCACACACACACACCCCAAGGTGGTTTTTTTTTTTTACAGCTCGTTTTACATCTTGTGCCCAGATGAACATTTCTACTGCGTATTTCCGGTGTGTAATCTGATGTTCTGTGTGCTTCCATTCCCTAAAGAGTGTGGCCCTGCGTGTTCTTGTTTAAATGTCGTTGGATGGATGCACAGGTGGCCCGTCAGCCTTTAGCCCATTAAACTGCCATCTTAACAGCATTATTGGGTTTCCTCTGGAGAGTTTGGTCTCTTGTGCCAAGCTTATCAGTTTGATTTCTGCTTACATGTCCCATGATATTTCCTACAGGGACACTGAATTATTTTGGGTAATGTGGTACGGAAGGTATTGCCCGACCAAAGATAGATTCTAGATCTAGAAAAAGAGCACCCAGAGCCTCCACCCAGCTGGTCATTCCCCCACATATTGTAATTTAAAGCCATAGTTTATATATACTCTGTATACTCTCTGGAAAGCTAACTTTGTTTCAAGTTCTCCTATGGCTTTTTATTTTCTTCACAGACAGCGACAACAGGGCAGATGTCACATACGAAATTGAGTTCTTGTGGTGAAGGCCATCGTGATGTGATACTTAATGTTGAAACATTTTACAGATGATTGAACGTAACAGGTTACGTCTGCTTTCTGCAGCTTACAGCCTACGGAGGAAACTTGGCCTACACTGTTTCCTATAACACCGACCAACAGGAACAATCGGTTATTCGAGTGACCTCTGAACCTGACCTTATCATAGAGGTAAGTTGTCCAACAACATGGTAACAGACATTACTAAATTACACAAGTTAATTAAACAAGGTACAGTTCTTTTATTTAATGGATATATATCCGACACGATAATGTAATTTACCTTTATGTAAAGTTGTTACCAGCAGTGTTTGTAAGAAATCTATAAAAGTTCTTTACACACTCCCTTTTTCAAAACAAAAATATAAATATTACTGGTCTACTGCCAGGATCAGTCTACATGAATTAGGGACAATTTTGACCCAACCGACACATCGCAGCCAAAGGTTCCCAGTTATGAGTTGGAGGATCAAGCGTCATTACCAGTTGTAGCATGACATAATCAGGGATTAGTGATCTGTTGACTAGGACACATGATGACCACGACAGGTAAAGTCTGACCTGTCAGTATGGTTGTTTCTTTGATTGTTTGTTTGTTTGGGGGTTCTGTTAACCAATAGGAACAGCAATAACAACAGCAATCAGGCATTGTGTGGTCTGAGTAATACATATACTCATTTCAAAATGATCCAATTCTATTTAGAGTAAATGACACAAATTCAAATGATGTGATTCAAATGAAGTTTAATGTTGCAGTGATTCAAGGTCGTTCTGTTGGTATTTCATCTGTGATAGGGCCAGGAATACACCCTGGACATGTCTCCAGTCCCTCACAGGACACACACACACACACACGCACACATGGTCACATCCCCCCTGACAAAGAATTGCTGAACTTGGCAAAAAAAAAGTAATAATAATAATGAACATAGTGTCCTGCTCTGCTCTGTCTGTGTTTTTATAATGAGCAGGTTGGGAGATGATGTATAGTGGCAATAAGCAAAGCCTCAGCACTGTTGGTTAACTGTTTATCTCATCCATGCCACCGAGCACTGTGGCGTGCACGTGAGCTAGTGCTAACGGTGCAGAAATGTTCACACACACACACACACACACACAGATGCCACATCCCACACACCACTTTCTACCCAGGGTATGATTGAGATCGGTTATCAAGAATTTTTAAACATTTTCCAACATTCCAGTTGAGAATTGTTAATATACCTTTAGTTATAGTGTGTGTATAGTTATGAAGGGGAGCTATTGGTGGAGGGAAAGACATAATGAAATTCATTTAATTTACGAAAAAACATAAATTCAAAGTTAATATGGAGGAAATGAGGGAAGTATTAGAAAGCTAGTCGGGATTTCAGGAATTCCTGCTGGAGTGAGAGATGGAGATTTGGAAGCATTTTTAAAGATTGCGTCACTGAGATGGACAATCGGAGAGGAGGTCCTGTTGTCAGCAACAAGCATCTCTAAATGACGACCATAACGAGCCTCCCACACACTGTCAGCTGCCGTCTTCCCTCCTCACGGTCTCTCGTTCAGCCTTTGTCTCATGATTTCTTCTTTTTCCTCCACGGTTTACTCGCCTGCATCCATCCAGATGTGATATTGTTGCTCGAGGACGACTCTGGTGTCTCGGTCACAGCTCTGTGGGAGCTGCCTGTACAATACTCTGTCTGTCTTTGTCTGTGTGTCTTTGTTGAGCTCCATGTCTATTTTCTGCCCACTCGATGGTTGTCCTTCAGAACAACAATGGCAAAATAAATTGGTAAATGCCAAAGGACAATGAACAAGGGACTGGAAATATGCGCATGTGAGATTCTTGATCCAAACATCTAGATTTTGTGATTTGATCTAAGTGTTGGAGTGCTTGAGCTTCTCTGTCCCATTTTAGGATTAGGTCAAAATAAATTGAAAATAAATAATTTCATTCCACTCCGTTCAAAGTACCAAAACCTCAACATAACACTGAAGGAAGATGTTTTTTCCTTCTCTCTTCCTTCAGGTCGCATTAAAAAAACTGACCACAAAGTTCTTCTAAAACTTCTACTAATTTCTTCTGACTCCAGCAACAGCTTACGCTCTTAAGCCAGTGTTGATGATATCTTGGCAATATGTTGCAATAAAGCAGATTAATGAACAGCAATATTCCTGAAATGACTGTATTAGATTGTGATTAATGTAAATGAGACAGAATAAAAGACTTTCCATGGTGAAAACAATCATTGTTATTTAATTCTCTCTTCCATCTTTAAGCCTGCAGCTGCTCCGTCCCCTTGTCCCTCCCTCCACCTCTTCCTTTTCAATTAGTTTTTATTTAATAGCTTATTGAGAAGCGCTCTGCCTCTCTCTCCTCTCCCATCAGTGCTTGTCACTCTGCGTTAGCTGCTACATGCCATTGATCTGCTCTCAACAAGAGATAGTCCGATACCGTTTCTGCTCTCAATTCACTTTGCATTCAGTTCATTCAGGATGCCAATAGAAACCGCAGCTCATTACCTAATGACACATAATTCACTCTTGCTCTTTCTTTTTATCTCCAGTTCTGTTGTAGATCAGCGCTTTGTGAAGGAGGTGTCATGCTGTATTTATGCTATGTGGAGTGTCCACTTTCCACATGCTGTGATTTAAGAAAGACCAATAAAGAGCCTCAGCGAAGAAGACATTATAAATTCTGTCTTTATCCTTTCCCTGCCAGGGAGGAGGGCTCAAGATAATGGATGGAAGGTTTGGCCAGCCAGTTTACCCGTTCTCACCAAGTACCAATCGCATCAAGCTTCTTCCAGAGAACTTCCTGGACGCAGGGAGCGCACAGCCAATAAGCCGGAGGGATTTCTTGAGGGTTTTAGCCAATCTGACGAGCATGATGGTCAGGGCGTCTTATAGCACAGAGCCCAGCGCCGTTTACAGGTCGAGATGCAGCAGTACAGAGAAAAAGTTTGTTTCTTGGGCTGTTGCTTGATATGTCATTTGCATGTGCATGTGTTTGTGTCGTGTGTGCAGACTTCATTCATTCTCCATGCAGATAGCTGACGCCTCCCTTCAAGGGGACCAAAGAGCTTCAGCTGTAGAGTTCTGCTCGTGTCCAGCTGGATATGCTGGAACCTCCTGTGAGGTATATTCAAGAGATGCTTTGCAGTACATGTACAGTCTTTTGTGTACCGTCTCCAACTGTTTTTGTGTGTTCCAGGCCTGCATTCCCGGCTTTCGAAGAGTTAATGGGAATCTGTATAATGGCGTGTGTGAAGCATGCCATTGTCACGGACATGCTTCCCACTGTGACGAGGTCACGGGACACTGCCTGGTAGGACGCCAATCGAGACCGCTCTAATCATCAGCGAACACGCATCACTGTAGATCTCAACTGTAAAAAGTGGCTGATGGAGAGGGCTATTTTTGGAAGATTCATTTTGGATGTCAGCGTGTTTTGCAGCAGCGGGCTTCAATACATACTCCTCAGCCTACACACTGCGTAGGGGCTGTTGTATTAATGCCTTGTGTTTTATTACAGATGAACAGAACAGAGAAAAACACACACAGGCAGATGGACGAGGAAGAGAACACGCATGAGTCAGGCCACTCGTATATGATATTCACACTCAGTGACAGGCAGGCACAGATGCCCCTCCGTGTGTTTTCTGGCTCCGGCTGAATGACTGAATGATGCCGTGGTCCTGTAGGTTAGCGTAGCGTGTGTGTGTGTGTGTGTGTGTGTGTGTGTGTGTGTGTGTGTGTGTGTGTGTGTGTCAAGATGTATTTAAACAGAGAGGAGACATTTGATCTGTGAAAGAGTGATATGGAGCATAACTGACATACACACACAGACACATTGCTCACAGCACTGTTATTATTTGCTTGATATACATACAGAAACATTTAGGTTGGGAAGAGAAACCCTTTTTTTTTTACATGTTTTGCTCTTTAATTGAGGCTTTTTTAATTTTCTTGTGGTTTCAAAGAGGCAAAATTTCCTGCAGGTACCCCGGTGGTGCAGGCAGTACTGGCATCTTGCAAGTAGTGCAGATCTCGTACTTGCCACATCTGCAGGATTGAAAATCCACGTGCGTTGAGCGTGTGCTCCTGAGCAGGAGAACTGAAGTAGAGGCACATTGAAAAGAGCCATTTTTATACTACAGCAACAATGATGCTGCTCGTCATGTATCAGTCATATTTATTGAAAAGATTATAGTAGTGAACGACGAATCAATGGCTGCTCCCAATGAAAGAATGACCAATCTTTTTAATACTGTACCGATATTTTTAAATGGATTTGTTTTCTCGCTGCTACTTTCAGGACTGCATTCACCACACCACAGGCCCGCACTGCGATACCTGCCTACCTGGTTACTATGGAAACACTACTCATGGTTCACCTGCAGACTGTCAGCTGTGCACCTGCCCGCTGAGCCTCCCCAGCAACAGGTAGAGTTTGTGGAACTTGAAACTGATGATGGCAAAGATTCGGATCATTCTGTGGTTTGAACTGGAACATTTGCTCTCTTTTGTCCAGACTTTAGTCTGTACAAAGCAATAATTATGAGATGAGTAGAAAGGTCACCACCAAAGCTACTACCGCTGGAGAGTCCTGATCCCCGGAGGTAGAACTCTCATCCTGGTTGCTAAATGGTGAAGAGCAACTTGCACAAATGTAACCATCCTGTGTAAAAACCTTATTCCATCCCCATTATTACCCTCCTATACAAAACTCAGCTATACCACATAATCTGATGTCGGTAAATGGGCCGTCGTTCTCTGGTGCTCTCCAACTTCATTGAAATTGTAAGATATTGAAGAACATGTGTAGAAATCCAAGAAATGCTGTTCTACTCTCACACTTCTTCCCGTTGGAGTGGAGCAGTTAGATATTTAGAAGTATGCCGTAAGCTCCTTCTCACTGGGTAGTTGTAGAAGTTATATGCAGGAAAGCCTGAGGCCTGTTTTCCTGATGAGACATTTGTTTTAATGCCTTCAGCACAGCAGTAGAAACCTGTGTATGAAGTGCTGTAGCGCTGAAGTTGGTCCGTCACTACAGGTGGCAGAGTGGTTTCCCCTGCTATCACAATTGTCTCCTAAAGCCTGACAGCTGTAGCTACCAGCTGTGAAGAAAGCAATTTTAAAAAAAACAAAAACTGCCTGGCACCTTCCACCATTGCGTATAGCTTTCTAATCATCTTTAATTAACTCGATTTGTGTTTTTTTTTTTTTAGAATGGCAGGCGTGTTTGCGGTTAAAATCAGCTCTTCTAAAAGGTCTTATTCATACAGGCAGGATTGGATATCACCTACACGAATATGCTGAAATTGAAAGACACACACACAAACACACGGAGAGCGGCAGCGACAGCTGAGAATCTTTTTGCAGTCGCGACACGTCATGTCCTAACCTCCCAAAGCTAAAGACAGCCTGGACTCTACCCTCTCCACTCCTCCTCCTCCTCTAACCCCTGCAGTAATAATAGCCCGAGGTTTTTGCTCTTTTCAACTCCTCAAAATAGCCATCTATTCCCTTTAGTTTATTGAAGCCAGTCACTCAAACAGTCTGTCAGCCAGTCAGTTGTTGCTCTGGTGAAAATGTGATTAAATGTTCCGTATTATAGAATGTGAATCCTGGTGATTCACAAGAGCAGATATATAGTTGAAGCTAGCTATACTGGTCCTGATAATTAATATAGACAATAACGTAAATAACAATAAATGTGTGTGGATGGATGGATGGATGGATGGATGGATGGATGGATGGATGGATGGATGGATGGATGGAAAAACTAGGGTCTTTAATTAAAACTGCTTTCATTATGTAGCTGTCTAATATTGTATTTCCCATTACCCGAGGATTTGAACCGCCATTAAAATGTTACACTTTCTAATAAATACATGTGCTGATGGCGCATCAATTATACAGCCTTTATTAAGCATACAGACATGTTTTGAGGTGGTTTATGTGTGTTGGTCATGGACGCGAACTGAGCCAGTGGTGCCCATGACTCAGGCAGTCAGTCAGCCGGCGAGCCAGTCTGGAGACTGGAATCTGAGCCAGGAGATCTATCTATAGTTTATGGAAGTGGGAGGTTGGCAGGATGAGGAAAAGAACCCCCTCCACTTCACTGTCCCTCTCAGTTCATTTAGGTTGGAGTTTGGAGGGAGAGTTTAGTTTAGGTTGTGTGTATAGACACTTCAGTGTGTCTGTGAGTGTTTTACAGTTTGAATGTGAGGGTTAAATTGGGGAGGCAAAGGCACCTGTTTGAGTGTGTGTGGTGTGTGAACTTGTGCGGTGAGACAAATAATGGCCTTGACTCGCCTCTGTGGTCTCCTTTTCTCCCTCTTCCTCCTCCACCCGCTCACCGCGGTGGGACAACTCCAACAACGACGACTGGATGGCGACTACAACAGCTTCAGCCCCACCTGCCACTTGAGCAAAGGGGGAGAGCTGCTGTGCGACCAGTGTGAGCCTGGATACACGGGACCACGATGTGACAGGTAACACACAACTGCACACAACGCTCCTTTAATGCCGTCGCTCCCAGGTTGATGACGAGACCATGTGTATTGTGTTTGATTCCAAAGAGAATCTGGTCGTCAGCAGTCTCTGTTGCTCATTAGCTGATGTTTAGGCCTCTGTTACTCATCGACCATCCAGCTTTCTGTCCTGGGCCCATTTTCAGATGAGGTGACAGTCTCGTCCCATTAGCTGAAAGCTCCGTTTCCAAGTCAGGACTAACGAGAGGACCTCGTGGAAGCTAGCCTTGTTAAAACTTCAGCCTACGATGTCGTGTTGATGCCACGTTAACACATTTTTTCATACCTTTTTTAAGGGAGAATGGTACCTTAGTGTATATGGCTAAATTAAGGAATAAATTAAGAGAACTTTGTGGTGAAGATTCTATACTGTGTGTTCACTGGTTTCATAATTAGAGGACATTTTTACAGTAATAAGTTTTGGATATTAGGATCAACAGTGAAGAATCCGCTGTGTTTGAACTGAACTAGATCTACAGTAGCTGATGGGGAGAGAGGCCCTTCACACGGTCTGGCCGCAGGTTCTTTTTTTCTCTTTACAACCTTATTTGTGTGCACACATTGTGCACATTAGATGGGGTGCAAGCAGTAGTTTTGGGGGTCCAGTCCTATTATAGGGCAGGTGTGCAGCCTGGCAGAGTTGTGATTTTTCCATCCATATTTTTGGTTCTGGTTCGAACCAGTTATTAAATGTGCAGACCTGCAGTGGGCGAGCGGTGTGATTTTGTTCTTCGTGAAGGTCATCATCAGTTGTCTCCAGGTTGAACCAATTTGCCTGAAAAAGTACAACCAGGGAAAAGATTGACAAATAAAATGTGGAGCTCAACTGAGAGCCCCTCTTTATCTGAAGGCTGAGGGCAGCGACACTTTTCATAGATGGTTTTAGTCCTCTTACCTTCACTTTCACCCCCCTCCCACAAGGTCCACATACACTCAGCACAGGTGGATGGGCAGCATGCGGAGACAGATCTGCCCTCTCAAATTTATGGGTGCGCGTGTGTTTGTGTACATGCAGTAAAGTGACTTCTGTTGATGTTCCAGAGACGACCATAGGAGAGATGTGCTTTCTTCTGATTGTGTGCTCTGATGCCATATGGCGCCTGTAGTCACTGCACAGAACAGTTGGGCAACAAAAAGACAAAGAAACAGGAGCTGGAATGTGATTTTTTAAAATGTGACTACGGTAAATGAAATTAATTAGGTAAAGATCATTTGGTGGTTACTTGTTCTATGAGCATAATTGATGGGTGTTTTGCACTACCTGCCAGTGTGCTTAACTACAATGCTGTTGTTGTTTGAGGTCACTCATAATGTACCAATTTGTGCTTGATATAGGCTTTAACAGAAAAAGCTTCGGCCATGGTAATAGACTATCCATTTAGTGCTAAGTGGGTTTGGTGTTATAAACAGCTACTCAGCACTACGCACTAAGATTCAAAATGAAGTGGGGAAAAACCTAAAATTCTGAGAAAGTATTCTTAACAAATATTCCATTTCCATCCACATTTTAGAGCTGCTCTCTGAGCGCCTGATTGCTGCTTCAGCGTGTTCTCGTGCATAAATAACCACAAGTGCTGATATATAGCAGCTATGTATCTTTATGAGGCGTTTAGTTTCCAGAAAGCTGGGCGAGGGTTTGGAATGGTGCCGGGATGAGCCTGATAATTGAAGCTCTGAAACATTTAGAGAGGACAGGCAGCCATACTGCACAAAGCTGCCGGGTTGATCATCACTTCCGCCATCACAACTTGCTTTTCCTCCTCCTCCTAAATCAGCGGCTCCCAGTGAGGTGGACGGCTGGAGACTGTCCAGAGACAATGGGCTCAGGAGGCCGATATTTAACAGCATCCTCCTCACGACAGCAGCGTTTTCTGACACCTTCTTACCACATTTTTCTGCCATGTTTGTTGGTCAGAACCTCAATAATCAGATGCTCTTGCGTTCTCCTCCTCCTCACGTCTGCCTCAAACACATCCGTCTGAGTTCCTTCTTAGAACTGAGCAATTTTAGAAGCAGGTTGACAAAGGTCAGAGGCTGACAGAGCAGGTCCATGGTCGTGGATTTTATTACACTGTAATTACAATGTAATATGAAGACTCTTGTTTTTTTTTTTCCACCACACAGTTACAACAAGCTATATTGCTTTAAAGTAACAATACAGTTCAGATTAAATAAAAGATTTTTTGTTATAAAGTCATTATAACTATGAGATGCCCCCCCCAAGACCTTCACATACAACATGAAACTGGGGAACGTGAGAGACAAATGTGTTGACAACAGTGTCCAGCCACTGCCAGAATGATTTAAGGGGAATAAAATAATGTATTTGTTGCACAGTTGGCAGCTCGGACACACAACAAATGGCAAAAATGGTGTTCTGAGAAACTTCAGCAGAATGACAAATGTACTCAGAGAAAAAAATGGCTTTAGAGAAAGACTCAGTGAGGTGGTCGATGAGTTATTATTCATGTTTTAATCGTACCTGCTGGATAATCAGGGCGACACTGTGAGGGGAGAGCAGAGCTCCTGAGAAGAATAACAGAGCGTCCAACATCCCAGAAGCTCTGTGATCCTCGTCCTCTTCCTCTACATTCCGAACACTTGGACCAGGTGTGTCGTGTACTCAGAACATGCCCATTTTACTCCTGCATACTGGATTATAAATAGTACAGAGTATTTTCTGTCTCCATGGATCCCCAACTTAAAATGATGCAGCCTAGAATTCAAAGCCCAATATGGCTTCTCTCTTCACTATACCCCCAACACACACACACACACACACACACACACGCACGCACATGCTCACACACGCACACACATGCACAAGCTAATAATGCAGTTCTATTGAGCACAAAAGGAAGGTCAGTGGTAATAATGGCTAGATGCTCTTGACTCTGTTTTCCATTCTTTATTTTATATAGTGTTCTAAATTCATTTATTTCCTCTGGCCTCTTTCCTCTGTCTGTCTGTCTGTCTGTCTGTCTGTCTGTCTGTCTTGGTCCATGTTTAGATGTATTCGAGGGCTCTTAAAACCACACAACTTTGCCAAATCAATATGTTTTACAGCACCTGGATTTCAGCTTTTCATCAATGAATGAAATGTTATTGATTGCAGGAATTAAAGAACATTCAGGATCTACATTTTCCATTCCGGTGCGTCACAGTTGTTTCTTTGTTCATGTAAAGTATTCACTCAAAAGAAGAGACACATCGGGCCGAATGAAAATGAGAGACATCTTATTAGCTCCCAGGTTAGATGAACTCGTACATGTGGCTGTTTTCCGTGCGTTTTTGTGCATTTCCAGAAAACAACATTTTCAAGTGTAATTTTCCGGATGAAAGAAGAGAAAAGCCACCTTCTCTTGAGATTATTCCACCATTATATCTTTGAATAAGACCCAATACACAGTTGTTATGTTGTTAGAGAGCACAGCAGGAGGCGTGTTGACTCGTCCTTGAGACATTGGTGGGACATCTTCCCCACGATTGTCAGAATATGTTGAGGGGATCTTTGGTGGATAAAGAGATAAAAAGAAGTGAACTTGAATTCTCATACATAATGTAATAAACGCATGTAATAAACGCCTGTGTTCTACTGCTTTTGTACCTCTCCACCCCTCTTAGATGCTACAATGGCTACTTTGGCCAGCCCAGTGTGCCAGGAGGCTCCTGCCAGCCCTGCCATTGCCACGGTAACCTGGATTTATCCACACCTGACAGCTGTGATCCAGTGACAGGCCGGTGCCTGCGCTGCCGTCAAGGATACGGTGGCGCAGACTGCGACAGTTGCGCGGAAGGTTATTACGGAGATGCCACTGCTGCGAGAAACTGTCAACGTAAGTAGAGCAGCCATCTAGAGCCATCTAAAGTCACCTGTGCACGTTCATCAGCTGTGGGTGGCTGCTGCCGTCTGAGCAACAGTTAGCTTTAGCGTCGCTTGGTCTGATGTGATCGAATGTGCACCATCGCGAATGACAACCAGCGTTGTGTTGCTGACATGCTTTACATGCCTGGATTATGGATTATTTGTGATATTAATATCTCCCAGCGCGGATCCAAAACAGGAACCGGTGTAGCCTTGTCAACCTAGACTCATTCACAGTGTTGTTCCGTTGATACAGAAGGAAAAATAAAAGCAGGGCCAAAGTGATCAGAGAGGCAGTCAGAGTATTGATCCAAAATGATATTTGTGATTTAGAATTAAAACCAGTCATTTCAGCTTTGACCAGGCTCTCCGTCTCAGCGGGGGTGCCGATCCGTAGCTTTAGTGTGAAATACAAGTTTAGCTCAATGAGGCTATTCAGTGCTTTTTATATTAATTTACAAAAATGTTTTTGATACGCCATCTGCTGTATGTGTGTGTGTGTGTGGGGGGGGGGGGGTGCTGTGGTCGACATGGCGACAGCAGCATGTTAGGGGGAGGACACACATAAATAATTAGATGTGGATAAGAAAGGTGATGGGGGCATAAGTGGGGGTGGGGGGGTGCATATGAGTATGCAGATGGCGATTGTTTGTAAAAGTGTAAAAGTGTCTCCTACTTTGTTTACGTTCCAATGGGCTCCTCACAAAAACCCAAAGCTAGATTTGTCAGAGCAGACACCTGGAAACCAACAGAGAGCAGTTATTAATGCGTCCTCCATAGCTCATTGTTCGGTAGTTGTTTCCCTTCTCCTCCCAGCTAAATGCTTATTGATTAATCAGACTGATCCATTGCTTTCCTGCAGTGCTGATCGGCTGCTCGTGTCTGGGAGACGGGTGTGTGTGTGTGGGGGGGGGGGGGGGGGGGGGGGGGCGCTGTTATCGATCTGGTATCAATGACCACCAGGAATTATTAAAACACAACTTTCAGTCGGCTTCTGTCAGTCTGGCTCTGTCTGCCTGTCTGCATCGCTCTCAGGCTTAATGAAGTTTATTGAGTGGAGCAGCAGAGTTCAGGCGCAGCTCCATTTGTGTGCGATTAGACTGGGAAAAGAATCATCTTCTCTTCCTGGTGGTCATCAGAGCAGCCGGCTCTGTTTTTGGATGGATGGATGGATGGATGGAGAAGACTTCAGGATTGCAAGGTATCTTCTTCACAAAGGACTACTTTTAGGACCAATCATCAACCCATCTGTCCATTTCGGATTTGGAGAGTAAATTGCAGCATCTAATCACTGGAACAGAATTGAATGCATTGTAATTCAATAATGTAATTATGCTTCCTCAGTGCCTGGCACTTAATGAATGCTGCAGACATCCTGAATACAGCCAATCAATAGTCTCTTTGAAGAGCTCTCAAAATCCTAAATCAACCAGTCAAATCAGCCAATCAACATTAGCCGAATAGCCTCTTTAGCAGTATGGAAGGTCATGAGGCGCAGTCAAGAACTGATCATCCAGATTTTCCAGTATACATTATGAAATGTTTCCACTGACTTTTGCCGACTTTTGTTTTGCTTCAGTGTTGCACCGCGATGTGTCACTGTCTGTTGCTGTTTACCTGACAGATGTCTGAGGAAAGAATAGAATGTCGCGAAAGTTGCGACTAAAAAGATGTTATTGTCACCACTGAGTACAAATCTGAAAGAATAACACTAGATAACGCCGCATTTCATCCCACACCATGGTATTACGTGGTAGTGACAACACAACAGAGTCCAGATGGTCCCCTTAGGGTGAAGCTTCAGGGGTGAGAGACTGTGTGTGTGTGTGTGTGTGTGTGCGTGTGCGTGTGTGTGTGTGTGTGTGTGTGTGTGTGTGTGTGTGTGTGTGTGTGTGTGTTAGGGCTGCATGCGATCTGAGCACATGTCTGTCTGCAGTTCTGTGTGAAGTTGAATCAATGTTTGTGCTGCGTGTGTGTCTGAATAATTTTAAACCTGTGTGTGTGTGTGTGTGTGTGTGAATGTGTGTGTGTGTGTGTGTGTTGGGGGGACATCTGTTGTACCTTGCTTTCTCTCAGTTTTCCTGCCCACACTCGCGTCCGTCCTTCTGTCTCTTAATGCTAAGACCACATGCGTGATGTGTAATGCTAATTTCTTAAGAATGTGTGTGTGTGTGTGTGTGTGTGTGTGTGTGTGTGCTGTTCCTACAGCAGTGCAACAGATGGAGGTTGTGATGCTCAGGTTTATGACTGTAAACAGACTCTTGTGTTGATGGGGTTGTGTGGGCGTGGATTCATTTAAATCAGTCAAGTCGCTGCCACTGAGTTTCACTCAAAATAGCCATTGTTGAAAAAACGCTGTCCATTTTCATCACAAGATGACTTATTAGCTTTTATTCTTCAAAAGATGCGAGATTTGACACTGCAGTGACAACAGTCGGAGAGGTTTCATGTTATTTAATTGGCCATTGAGTCTCTAGCTGTCTCCCCTGGCGTCTTTGTGAAGGCGGGTCACATCCCTGAACTCCCCACGGAACTCCGACATTTTTATCTTATTCGTAATAAATCAATCCACAAGAACATTTTCAGCCAGCAGGACGCTAATGTGCCAGTCAATATATACTCCTAAAGAGTTTAAACTGCCTCCGAAGTGTCCGACTAGACTGAGAAGAAGAGCCATTCTTCCTCTTGTGGTGATATGAACTCTGGGAACGGCTGGGGTTGTTTGTTTGAAACCCACACTCATGAAGGGGATCTGACCGCAGACGTCTTGTCTTTTTTTTTCCCGCTCACAGCGTGTCAGTGTCACACTAATGGCTCCCTCTCTGAGATCTGCAGCCAGGAGACCGGCCAGTGTCAATGCAAAGAAAATGTGATTGGAAGAAAGTGCGATACTTGCCTGGTAAGGACTGCGAACATGCATTTCTATACACACGCACACACACACGCAGCTGCCGTGCATTAGCTAGGATCCCATGTTTGTGCTTTTCTTTCTACTTCTACATGTGACGTCCGTACCACTTTAATCGGTTTGATTTTGGATTGCAGATCTGTTCTCTTCTTCTTTTTCTTTGCTAACCTGCTCTCATTGATCTCGTGTCCACACCCACCCGACACCTCCGCACCGTGATGGCTCCAGCCGACCTGCTGGTGGGACGCAGGGCGCCAGAAGTGCGTGCACTGTCGCTGCAGCCCCCCCGGCTCTATTTCTCAGCGCTGCGATGACGAGGGCCGCTGCATCTGTCGCCCCGGTTTTGCGGGGAGACGCTGTGACTTGCGTCGCCGTGGTTACGGGCGGCGAGAGACCCAGAGGCCTGTGGAGCGCGTTCCTATTGAAGCCGTGCAGCAGAGATGGGGTGGGCCGTCCCGATCGGGGGGGTGTCCCCGTGGGGCGTACAGGCCCGCGGCAGGGGTAACGAGCACCGCATGTGGGTGACAGTGGTGTGTTTTCAGCTAACGTGTGATTCTATGGAAAGCACATGGAATATAGATGACAGCACAGACCTCAGTGCCTATGTGTCTGCATTTGTTGTGAGGGCTTGAGGACGAATGCATGGAAACGGCAGCATCAGAGCTCTCGTGTGACTTTAGACACTCAGTATTTTGATTTTCAGTATTATTTATTTGATTTTCGCTGTGACTCTTAGTGACAGTTGCTGTGTTTATGACAATATATTGGGTTTTTTTTAGATCCAGCCATATGCTGGATATATGTTTGGTTTAATATTTCATGAATTTATTTCTTTTTTTCCTCCTTTGGCCTGAGGCAACATTCTGGTTCATTATGAAAATCATCTTTGCCGGCTGGGAATGTGTCCGTCCTGATGAGCCGACTCACAGTTCTTTTAATATTAGCAACAGACTGTCAAACCTTGATGTAACATTCAGCTTGTTTGAAGTTGAAGACAAATAACTTCTTCCACCTCATCTTTCATCTTGTCTCTTCGAGCATCTGGTGTTGTTCTAATTTTGCCTTGGAATTCCGACAGCATGTGTTCTCCCGGCCCGTTTCTCCGCTTCCTGTTTACAAGCGCTGTTTTCTTTGCCTTTGCAGTCCCAGACTCACGGCCTGAACACGCGTGGGGTGTGTGCTCCGTGCCACTGTAACTCCTTTGGTTCCAAGTCGTTTGACTGCGACGAGATGGGCCAGTGTCGGTGCCAGCCCGGCGTCACCGGACCCAAATGTGACCGCTGTGCTCGAGGATTCTTCAACTTCCAGGAGGGCGGCTGCACACGTAAGCAGAACCAGCCAGGCAACAAATGTGCGGCTTCTTCATAGAGTACTGACCCACAAAAGGTGTTTGTCGACATGCTGAGGATAAAAAGCACATAAGTGCTGTATTTCCTCTATTCACCCTGCATTTTCTACTGGGATCAGCGCAGCTCCCCAGAGTTAGCTAAAAGCTGTAGCTACATCAAAGCACAGCGCCAACATGTGCGTTTACATTTTTAGCAACACATAAAATACTAAAGGGAAACAAGAGTTGATGGGAACATCTTTGAAGACTGAACACACAGAATAATAATGATGCACAGACAGAATAATAATGACATTACCAGTAAATTATGGAATTAATGATTTCTCATGCAAGTTGGCTGGTGAACAAAGAAAAGAGATGATGATGATGATGATGATGATGATGATGATGATGATGATGATATGGGTGGACTGTTTTAAAATGATTTAGTAAAAGAAAATTTAAGAGCAAAATCCTGTTTTCTTAGATGCAAATAAAAAAATATTTTGCATCAGTGCCACATTCAGATTCTACCTTATAAATCGACGAGGCCTATTTCCTTTCAATTCTATGTAGTTGCTGTTTCGCAGAAAATTAGAACGCTCAGAACGACAAAGGATGCAACAAATTTCTCTTCACTCCTGTTATTTCATTTCAAAAATAGAACCAGTTTAATTCCAGTGTGTGTTTGCATATTTAATATCAGCCATCTTCTAGTGTGTGTAACATCCCCAGTATTCAAGCATAAACTAGAGCACTGACCTGCCTTCTGTCGCCCTCTTTAGCCTGTGAGTGCAGTCATGTGGGCAACAACTGTGACACTAACACAGGACAGTGTATCTGTCCTCCCAACACCATTGGTGAGCGTTGTGATCGATGTGCTCCCAACCACTGGGGCCATGATATCGTCACTGGATGTAAGGTAAGCCCTGCAAGGAGGGGTTTTCTTCTACACAGAAACCACATGAGTAAATTCATATCGCTATGAATCGTGCCATTGGGGGTAACCTAAAATAGCCTGAATGTTTTGCTTTACATCAAAAAATCCCAGTCACAATTAAAGCTGCTCACAGCAGCAGGCTCAGCTCTGTTCATGGAGCGGAAACATCTACTGAAGGTGGCTTTGGTTGCATACTTAAATTCAGTGGTGAGCCTCTGATTTTGGCTCAGATTCTCATAGTAGCTTTTATCAAACTTGAAGGTCAGACAGGTGTCCTCTCC
Organism: Takifugu rubripes; assembly: GCF_901000725.2. NCBI lineage: Eukaryota > Metazoa > Chordata > Actinopteri > Tetraodontiformes > Tetraodontidae > Takifugu > Takifugu rubripes. The sequence continues at coordinate 10,911,117 of NC_042300.1, read as the reverse complement.
GCTCACAGTAGCATTTTTATAGCCTTTTTTCACACAACTTTTTTCCTCTGTCTGCAAGAGAGCAACAGATGTCAAAAGACTCTGCAGCATCATCTCGTTCTCTTTTGTCTCGTTGCTACTTGATTTCTTTTCATGGTAAATCCTTGTGTTTGTGAGTCATTCTCACACAACAATAAAAAGTAGTTATTCCACTCCAACATTGTTGTCTATTAACAACGGACTTCAAGGGTGCAAGATGGAACTCTTAACAGTAGCAGTAGACCGAGTGATTAGGGGAAGGAACATGAAAGTACCTGAGCTTTCAGTCTAACAACAGACTGATGTGAGTGAAAACATCAGGGCGCTAAAGAGGGAGTAGCCAGATCAGAGCGGCACCAAATGTGCAAGAACAAGAGAACAAAGGAAACACAGAAGGTACAAGACGTGACAGAACGGTCAATCCAGAGTTTAGACACAAGTGACACCCAGATCTGATGACTTGTTGATGACAAACTGTCCTCAGCAGGACGGGAAAAGCGTTATTATCATTTACTCCAAAGAGAAAGAGCTCTGTTGTCCTTTGGTGCTGGACATGATGCGGAGTGGACTGACATCTGCTAGATCATGGCCGCCGTCCCTGGGATGTCTGGTTCAATGGAATGGTTCAAAGGGGGGCTTTGATCTGAGAAATCGTGTCGCGGTTGTTTTGGTTGGAGTAACAGCGAGGAATAGCCGACCTCCTGAGCAGAGGTCGAAGCGAGCGTCATGGCCATCGCGAACGAGAAATACCCATACAGACACGCATTCCAGAGGCTCCAGTGGGTTCTGACGCCATGACCTTCAGGTGAGAAGGGACAGCCCCTCAACCAGTGCCTCTGAGGGAGCACTGTTGGCTGCGAAGGAATTCCCCACTGTCCCTGCTCTCCATGCCGATGATGTTGGCTATTGGTTGAAAAACCAACAACATGCTGGTTGAATTTGGAAAGATGTTGTGATATTTGCCATATCATGTGACACACTTCGTGATGTTTGCAGGAGTGTGGCTGCAGCGCGATCGGCTCCGTGAGCCAGCAGTGTAACGTCAACACGGGCTGCTGCTCCTGCCGCGACACCTACAGAGGAGAGAAGTGCAACGAATGTCGGATTGGATTCAGAGACTTTCCTCAGGTAACGAAAATACCAGCTCCATTTGGTCTTGATGGTGTGACTTTTTTCTCCATAGAACTTGATTTCATAATTAGTTTTAGTATTTCAAATGTTTATTTCAAAGACAAGGTTGGAGGAATGGATTTTTCAAAAATGATGTGTGAATAGCACTGAAAATAAATGAAAACCACCCAATTAACCTGTTGACAAGAGTTCGCCGAACATTGGCGGCCAGGTTTTTAAAAAAATGTTTTCATTTCTCTGTTTTTGTAAATGTCCTTCTTTTGGGGACTCTCTTTCTTCAGTCATGTAGAAAAAAACCTGAATTTTTGTCTGAACTTGATGTTCCCACTGACACGGGAGCAAGGAGACAGGAACGTTTTCATTTTGCGTGTGGCGCAGCATTAAGCCTGGTCGCGCTCTGCTGGCTCCTGTCCACCTGCTTTACTGCTGATAACAGAAGGACGGCTTTGTCCATGTCCACATGTCCCACAGTGCACCCAGTGCGAGTGTCACTTCTCAGGATCGGACAGCCAGACCTGCGACCCAGAGACACAAGTGTGTGCATGTGCTGATCGAACAGGAAAGTGCAGCTGCAAGGTAAAAGATGGATGGATGGATGGATGGATGGATGGATGGATGGATGGATGGATGGATGGATGGATGGATGGATGGATGGATGGATGGATGGATGGACGGACGGATGGATGATGAATGGATAAAGGATGGATGATGGATGGATGGATGGATGGATGGATGGATGGATGGATGGATGGATGGATGATGGATGGATGGATGGATGGATGGAGGATGGATGATGGATGGATGGATGATGGATGGATGGATGGATGGATGATAGATGGATAGAGGATGGATGATGGATGGATGGATGGATGGATGATGGATGGATGGATGGAGGATGGATGATGGATGGATGGATGGATGGATGGATGGATGGATGGATGGATGGATGGATGGATGATGGATGGATAGAGGATGGATAGAGGATGGATGATGGCTGAATGGATGGATGGACGGATGATGGATGGACGGATGGATGGATGGATGGATGGATGGATGGATGGATGGATGGATGATGGATGGATAGAGGATGGATGATGGCTGAATGGATGGATGGATGGATGAACGGATGGATGGATGGATGGATTGATGATGGATGGATGGATGGATGGATGATGGATGGATGGATGGAGGATCGATGGATGGATGGATGGATGGATGGATGGATGATGGATGGATGGATGGATGATGGATGGATGGATGGATGATGGACAGATGATGGATGAATGATGGATGATGGATGATGGATGGATGGATGATGGATGAATGATGGATGATGGATGATGGATGGATGGATGATGGATGGATGATGGATGAATGATGGATGATGGATGATGGATGGATGGATGATGGATGAATGATGGATGATGGATGGATGGATGATGGATGGATAGAGGATGGATAGAGGATGGATGATGGCTGAATGGATGGATGGACGGATGATGGATGGACGGATGGATGGATGGATGGATGGATGGATGGATGGATGGATGGATGGATGGATGGATGGATGATGGATGGATGGATGGATGGATTGATGATGGATGGATGGATGGATGGATGGATGGATGGATGGATGGATGGATGGATGATGGATGGATGGATGGATGGAGGATCGATGGATGGATGGATGGATGGATGGATGATGGATGGATGGATGGATGATGGATGGATGGATGGATGATGGACGGATGATGGATGAATGATGGATGATGGATGATGGATGGATGGATGATGGATGAATGATGGATGATGGATGGATGGATGATGGATGGATGATGGATGAATGATGGATGATGAATGATGGATGATGGATGATGGATGGATGGATGATGGATGAATGATGGATGATGGATGGATGGATGATGGATGGATGATGGATGAATGATGGATGATGGATGATGGATGGATGGATGATGGATGAATGATGGATGATGGATGGATGGATGATGGATGGATGATGGATGGTGGATGGATGATGGATGGATGGATGATGGATGGATGATGGATGGTGGATGGATGATGGATGGATGATGGATGGATGATGGATGCTGGATGGTGGATGGATGATGGATGGTGGATGGATGATGGATGGATGATGGATGGTGGATGGATGATGGATGGATGATGGATGGATGATGGATGCTGGATGGTGGATGGATGATGGATGGATGATGGATGATGGATGCTGGATGATGGATGATGGATGGATGATGGATGCTGGATGATGGATGGATGATGGATGGATGATGGATGCTGGATGATGGATGGATGATGGATGGATGATGGATGATGGATGGATGATGGATGGATGATGGATGGATGATGGATGGATGATGGCTGGGCTCTCATGGTTTTGCCCTGACATCTGCACTCTGGTTCCAGACCAACGTTGAAGGCCACAGCTGTGGTGCCTGTAAGCCGAGCACCTTTGGGTTGTCGGTGAAAAACCCCCTGGGCTGCAGCAGGTGCTACTGCTACGGACTGACGCTGTCGTGCTCGGAGGCTCCGGGGCTGATCAGGATGTGGGTGAGTGGACGGTGGTCGCTCCTCCGCAGCAGCTTCCTTGCTGAGTCGACAGGAGCGACGCTGCATCTCACCAACGGTTCCTCGTTAATCATCATCGACATGCGACTGACTTTACATTTGATCCCATTAATAGATTCCATCTGTTTGAAGTTGTTTTTTAAAAAACGGGATCATAGAAGTGAAGGTGTTGGGCGTTATAATCGGGTCGGAACCGCGCCTGTTGATCAAACTGGCCTCAGGATCACTGGATAAAAAGGAAAAGGCAGATGAGGATCATTCTCAACATTCTTCTTTTATTTATTCAGGAAAAAAACAACAATGGAAGATTTTTGACAGGCTGCTCTTTGTAGAAAAGGTGGTAAAAATTGAATCGCGTCAACCCTCAATGGCTGAGTGGCAGCGCGCTTTTGCTGAAGGACCTTCGTCAAGAATATCTGTCATTTCTTTGATAAATTAACCTCTGAGAGAGAAGCAGATTCATTTAAAAGACATTGGCTTCGTCTATAGTCAGCAGACAGAGGAGAGGAGGGTGGACAGCGAGGGAGGCAGAAAAGGAGAAAAACATTGAGTTCATTGGAAATAGGGAGATTTTCTCTGAACCACTGAATCGTGAGATTACACTGAGTGTGCGGGACACACACACACACACACACACACACACACAATCTCAACCCCACAATGCAGAATTCATGCACAATTACATACATCACACAAAGAAACATAAACAGTACAAACAGCAGCGACAGGACGCTGCTGCCATGGGAATTGCTCCTGGCCGGGCTTTATACGTGCTTCTCTGCTCCGCCACGATGTATCGCCACGGTTACTGTTCCTGGAAGATGGTCGCGTTGGACATCGCTGAATCGTTGCTGTTTTGTCCTGTAGTTGACCCTGAAGCCGGAGCAGACAGTGCTGCCCCTAGTGGACAGGAGCAACACTGTGGAGACCCGGAGAGGAGTGAGTTTCCAGCACCCTGAGATCCTGGTTCATGCAGATCTGGTGGATCCTGCTCTCACTGAACCCTATTACTGGAAACTGCCCGGGCAGTTCAAAGGCTCCATGGTGGGTTGGTCCGAAGCAAAATTTATCCGAATGCTAATTTGCTAAATCTGTTCCTAAACCCTCCAGAGTGGTTGTAACGTCAGGAGACACTTGCTCTTGTTTTAGATCACAGCTTATGGAGGACAGTTGAAATATGCCGTGTACTACGAGGCCAGAGATGAAACGGGCCCTTCGTCCTATGAGCCTCAGATCATCATCAAAGGGGGGCCCCAGCCACAATATCCTGATGACCCGTCACGTACCAGGACTCCAGATTGGTCAACTCACTCGTCACGAGATTGACATGACAGAGGTAGAGTAGGACTGAGGCGGCGCGTTGGAACCTGCCTTAAACCAGCAAATACGTGCGATCCAATAACGTTTTTGATATACGAGCACTGTTACCAACGGCAGGCTAAGAATTATCTGTGTGTGTGTGTGTGCGTGCGTGTGTGTGTGCGCACAGCATGAGTGGAGGTACGCAGATGGTCGGTCTATGACTCGAGAGGACTTTATGGACATTTTGTTCTACGTGGACTATATTCTAATTAAGGCCTCACATGGAAACTTGATGAGACACAGCCGGTGAGACACACACACACGTACACACACACACACACACACACACACACACACACACACACACACACACACATATACAGTAATATGCTGTAAATATACACGTAGTATTTTATAGGATATAAATGTCATTTCTGATCACAAGATAGCCAGTTTGATGGATTAAAGGCACATTTTTAGCAAGGATCATAATTTCTTGATTTCTCTGTCTTGCAGCATTTCAGAAATCAGTCTGACAGTAGCTGAGGAAGGCAGACCGAGCAAAGATAGCGAGAAAGCGCATCAGATCGAAAAGTGCGACTGTCCCATCGGATACTCGGGGCTCTCCTGCGAGGTGGGTGCACCAATAAGTGTGTGACAGTAGTGTGTGTGTGAGAACAGCACAAAACTACACAACAAAGTTTCAGTAGAATCAAAAACCAGTTTTTTTTTAAAATTGAGACCAAACATTTGACCATTTTTGTGGGGATTTAAACTTGTATCAACACAGTTATGCAGAAGGGCCATGTACAACGTCTACGGATTCAACAAAAACACATGAAATAAAACCGTTTTGGTTCTATTTGAAGCACAAAATGATGTGGAGGAGTTTGTCACTTCGGGGCAGCGTGCAATCACTCCGAAATAAGCTCAAATCGTGCACGTAGCCTTTTAAATTACAGCCATTAATTACTGTCTGAGCCGGAACTGTCGAGGGAACGGGCGCTTTTTGTATGCTGCTTTCACATTTTGCAGGTCACAGACTCTGCCTTTAATAGCATCTCCCAAATTTCCAAATTTATTTAGCTTTAAGCTTCTGCAAGGCCTTTCACACCCTCCATTCTCTCCTTTTATTTCCCCTTCGGTTCGCTGGGATTAAGCCTCAACGAGTGTCTCTTCCTCTCAGCTGTGATTTTGTCGAAGCAATTGACTTTCAACTGCATCCAGCTCCTTCTCTTAAGCCACAGAAATCATACGGCGGTGACTCAATCTGGAGTTTAATGAGGATTTTGGAGAGACAGCTTATGAGACACTGAGGCAAATAGTTCTGGGCTGCTCCGCTGGATGGCGGTGCCTGGGAGACATTGAGGTATTATTGTTGCTTCCCACAGGAACGCACAAGTTGCCAGCACATTTTTCAACCCGTCTATAACTTTGTCAACTATCAATCGGGATGCAAAGTAGTAGCAATTTAAAACTACATCGCCCCTCCACAGTGAGCCTCCGTCCATAATTGAGAAGGTACAGATCCGACTGAAACGGGGCCAAATGGAAGGTGAGCAGCAGACTAAAGCTACAGCTGAAACGATCAGGCCACAGAGGCCTGAAGAGACAGATGGGCCTCCTATTTGTAGCCGCTGTCATTGTTAATAACGTGGTTTTAAACAGGCCTTTAGCTCAAGCTGAGGGAACAGATGGCCCTTTAAATGGCCTTCATTAATTATTACTGAACAAGAGAGCGTTACCTTGCAGCTACCTACGTGGGCATGCAGGTGTCAGCGGGGTCTCTGATGTGAAGGTGGGTGCACGTACGTCTGAAAGGTACCGAATGCAATCAATCTTAACTGAGCGTGCGTGTCAGCGAGGTAGCGCCCAACTTCCCAGGAATATAACATTTAGTAATAAGTGTGTGTTTGTATTTTAATCATTTACAACGCAGCATAAAGGATGCCTTAAATGTTGACTGTATATTTGTTATATCTGCTATCTGTTGTTGGATCCTCGCCGTCATTGTCTTTCCTGTTCTGTGTCTCTGCGCACGAGCAGGAATGTGCTGCAGGATTCTACCGCCTCCGGGCCGGTTGGCTGGCGTCTGCTCCAGCATCCAAGGTACCCACAGCTGCTGGCATGGGCAGCTGTGTTCAGTGCCAGTGCAGTGGGCATTCTTCCACCTGTGACCCCGAGACGTCCATATGCCAGGTACCTGTGTGTGCGTTCAGGGGCTTGTGTGTCTTGGATGAGTGTCAGCCCTGTAATTAGCCCTGTAATAATTAACAACCCCTGGCTTAGTCATATTTGGGGGAGTTTCGTCTCCTTGAAATAAACTCTGCACAGAGGAAACTGGTGTAAATCCAATCAACTGAGACAGCTAACGAGGAACCATTCAATTAGGTGGCTTAATGCAGTTAGAGGACGGCTGCACAACGCAAGCAGTCAAATAAAAAGCTGTTAACACTTGTATACGGACCAAAAGCTGCTGGCAGCTTTGTTCTCCAGCAACCTTTATTAACAATTGATATGTTTTGTGCTGACAGAGGCTGGGAGTGCTTCACCTTTCATACGTTCATCTCATTAGCTCTGACAGACCTTCTGTTTATGGCTCGCAGTTGTAAATGAGTGGTGCCAGAAATCAAAGGTCTGATATATTTCCTGATATAGGAGCAGGCACCATTGTCCTCATTAGCTGTAGAGATTAAGAATCCCCTTTTTTCTTCATCAATTTGTTTCTTGTTTGTCTTTTTTAACGCTCTTTTTCATCGGTTCATTCTTTTCCACTGCAAAATTTTTGTTTTCCTGCCCCAGTTTGAAGGATGTATCCATCGTCTGGCTTTAGTCATCCCGCCAAGGCTCCATCTCTCACCTGAAATTCTTGCCATTTCTCAGCGTGTTTCATTCTGCCTGAAAGCTATGTTTCCTCTCCCGTTCACATCCCAGCATCATTAGCATTTTTCTAACCAAGCGGGCTAAATTGGATATGCTAAACGAGTTTGTTTCCTTGGTAATTAGCAGTAACGAGCAACACAGGAAGTTAATGGAAAAGACTTGCCTTCTTAGAAAAGCAACTTCCTGTTGCTCTGATTGAAATTCCCATTTCCAACAAAAAGGACAAAACTCAGAATGGCAGGGAAGTCAAAACGGGGGAGGTTGGTCGGGTAATTACAAAGCTCAGAAGCACAAAATCAACGTAAAAATATTTATATTCAACAATTTAAAATACATAAATAGTGTTTAGAGTGTATGTGTCTGTATTTTGACAAACAAATGAGTATGTTTGCTGCCTGCCCTGCAGAAAGAAGCCTTATTAAACTCTTTGACATGCGAAAGTGCACCTGTCAACTAAAAGCCGGCTGTCCGCTGCTCTCGAGGCGCTTCAGCACGCAAGTGACCAGAAAACCACTTATTATGGCGGACGGATGGCTACATTTCCTCCCAGACATTACCCATCCAAGATATTTCTGTGTTTGAAGGTCCGAGAATGGCTCAGAAAGTGTGGGTGGTGGGAGCAAACAGAGTAATGACTTCCTGGCTGCTGCAGTCGGGATGCTCAGCAATGAGGAGCCGCTGCCTCTGTGCAGCCTACTGACAGAGCCACTGGAGTCTGCTATATACAGCTTATATACATCTTATATACAGCTTATAATGCAGCTTATAATGCAGCTTTTCGGTGCTAATATAACACAAGCAGCAGGTAATGACACGCTCCCAAAAGCAGCTTGTACTTGTCATCTTAAATTGCTGCATATCAAAACTATACGGCGAGATAATTGGAAGCAGTTTGTTAAAAGTCAGCGTGGGACAATCCCTGTGGTCTTGTTCTGTTTGTCAAGGGCAACATTCAGTTGCAACATGCAGATTATAGTGCCGCCAAAAGTGCGCTTACTGTGGTTTGAAAATGGGATAGTTAGCGAAACACTTTAAGGGATTGGCAGTTTACGTTGTAATTGTATTACCCTTTATGCAGAAATAATCAAAATGCTTCAATGAATGAGGGTCGTGTGGGTTAGGGAGGGAAGAGAACTCTAAAGCAGTGCCTTCGCAGTAACAGAGCGCAACAATCCTGTGTGTTCCCGCACACAGAGCTGCCGTGACAACACAGAAGGCGACCGGTGCGAGCGCTGCGCTCCGGGGTTTTACGGTGTCGTCCGGGGTTTCCGCGATGACTGCAAGCCCTGTGCCTGTCCCCTCACCAACCCAGAAAACAAGTACGACTGATCCCTTTTGGGTTGTCTCGAAAGCAACAGGTTTATTCTGCACATGCCAACATGTGTTGACCTTTTTTTGTCCCGCGTATCAAAAGTTTCAGCCCGACTTGTGCAGCGGAAGGATTTGAGGACTACAGATGCACCGCCTGTCCAGAGGGACATGAGGGGAAATACTGTGAGAGGTGAGACAGGAGTCCAGTCCTTCCAGTTGCCTTAGGAAAAGGATACCAGTGTCCCCCCTCTGTGTCCCTCCAGGTGTGCCACAGGTTACCACGGTGACCCAAAGAGCCCAGGCGGGCGCTGCGAGGAATGTAAGTGTTCCGCGTGGGGGGCGTTGCCTGGACCGTGTGACCCCGTCACAGGCCAATGCCGCTGCAGGGTCGGGGCAACGGGACCGTCGTGTGACCAGTGCATGGAAAGGCATGTGTGTGGACCCACTGGGATCATCTGTAAGACCAACTCAGAACTTGTGGCTGCTTTTTTTTTGTCACATTTGTGTTATTTTAAAACTAGTTTGGAAATAAGGGACAAGTTACAAGGTTTTTGTATTTTAATAAAAGTTGTGCCTTAAGTAATTGGAGGATAAATGTCAGTATTGATCAAAAGCCAGAGAACCTGCGCTAACAGCTCATTTGACAAAGGTTTCCTCTAATGATTGAATTCGCGGTTTCATGGTGATCAAGCTTCAGACCTCCACATTCCTCCTTTCTTTTCGTTCTTTCTGATCCAGCCATTGTGGGGCACACTTCTGATTCTTACATTGTGTAGACGAGCACAGGCTCTCTGCTCCGGTCCTGATGGCACATGGGATGAATAGAAAAAGTCAAGATTAAAGTAATTTTGAAAATCATTCAGTGCAATTTGCTGCTAATGTAAAATGAATATGTCCATAATGGTGAGGCCACGTTGAGGCCATTAGCATGTCTAGAGGTAGGAGGACATAGAAGGAGAATTTCTAGGAGGCTGACATGAAATTGCCACTCTCACAGAGGAAATTGCTTGCTCAGGTCTGTGTTCAGACACAAAGACTTTGTGTTCAGACACAAAGCGCGTGTTCATAAATTGGGGGCGCTGGTGCTGCGGTGCACCCTGGCACCGCACAATAATGGCAAGTCCTGGTGGTTTCCACAGAGTGGAGCGGTCGGGCTTTTCACTCGTGGCAGACTGATTGCGTTTGGCCTCAATCTTTCTCCCGTTCTATCACACACAGCCCAACTCTCTGGGATCCAGCGTTACTGACGGGGAGAAAGAAGGCTGCTCTGGCATACACCTCAGCGGGGTGTGCGCTGTGCATTTACACAACCTGTGTGTTTGTGGACGCACGCATGTGTGCAGGAAGGCATTGGTGTGTTTGGGTTTTTGTCAGAGATTGATGGGGTTGAACAGCTTTTATTTTATTTAATTTATCTTTGATTTCCCTTGTCTGGAATTTTAATTCCTGTAATAAATCAGCCTCCAGCTACAGAGGCGAATGTTGTACACACACAATGCAGACAAAAAGTGTGCGAGTGTGTACATTCCCTGATCAGTGCATGTGTAAGTGTGTGATTTAAGCCTGCAGTGTGATTTCTTAATGGGTGCTCTTTTCTTTTTTGCTTCATGCTTCGACAGGCATGTTTTCCTGATGCCACTAAAACAGTGTTAAAAAAATAGCCAGCCTGTCAACATCACACACCCGGTGAAAGCTGAACACTCCGCGTCCTTGTTCTGTTTTCCTAGCTTGTGATGATGAATGCTCAGGCCTGCTGATCAGTGACATGGATCGTCTGTATCGCATCATCGCTGATGTCACGCTGACCACCCCTCTCCCGCCACCTTACAAGCTCTTGTACCGCTTCGAGAACATGACGGAGGAGCTGAAGGTAACCCCGTTTGACGTCCTCACTTCTGCTATCATCCGTAACTGCGCGGCCTCCCCAGCCTTGAAATGCAATTTTTACACTGGACACAATAAACAGATGTGCACATTGTGAGCAATTGTGCATTCTCTTTTCTTTTTTTCTCCACTCACTCATTCTGAATGGGTCAGAGGAACATTAGCATGACCATTCACATTAGCTTTAAAGTGTTTTCAATGTCAGATCTGTAGTTTTCTATAATTGCCTCCATTATTACAGCTTATTGAGCATTAACACCATCAAGCCCAGGGTCCTGGAAAAATTATAAATTCACACTTGACCTCCTTCCAGTGAACTGTAATAGGACAGTATGGCTAATTTTTCTTTAGGTCTTGCACTACAGGCGGGTTAAAAGTCTAGCCGTGGGCCAAACTCTGTCAGTCATGTCTGTGTAATTCCTTCATCTCTCTGTTTCTCTCCTGCAGCACATGCTGTCTCCTCAGAGAGCTCCAGAGAGATTACTGCAACTGGCTGACTCCAACCTGGAATCTCTGGTCATTGAGATGGACCAACTGCACAGCCGAGTACACACAATTCTCTCTCTTTTTTTAAAAAAATCGCTGCCTTTTTCTTCCCTCTTTTGTCATTTTTCTCACCTGCTTTCTCCCTCACGCAACATCATGGAGGAGGAATAGACTTTGTAAGGGAAGGAGACGGAAGCAAAAAGCACGACATAGCTAAGCATCATTCAACTGGCTGGCCCTGAGTTGTCTTTGTTTATGTGGCCTTTAGGCTCCTCTAAAGAAATATTAAACATACAAACATATGTTGAAACCCCTGGTTCAAGAATACAAAAGCTTTTTTCTGTCCAGTTTTTTTTCCACTATTTTTTTTTTTCACCAAACACACTCAGTAAGCAAGTGAAGAGCACAGGTGACACACAAAAATCAGCTGTGTCAGCATCCGGCTTCCTCGTCTGGTCTCCAGATCTCATCCCGCTTTTGTCCCGACATTTACGCTGCCTTCGTTAGACTCCAGTCGATGTCTTAACTAATTCAACACTTGTTTGTTATTTTGTGTGTGTGTGTGTGTGTGTGAGCGAGCAGGCTACAAAGGTGTCTGCTGATGGAGAGCAAGTTGAGGATGACGCTGCCAGGATCCATAAACGAGCCGAGGAGCTGGAGCAGTTTGTCAGGGACACGCTGCTGAGAGCCACAGGTAACAGGAAGTGCGCTGCCTCTGCACCCGGTATCTGACGCTAAAGCGAAGGCGACGGACTCGTGTGGCAAATTCAAGTCATTGTAATAGTGAACAATGAACGTAAGAACGTGAGCGGGACGCCGTTTCAAGATTTAGAAGAGGCAGCTTTGAAGCTTTGAGTCAAAACCTCCTTTTCCCTCCTCATTAGAGCAGTAATGAAAATCCCGAACACAATGGCTGGCAGCTCTCAGTGCCAGCTGCTCGCCTGAACAATAAAAATGGCTCCAGCAGGCTGCAGCCTCCATAACCTTGACGATAAGCGTCACCCACTGGGATAATAGAGTACACCGAATTGCCCTGTTGTGTTTTGTTCGCAACTAGTACTTGAGCGACAGTTGTGGGAGGGTCACCGCATGTGGCAACAGGGTGCCCCAGTGAAACCGTGTGTGCTCGTTTGGAGCAGAGCAGGCGAACATGTCCTGAGACGCGCACACACAACGCACAAAGGCTTGGAAATATCACTTCCATGGGAGTATTTTTCACATCACATCAGCGCTTCTCCTGCTCATCTAAAGGGATCTGACTGCTGAGCCGTGGCCACTCGGGGTTACCGCCATTTTAGTTAACGTTCATGTTTTTTACCACAGTGTTCGGGCGCTTGAAGCGGTGCCAAGTGGACAAAATCATTCCCGACGGAGCTTTTGTGCACAGTTTTGTGAAGATGTTGCGATAATAACAGGAATGCCGCTCGCTGGGTTCGAGGTACAAAAGTCAAGGAAATGTTGACAAGAAGGTGAAGGTGCCAGTCGGGCTCATTTCAGGGGAGTTTTTGCAGTTTTTCTTACAGGTTGTTTGGAAAAAGGTTTCCACAATTCTGCGCTGGTTTGTGTTGTGGTTACCACCAACTCCCCGAAAACCAAAATAATGAGAGCTAAGAATCAGACAGTAACGTTGTAGAACCAGAACGTGGAGCTGAGCCAGAGCGAAACAGTGGAAGCCCTTGAGACCACAACAGACTCCTCGTCCTGCTCGCTCTCCTCTGCAGGTGTGAACAGCAGATAGGTGTTCTCTCCCCCCTCGGTATCTCCCTCCTGCTGGGGCAGCTGCCCCCCCCCCACCCCACCCCTTCCATCCTTCTCTGCGTGATCAGAGTCTGATGGAGTTTTTTCTCTCCTGCAACACGGCAGTCAGAAAGAAAAGTCTGAAGGGGCTTGTGTAACGCGTACAGGTGGTCCCGGTCCTTCAGAGCAAGAGCGTGATGATCGCCACATTATGGGATGTCTGGACCTCTGTTTAAAATCGTCCATCCCTCTTTTCTCAGTGCGCTTCTTCAAAATTCTCCCCGGCGAGCATTTTCAAGTAGAGCGCAGCGGCAAAATGAACACGCGTATCAGACGCTGCCGTCTAATAATAATTAATAATTCCTCATCGAAAGTTCAATTATGAGATTGTTTTGGCTGCTGGGATATTTTATTTTATTTTTTTTTTAAATAAGAAAGTTACAGAAGCAGCATATTGTGATGAAACTCCTTGTTGTTGCTCCTGGCGCTCTGGCCTGCTGCCTAATCACAGTAGGACGTTAGAGTGTGTGTGTGTGTGTGTGTGTCTGTGTGTCTGTGTGTGTGAGAGGGAGAGGAAAAGTGTGTGTTGGGACTGGCTAGATGATTGAGAGTAGTAATTACAGACTTAATTAGTGGCTATCATGAGCATGTACAGAAACACACCTCACACACATATACTGGTGTTCAAATTCACACAAACTTGCACATGCATTCACTCACACACACACACACACACACACACACACACACATTCAGGCAAAAAGACTAGTCCGATCCCAAGCATGTGGGCCAGTGTTTACCAGATACCACAATATGATTCCATCCACATTTAAGTGTTTAATTGGCTTTTAAATACCACTATGTAATTATAAGGCTGTAATACACACAAACAAGCACAGAGGCTCAAACGTGCACATATACGACTGTAGCACGCATGCACAAACACACACACACACGCGGCACAGCTGTTCATTAGCATGATGGCTTTAGTTCTGTCTTGGTCCTCTAATCACGCCACGTTTACATTTCAAATAAGTAGAAATGCTGCATTGCTACAAAAACATCCAGGCCCACCCACACACTCACACACACACACTCACACACACAAACACACACACACACACCTACAAACACTCAGACACACAGTTGCTTCAGCTTGCTTTAATCACGCCAAGTTAACATTTCAAATGAAAAGCACACGCAGCCAAACAGCTTGCTGTATAAACACAGCCATCCCATCCACACACACACACACACACACACACACACACACACACACAAACACCCACTTAACTGTCCTCATTAATTCCTGCAGTATTATTCAAATGAGTCTCGCAGTATTTTGCTGCAGTTTCATCATTGATTAATTTGAGATTTCACTGCCTTTAATTTGATAAAAGCAAGATAAACACAGGTTTGCCAAAATCACAGCGTTTGAATAGTGTTTAAAGTGGGCTTACGAGTGTGTGTGTGAGTGACTGTGTGTATAAAGGAGTCAAGACCAAACCCACTGACGTTATTTTTCTGTCTTTCTGAGAAGCGAAGCAGAGGAAACATCTTTTAAGGCTGTAGATCGGATCTCTTTAGTGCTCTGTTACTGTATGGACTCCACATGGGATGTTGTTTGAAGATCTGCATGACATTAACAGAATTAGTTATATATTTTCAGAGTTATATATATATTCCAAGCCTAACGTTTAGCATCTCACAAAGCCATTTGTTCTTCCGGTTCCTGACAGCAGTCTGTCTGCCTGTGTGTCCTCAGACCTCCAGCTAAAGGCAGCAGAGGTGAACAAGACGCTCTCGCGGAACGATGGGAGTCCAGACAAAAGCCTGAAGGTGATGAAGGAGGACATCCAGGCGATGCTAGCTGAGATGAGGAAACGACAGCTGGCGGGGCAGAAAGCATCGCCGAGGACGAGCTCCAGTACGGTCACCGCACAAACAAACTCAAAGCCCACGTGCGCTACGTGCACGTGCACCGTGGCATTCGTCCCGTGTTGTGCAGACAAAAGCGAAGGTTCTAACCAAATAACAGAAAAGAGCGGAAGCCCTGCACGCGTCAGACATCAGGCGTTCCACAGATTTTTCGTCCCATCATGCTTCCCGCTCGTCCTCCAGCTCCTCGATGAGGTCGATGGGTTGATTCGCTGCATGGCTGTAGGGGCAGAAACAGACAGAGAGTCTCAAACAACAAGGGGGAAAAGAAAGGTTGCAGCAGGAGGAGAGAACTGACAGATGGACACAGAGTTGCAGGGGCAAAAACCACCAATTGCAAGAGGCTCAAAGAGAAACTGCCACTGTCACCAAGCTGTGCCTTTGTTTAATAGTTTGAGCCCCCAGGGCAGCTTTTATGCAGAGCCATGAAGCACATTCAGCACCGACTGTGAAATAGCTGCTATAGTAGAAGAAGAAGTGGCGCTCTGGGCATAGAGTTGGGATGTTCGCTGGGCTTTGATGGCGAAAAACGGTCTTAAACATATAACATTTATACCCTAAGCTCTTCCCATGTGTTTCTGAGTTGGTTCTATTTTACGTTCAAAAGCAGCCACATTCTGAACAACGGTAGGGAGGACTGGGTTTTTTAAATTCTTTCAAATAATTATTAAATGCATTAAAAAAGAAAAATCTCTACTCAAGCTTAGCTCAAACTGGGCTAAAGTGCGCCGTTTCCTGCAACCGCTTTTGTTCCTTCAGGATTTCAAAAGGCAGCACACTGGGAGCTGAAGTTTGGAGCTGCGGACAGACAAAAGGACAGTTTTAGGCTAAAAGTTTACAGAAAAAATTAAAATGGGAAGACGTGGACCACTTTTCCAAAGCTTTCTGCGTTTTAAGACATTTCATTTAAACTTGGAGGGTTTTTGGTATTTCATTACTTTAACAGCTTTAGAAACAGAAGCTGGCATTTAAAAAGAGAACAGACTTGGCTGTAACATTTATATAACCTAGTGTTTATTTAAAAGTTATAACAAATATGAGTTGGAAGGGACGTCAAGAGTGACGTCATCCAACCCTTCTTGTGCTAATTGGAGCCACTTTATGGGCCATGAATGAGTGAAATTATCAGTTTTCCCCAATGTCAATATTCTAAAATTTTTCAGGCTTGCAGCAGAGTTGTATCAAAACGTGCAGAGGTTATTTGGTGACCCCCATCAGTCCACTGAAGACTTGAAAGTAGAGGTAACATCCAACCTCTCCTCTTACCTCCGGTGGCCTTAAATGAAACGACCTGACTGACGCCTCTTCATCCGTTTCTTAGATAAAAGAGAAACTAGCAGATCATGGCGGGAAGCTCCAAGAGGCCCAGGATCTTCTCCACTCGGCCCGGGGAAATACAAGGCAGGCTGGCTCGCTGGCTGAACAAAACCAAGCTAACCTCGCAACCCTGGAGGTGCTCATGTGCACAAACTCTCACCAGTTCACGAGTCTTCATGCTAGCTGCTATCATGAATGCGAAAATGCGCCCGTTAGCAATGACGTAGTGAAAAGGTCGTCATAATGTCGGTGTGTTTTTTTATTTCTGCAGAGAAAACGCTCTGCGGTCAGTAAAGTGAAGCAGGAAGCCCAGGAGGTCCTGGAACAAGGGGAACATCTGCTGGCTGAAGCGAACCAACTCTCTGACAACATAAACAAGGAAGTTGAGGTACACAAACACTCCTGTCTTATTCAGCCTGTTTTTTATTCGTATGTTTCGTTGGTTTTTTTTGCCTTTATGCCAGCAAAGTGAGCAGAGATTGTGTTTTCTGTCTGCAGGAGGCGGAAGAGATGGAAAAAGGGCTGAGTCCACTTGGAGATCAGCTAGAAGAGAGAGTCAGGCACCTGGCCGACGGCCTGGGCAACGGCCGTCTGGCTAATCGCGTGCTGGAGGCGGAGGAGCACGCGCAGCAACTGAATGACTCTGCTGCCATCTTGGATAGGTACCCATAAAAATAGCAAATCAAAAGCACCACTTATATGTCTTAGTTGGCCACTACAACATGTGTTGAGCGCTTATTGGGGAGATGTGCTCATGGATGTATTTGTGATTTCAGACATTGAATCATTTAGGTGTAAATTTAAAAAAAAAAAACTGAATGAATTCGCTTTGGTTCTTCGTGCATATAATTCATGTTCATATTTTATACACTATCTCTCCTCTGTCCCTCATAGCATTTTGACCGACGCCAAAAGCGTGTCCCTCAATGCAACTGCAGCCTTCAAGGCCTACAGCAATATTAAAGCAAACATTGATGCAGCAGAGAAGGAAGCAAAGGCGGCAAAACAGAGGGCGAGTGAGGCCCTGGATCTGGTACGTGACCTCAACAACCCTTTTCTGTCAACTAATAATGCTGCGCAGATGCATTGCTCCGCGTGTAACCCATGTTGCATTCAGGCGCGTTGTAAGTATTGTAAATGCCAGGCACCATCTGTTCCAGCCGAGGAAGTGTGATGTGAACCCGGGAGTCGGCGTGTTCCGGCTCCTGTTTGTGTGTTTTGCATGCAGCAACAGAACTGCAAGCCTGAGGTTTCAATCGGTCATGGCTGAGAGATCAAAGCACTTCTCTGTCCTCCTGCCCCCCCCCCCCCACACACACACACACACACACTCTCTCTTTATTATGATGACCACACACACCTGACATCTCTCCTTTCCAACATCCCACAATGCTCACAATATTTATTTATTCTTTTCTATCTCTCTCTCTCTCTCGGGTGCTTTTGTGAGCGTTTAACCCTGTTTGAGGCCACTTCGTTCTTAATTATGGGGCTCTTTCCTGTTTGTATGCCTGCAAATTTAGTGCAAGAGACAAAAGGAGACGAAGGATGGACGTGAGGAGACGTGCTGCTTGCTAAATAAACCCAGATTTTCAAATGTGAACACCTTCAGTTCCGATTTGCACCTTTTGTCTAGGCTTTGGGCCCAGAGGTTCCAGTCAGTGAAGAAGCTCAAAGTGCCCTTCAGAAGAGCCACAAGCTGCTAAATCAAGCCCAGCAGCTTGGAAGTGACGTCAAAGGTACCGATGAGATCGGCTTCTGCAGGTCGATGCAATGCTTCGACCAATAATCCCCACAAAACGATGCCGACTGTCAGTGGTGTTTAAAAATGGTGCTAAACAATTCTATTATCTGTGTGTGTGTGTGTGTGTGTGTGTGTGTGTGTGGTGTTGTGTGTGTGTGTGTGTGTGTGTGGTGTGTAGAAAATGGTACAGTGTGATGAGGCTGAAGGGCAGAGTTAAAGCAGCGCGAGACAGAACCAAAGACCTGCTGAGAGCTGTCAATGGAACCATGGAAACGCTCATCACCATCCCCAACGGTACAGTAGCGCCTGTGCACGTGGGGAACGGCTGTGCGTGCGCGTGGGAGGGAAGTAAAGAGAAAGTGGATCGATGTCTCTGCGCTCAGAGGTCAGACGCTCCAGCAAACCCAACTTGACGCATGTCAGTACTCACGCAGGAAGGCAACAGAAGTGCGGCGACGGCGAGGTTATCGGGTCGATCTGCTGTTGGGGATCGCGTCCTGACCCGGGGGTCAGAGCAACGTGTTAGACTGAGACCGAGCCGTGTTGAACGCTCTATGCTATAGTTCATATATGGATTGTGCTGAAACGCCGTCCGTGTGTCCGTCGTGTTGTTGCACAGACACGGCGGCGAGGCTGGCGGCCACGAAGGCTGTCGCGGCAGATGCTAACAGCCAACCGCCATCGACGTCCTGGAACGCCTCGGGGAATTGAACCTACACCTTCGCGGACTGCAGAGAAACTACAGCGAGCTGGAGGACACCGTCAAGGCGGCCAATCAGATGATCCAGGATCCAGAGAAGAACAGTGAGCTACTTCCTAGTGGGAATCTGTTACTTTGGACATCGTTAATTACTCCTGTGGAGACAATTCAAGTTTCTTTAATCCTGAATCACGAATCTCGAAATGTTTCCATACTTATATTGTTTATCGTTTGGAACTCTCAGTAAAGAACTTGTAATCGTCCCTTTGACTCTATATAATTAGCACAGTTACATCTGGAGTGCTCATTTTACAGCTTTATAACAGTTTATTTACTTCACTTATATAAACTCTTCACATACTAAAAACTTCAAAACGAATCAAAATGTTCCTCCAATCTAAAACCTCATGTAAACTTCCTTGGACATACCATATGAAGATGTGTACAGCTTTTTAAAATGGTACGTTGATTGACACCTAGATACGTTTCTCCCTCTCTCTGTTTTTTCCACCCCTACAGCGATCAGTATGTATATTTCTCTTATCTAATGTAAAGCTGTTACTAGTGGTGCACCAAAACATGTTGTGATAATTCAGGATTCTACATTATTTGTCCTTTTTTCTGCCAATGTGATAGTTTGGCCGTTTACTGAAAATAGAGTCGTGGGACCATGTGGAATTCCTGAAGCTTTAATGCTCTTTTTCCTGCTTTAAAGCTGAATATTTACACTTTCCTGGATCCATTTGTCGCCCGTCTGTCTTAGAGATGGTGCAGAAATGTCCTGAATGTTCCCCTTTCTGCCAGGACATAATTAAATGGCCTTTTTTTCCTATTATAGTGTGAATTTCCGCAGCAGCATTGGAGCACCACGTATCAGTTTATTGTTCACAGCTACACCGTAAACATTAGTTGCTTCTATTAATGCTTCTGTTCGGCTCTGCACAAAGCATGGAAGTCTATCATTTATTCCCTCTCTCTATTTTTCCTTAGACTGCCAACATTGTCCTCAGATTTCAGCTTTTATATGTTAAAGACAGGCGCTCTTTGAATGCTATGCTAATGTTTTGCTTCTCACAGGCTTCCTCGGTTTCTCACCTGCTACGCGCACTTTCTGTCCTTTGAGTAACTGAGATTGTCCTCATTCTTTACAGCTACACTAAGCAGCATTGTGTTAGCAGCTTCTTCTGTCTGCTTACTGTCCCTCTTCTAACCCCACACAGTTCACGCTGCAGGAGCTAAAGTGAAAGATTTGGAGGACGAGGCTGACCGGTTGTTGGAGAAGCTGCAGCCAATCAGAAAGCTGCAGGATAATCTTAGACGCAACATCTCGCAAATCAAGGAACTGATCAATCAAGCCAGGAAACAAGCTAACTCTGTAAGCTGTTACCAAACAGCAAGTGATTCTGTTTGTAGATCCATTTTTAATTTTGAGCTTAAAAATGCATTTTTAATTGAATTGAATGGATCCATACCTGCATTTTAAATCAAAGTCTCCATCTTTCAGTGAAATAATCGTAAAGATTCTGGCAGGCCTCTCAGCAGCTGATTTTATTTGTCCTTTTCTTTCTAGATTAAAGTGTCAGTGTCATCGGGTGGTGACTGCCTCCGCAGCTAACCCGCCCCGATATACGGAAAGGGAGGTACAACACCATCACCCTTCACGTTAAGACCACCACAACCGGACAATCTGCTGCTCTACCTGGGATCAGCCAAGTTTGTAAGTCGCTCGTTACCATCCTTTCAGCTTAGTCCGACACAGCCGGGTTCTCAATTTAAGGCGTAATCACACCAAAACTTTAGTTTTAGCTGTATTCATAAAGATTTGGAGGGTTTTGCTTGATATTAAAAGTGCAAGAAAGGCTGTTTTAATTTAAAGGTGTATTTTGGCAATCTCGTGGCATCATCACTTTCATAGTACCGACAAACATAGTACCCCCCCCCCCCCCCAACCAGCTTGTCAGTGATGGCTGGAACGTGGTTTGACATGTTTTGGAGCACCGCTTGTCCCCCTCGTGTGTGTTTTTGACATTTGCCCCTGTGTGGTCTCCAGAGACTTGATTTTTCAGAGTGCGTTCAGGGGGCAGGCAGCAGGATCAAGGGGAGATTTCAGCCATTTGAGGCAAAAATGAAATGATGCTGAAATGTGCTGAACCTCGTAGTGCACCTTCATCATACTTGCGAAATTTTGTGGCAAAGGCACATAAACAGATTGTAGAGCGGTGCATTCTTCTCTCTTTACAAACACATTCTCTCCCGGAGTGATCTGAAGTTAGAATAATTTATAATTAATACTCAATTACAGCCATAAAAATATAGCAGAGCGCTCTTTACAGCTGATAATCTTAAGCATCTACCATGGTGTTAGGTGTTAGCACGTCTGTGTGTGGTGTGTGTGTGTGTGTGTGTGTGTGTGTGTGTGTGTGTGTGTGTGTGTGTCTCAAGGAATAGCTGCAATTAACATCAAGTATATGTTGGTGTCGGCGTTAGCTTGATTTCCCTCGAGAAATTATGCTTTGCTGCCTCTGACTGGGAAGCGGAGAGTGTGTATGCATGTGTGTTTCCCACTAATATTCAGTAATAGTGGAATTCATCGTGAATGAAAATGCTTTGTTTGTGTGTGGGGGCACTCCAGTAACATTTCACTAATAGTATGTAATTCTGGTTGAATAATAATGATGATGCCCTGTGATCTCTGTTAATGAATAATCGACATTACCCTGGAGAGACCAGGAGGACACGTGTGACTTCCTAATAATCTCTAATTGTGCATAATACTGTATGAATTGTAATGGTGTGTGCCCGCCTGTTTGTGTGTGAGAGTGTGTACTTTGAAGACAGCATTTAGATGACAGCGTATGCTCAGAAGACTCTTGTTAATTTTTTGGCTCATACATAAGTAATGAGGGCATTAATCAAAATATGGCAAGGACGGCGTGCAAATCCACTTACAAGCAAAGATTTCATACTCTCGCAGAGACCAGAGCAAATGTGTTGTTCATCTTGATAATGTCCTGCGGAGCGAACAAAACCTTCCGTCGACCCGACCTCCTCCAAATAGGATTATCCAGCGAGCGGGCGATTACGGCTGAGTTTTTCCACTGTCACAACATCACGCTGGACATCAACAGGAGCCTCGTCTCTCCCTGGTTACCATCCCATCCGAGGGAGAGGAGGCAGCGGTGCAAGTGGCCGCACGAACCAACACGTCCTCGTGTTGGTTCCTCGAAATCTGGCCTGGTGTTATTAGAGGAGCTGCTTTGGATCAACTTGAACACCACGACCTGGAGCAGGACACTACAGCAGTTGTGGGTTACATCAAGTCCTGCACAACATCAGCTTCTGTCCCTGGACCCGCAGCAGTTTTCCTGAAGGTCTTCGGAGGATGCCTCTTCCCCAGCCCTCCACCCTGCTCCGTCACACCTGGAGAGGCTGGTGAACTACGAGTCGCTGCTCTTTGTGGACTTCAGCTCAGGGTGCCATACCAGCATCTCCAACAGACCAAACGACTAGACCAGGATCAGGGACGCAGGCAGGATCCACCCCTGGATGAGTGGCCAGTTCATCGCAGGGCCCTATATGAGCATTTGTGGGTTTGGTAGCTTGCTCAAGGGTACCTCGGCAGTGTCCTCAAGGTTCTGGTAGTTCCCTCCTACCAAAACACCCTCCATGTTTTGTGTGCACTAGGGCCTGAACCAAGAGCCCTCCGCTCCTCAGCCCAGTCCCCATCAGACTGAGCGGCCACTGCCCAGGGTTAAGGTTGGAACTGAAGCTCCCCCAGGACTGTTCCCCCTTTACACCTACCACTGTAACAGCCCCCACTCTGCCAACAGCCTCCTGAAGTGCTGCTCCACCTCATCGCGGTGGTCAGCAGGGTGCATAGATACAACCTGTTCTCAAACACAACAAAACCCAAAGAAATAATATAGACTTCAGGAGGATTAAAGTGGACCCCCCCCCCCCCCCCCCCCCCCCCCCCCCCACCCCCCTTCATCGGTGAAGGCTGCATGGACTTCAGATTCCTTGACGCCTACATGGAGGAACGCCTGACCTGGGGTCTTCATTCTGTGATGAAGGCTGAGCAGAGACTGTACGTCCTCAGAACGCTGATCCAGAGGGTCGTCGCCGCCGCTGAAAAGGTCACCTGCTGCCCTCTCCCATCCGTAGATCTACACAGATCTCCCGGTCTCAGAAAGGCACACATAATTCTCAGGGACCCGTCCCACCCAGAACTCTGGCTCTTTGAACCACTGTTTCACGCCAATAAAAGTGGGAACAAACGGGTTAAAACCTGGCCGAGCCACAATTCCACTTAACTCTTGAAACGTGAACACATTCTCATCACACAATCAACACGGGGGTTCTTGCATGACCTGAGTTGCTGTGAAAG
The DNA here is from genome assembly GCF_901000725.2 of Takifugu rubripes. Taxonomy (NCBI): domain Eukaryota; kingdom Metazoa; phylum Chordata; class Actinopteri; order Tetraodontiformes; family Tetraodontidae; genus Takifugu; species Takifugu rubripes. Next base: position 10,887,675 of record NC_042300.1, on the reverse strand, counting down.
TGGAATGTTTGACGAGTGGTATTTTCATCCCTTTCACTAACTTGCTGTTAGCACTTTATTGTTTAATTATTATGCTCTTGAACTTTACGTAATAAATTTCTTTGCACTCCTACAGTCACCATAAAAGGAATTCTGATTGTGAGCTGAGAGTTAATATACACCATGACTGACTCATTTACCACTGGCTGCTAGTTAAATACACCCAGTCCCCATGTAGCTAACCCACGTAGCTAACCCATGTAGCTAACCCTTGTAGCAAAACTGAGGTGGCGACCTCTATTCATTACCATCATCCTCTGGCAGCCACAACAGCAGAGTTTTAAAAAATCTGGTTTCTGTTCCTGCAGCAGATATGTTGTCCAGCCAAAACCTGGAATGGATATAATGAGTCCTTTTGGAGATGTCTTCACTTTCAATAGTTTTGCATTGATTAGAATTTAATTTGAAAGCTTTAACCTGCCCGTGCATGTACAACAATACTGTAATTTCTGTATTGAGAAACATTTCTTTCATGGAAGCAATGTTCCCCCCCAGATGTAATATAAGCATTTAGCAGATATAGGGGACTGGAACATAAATAACTACTCTGGAATATAATGACAACCCTAAATAAAGGTCAAGAAGGTCACTCACCGCTAACATATTAGCTACGGTGATCAGTGAGGGCACTTCACTTCTTCTTCTTCTGTGCACGTCATTGATTTCCTGGCCTTGGAAATGCGTAAAGGGAAGGTGAATTTCCTCTGGGATGTCGGCTCAGCGTTGGGAGGGTTGAATATTCCCATCACACCATCCATGATGGGAACTGGCACAGGATCGAGGCGTCTCGGTAAGGTGCACTTTCCTGTGTTTCTTAGGGTTTCTCGCTCATTCTTTCTCGGAAAATGGGCACAAACATAAAAGCACAAGTTTAGAAAGGTGCAAATAGATCTATTGTGTTTCATATTCCTCTTTAGAAATAATTTTCACTGTTTGTGCAACGCAGCTCTGCAGCTGAAAGACTGGACACGTGGCTCCAGCATGTCCGTGTCTTCCACGGATATATAAGATAATAACATCAAAATCTCTTTTTGGATAGAAATGGGCTGAATGGCACCATTTCAGTGTATCCTCTGGAAGGATCTATGGCAGGTATGATGCCGACCCCGGCCAGCGCCAACTCACCCTCCGCCTACACCATCTTGGACGTGGACCAGAACGCCTACCTGTTCGTGGGGGAATATTTGGCAAAGTCAAGGTACCTCCAATGTTTTCTCCAAGATCGATAATCTTGAATGCACTCTTTCATTTAACTCTTTCTTTCCTTCAGAAAGCAGAGGTGGTGCGAACCTCCACGTTCACGGGCTGTATGGGGGAGACCTTCTTGGATGGGAAACCTATTGGATTGTGGAACTACAGACAGAGACAGGGAGACTGTAAAGGATGCGTGGTCAGGTACACCAAGACGTCACATTAATGTCCCATTTAATGTGCCCGTTTTGTTCTTCCTGCTTGTGTTTATTTATTTTATTGTCTCAGTGAGAGAGGAAACATGCTGGTAAAAGTTGCTTTTTCCTGGTTTCAGCCCCCAACGCTCAGATGGTGAAGGGACAGTTCAGCTGGACGGCGAAGGTTATGCGGCCGTGGGGCGACCCACCAGGTGGAACCCCAACATTTCCACGGTGGCCTTCAAGTTCCGCACCTTCTCGTCCGACTCCCTGCTCATGTATTTAGCGACTGAGGACATGGTGGGTATGCAGAGTTAAAACAAAGCACGTACCATCTCACACAGAGGACTGTAAAAATCAAATCAAATCCAATCAATCTTTATTTATATAGCGTCTTATACA